>NW_028261384.1:31636169-31953669 GCF_051295495.1 Thamnophis sirtalis | reverse complement strand
ATGATGCTTTTTTTTTCATCTAAGCTATAATAAAGCAGAGAAATCTAAATTTTGCAAGAAAGAAAAATGAAGCAGTATCAAGCAAATATGTCTATTTTAAGTCAGCAGCACACTCTACTGGCTGCTGTATATTTTGGTATTAAGGTTAAAAAGAATATTGCACAGCTTTAATATAAATCACTATTATTCTTCACTGGAATGGGAATAATATTCATTGTCTTTTCCTTATATTTCTGAAAAATCTACATTTTGCTAGAACGGTAATCTATTTGAAGGCAACTTCATTCAAGTGCATATTATGAGGTAGAAACCTGCAAAATAAAAAAAATCATGGTTACACTCTTATGCAAAGCCACTCATAGTAGGAACTATCTACTATTATACCAGTAGTACATGCTAGTTTCTTGCTTAATGCCTAAAAAAAATGTCAGTTTGGAATCATCACTTGGCCAGTGAATTCTCACAACTTAAATCTGACCAAGCCCCCTAATTCTGCAGGAAGCAAGACAGGAATAATGAACTGGCAGGCAAGTAGGCTGCATCTATCTTGTGGCTAAAGTGAACCAGAATGGATCAGTTGAGCAGAAAAACTTAGGTGAAATAAAAAGAGATACTAGTTGCCATTAGTACTGATTAACTTCCTGGGTGGTCTGAGCAGCATCACATACAAATTTACCTCACTGATTTGCCCAACTTTTCTTTTCTGCTTATGTTTGGCTCATTTATGCTACTTATTTTCAAGTTTAAAGAAAATGGGAAAATAAATGTTGAAATGTTGGCTGAATCATCACCTGAGTAACAGCAACAAAACATAAACCATAACAAAACCATAAAGTTGCATAAGTTAACTCTACTCCTCCATTCCATCTGGAAACCTCACCTCCTATCCAGTACACAGGAGGACAGCCTTAATGTAAATATGAACATAATCTTCATTGTATGGGAGGGAGGGGGGAATCCTGAATGGTTCGGTGGGAGGAAATTTTATACATATACAGAAAATACAGCTAAGGAAATACAACTATTGTACATATAGTTATACCAACATTATTCTCTGCTATAAGTCTGGAAAGATGGGTGGCATATATGTTTAATAATAATAAATAACTTCCTATCTTATAAATTGCCCTTGCTTTCATCATTTATAAGTCCCACCTCACACAATGAATTTTATTCTTTATTGATATTCATTCATAAAGATTATTTTCAGGTAAGCCAAATGTAGAAATGGGGTAATCCAGTTCAGAATGAGACATTATGGCTCCGCCTTCTCTCCTCCACAGCTGAACCACCCCAAGCTTTCATCTTTGGCTGGCCTTCTGTCAGCATTATATCACTGATCTACCGTGTTTCCCCAAAAATATGACAGGGTCTTATTTTCTTTTGCCCCACGAAATATGGCCTTGGCCTTATTATCAGGGAGGGCTTACTGTTTTGGGGTTGCTGGGCTTACTGTTTTGGGGTTGCTCCCTTGCGAGCGGGCTCCTGAAGACCCGGGCACAGCCTCAGGGGTGAAGCAGCCATGAGGTAATCACACTCATGAACAGCCGCCCGGCACATCCCATCTCCAGCCAGCAGAGCGCCATTCACTGACCTAGGGGGTATCACTAAGGCGCCAAGCCATGTGGTGCTCTGCCTGCCCCCAGCTCCCACGGCTTGGCACATTCGGGATACCCCCTAGGTCAGTGCAGGGACCTCTGCCCAGCTGGAGAGGGGGGTTGCGTGAGCGCCTGTTCCGCCCCCAGCCTCACCAAGCCCTTGCACAGCTCTCCCAGGGCACCACCACCGCTCACCGCCGTCACACTCCGAGCATAACTTCCAAACTCCAAAAATCAGCTGCCGAGTCTTCCAGCATTGGCCACTCTAGGAGTGCTCTCTATGGTGGGCTGCTGCTGGAAGACTCTCTGTCTGGCAGCCGACCCACCATAGAGACCACTCCTAGAGTGGCCAATGATGAAAGACTCAGCCCCGAGTTTTGGTGTTTGGAAGTTATGCTCAGAGCATGGCGACGGCAGCCAACAGCAGTGCCCTGGGAGAGCTGCGCAAGGGCTTGGTGAGGCTGGGGGTGGAACAGGAGCTCACACAACCCCCCTCTCCAGCCAAGCAGAGCTCCATGCACTGACCTAGGGGGTATCCCGAATGTGCCAAGCCGCGGGAGCTGGGGGGTGGGCCGGAGAGGGGGGATTGTCCAGAGGGTTTATTTTCGGGGGTGGGCTTATATTTTTGCCCACACGAAAAATGTGGCAAGACGTTAGTTTTGGGACAGGTTGTATTTTCAGGGAAACATGGTACCATTATTCTTATTTTGTCCCCTCATCCCATGTGATTCACCAAGGGAACTTGTTCCTGACCAATTTGCAGAGTGGGACAATTAGCCACCCATCCCAGCAGCAAATCCATGTGCTGAGCAAGGGGTCTTTGACTTCCCATTGGAGCCACCTTGAGGCCAATGTCCTGCAGCCAGTTGTCCTAAACCCAATACTGCATTGCTACCATAGATGAGGAATGCAAACCACAATGGTGACATACCTATAGACAAATGTCATAATTTAATGTTTTTGTCCAAACATCTGATCCAAGAATATTAATCGTTAAGTCCCCATAGTCCCCATGCACTTAATGATCAGTAAATAGAATATAGGCCATCTCATAAGTCACTTGATTCTTTCAGTGTCTTTGATTATGGAGAATATACAGCTAGAAAAATACTTGGCATGTTTATCACTATAAATATATTTAGTTTGTTTTCCCCTTCTTTCTCAACAACAGGCAACAAATCCCACATTCTCAATCTACACAAGTTATAATAAGTACCTTGTGATATTCTAATGTTGCTCTTTTCCTCTTTATTTTTGCCCTGGAAGAGGCATTCATTTACACAGAAAGCTATAACTGCTAGTTTATATTATTTTTGAAATAAATTCCTCACCACTTAGGATTTGAAAACAACATTAAACTATTATACATATTTTTTTTCATTCTAGATCATAAATATTAACTTTAAAAATATACTGACAGAGAATGGTAATAACTGCATGGTGACTATATTGTCATTCACCTAGTTGAATGAACTACTCTAATCTTCTTATCCAAAAAAGCCAGAAACACAAAGCAAGAATGAATTCTAGGACAAGCACATTTATCTTTAATACTTTTGAACAAGCAAAATGAAACTCTTTTAGTCATCCATTTTTACTTTGAAAAAGCCTGTATTTAGTGGTTGAAACAGACTTTATTATGGAACAAAAATGTACTTCAGAGCTTCTGAGGCTGCTGTAGCATTATTAAAAAAAACATTTTTCTTAAAAAAAAGATGTGGAATAAAATAAAAACAATATAATGTACAAAACCAAAACAAAGATGGCCATCAGAATTGAGGTCTTATACAAAATCTCACATTTACTTTTCTATCATGAAAGAACATGTCAGCTGTATCCTAACTCAAGAGTTTGCGATCATACAGTAACTATCTTGACTTTTTTGACCTCTACTGAAAATGCTCCTGCTGCAGAAAGCTTTGGATGGTGACCAAAAGGACAATGACAAAGGCCAATGTTATTAATAATACATCTGGTCAGTCTATGATCTTATCAATATAATTTAATTGTTCCATTATAGAGGTAACAGTCATATTGTAATTTGCGTTGCCTTTGGAACGTATTGAAGGTTTACAAAGTTGCAAGCCAATACTTCATTCATCTCTCTCTCTAGTCTCTTTGGTTCCTAATTTAAGTGGGCATTTTTCCCACAAGAGGAGATTGCCTGCTTTTTGATAACAAATTTCCTGACAGATGGCTATACCAACATCAGTCTAGTTTTTAAATTGGTTTTAAGGATATGGCTTTAGAAAAAATAACCACAGTTTCATCATTGTAAACAATAGGTGAGTCAGACCCTATAACCTACTGTTTAATACTGCCATAACAAATACCTATTATTATTGGGTCCCTTGATGAAAGAAAATAAAGGCACCAGCTAAATCTTGAACATATGTTTCACTTTTCCAACTGCCTTGTTACTGTGGAACATCATGCTAACAAGAAGTGATTCTAACAAGAAGCTAAAGCCAGTGCAGCAAATGGAGCATTTAAATGTATATAAACATGTAGACATTTAGTATATAAATAGAAATTGGCTATTTCAAGGAAATGAGGACATCCCAGGAAAGGCATGCTTCAGGTCCATATTGCCATATTTTGCTACACAGGACTGCTTTAATCCTGTTTAGCTCAAAAATGTCAAAACAAAAAACAAAAGCCTTCCTCTGCTGAACTCTTTATTGTCTTAATGTTTAACATCAACATTAAGCTACTGTGTGATATCATTGATATGGAGTCAAGCATGATTAGTATATGAAGACACTCTGCTGAATTACTTAATCTTTCGTGCAACAAGTGATGCTATTGAGATTCTCTGTTGCATACTTACTATTTGAGATAGCAACTTCACCGGGGTGGGGTGGGGTGTCAGACAACTCCAATCTTGCAAATCTTTAAATCATTTCTGAAAACTTGCTTTTTCTACCAAACACTGCTATAGGTGGAACTATGTCCATCTAGTTTGTATTGCCTGTTTCCATTAGAGTATGGCTGTTCCTCTTAGTATATTAATCATTAGATTAACTTTTGGGGGTTTTTTTAAGTTTAATTCTTCATCTTCATTATCCAGAATCAAATCTGAGTTTTAATTTATAATCAAAATGATAAATATGTATAAGGCAAATCTAACAGTAGCAGAAACAGTAGCAGAAGTAACAGCATGACAAATCACTGAATAATTTGTTTTTCTCTCAATATACAACCGCATTAAACATTTTAATTTGCTATATTTACAGAAATATCCACTTAATTGTATTGCTTTGATATTCTGTGATTATATGTCAAGTCATTGTTGACACCTAGCAATCAGAGGAATGGATGAATTGATATATAATGTAAATTTGGATTTTTCTCTGATAAACAATATTGTTTCTCTTTCCAAGAGAAAACATTTGTCAATGAAACTATCATTATGGAACTTCTTGTTCTTATTTATTTATAAGGTGGTCAGTGGATGCATGTGGATTTTTTAATATAAAATTTTCTCCAATGATTTCCCCATATTTCAATTAAATACAATGAAGGCATCTTGAATAAATTCCTAAATTCTGTGCAAATGCCTGTCTTGCACATAGATAATAAATTCAGAAGTAAGATAAGTCAAATCTCAGAGTATATCCTTTGAGAAAGAAACAATAATAGAAATAATGGCTTGAGTTTAAAGAAACCTTTTCTCTACTTTAATCAATCAAAATAGAGCAGGAAGGGACCTTATACTCCCTGCTCAAGCAGGAGATCCTATACCAGTGATGGTGAACCTTTTTAGTACCGAGCGCCAAAACCCAAATGTGTGTCCATGTGTGTGCATGTATGTGCACCGGAGCGCTGGAAACCCAAAGACTAGTTGGCTGGTGCACACATGCCTGTTTTTTGGCTCTTTTCGGGCCTCTTTCTGGCTGTTTTTTGGGACCATTTTCAGGCCGTTTTCCGGCACTCTGGCACCCACAAAGTCCAGTTGGGAGAAGATCACATGTGCCAGAAACCAGAAGAGAAGCTGGCAATAGTGCATGTGCCCAGGGAGGGTTCTGCGTGCCACCTCTGGCATACATCCCATAGGTTCACCATCAAAGTCCTATATCATTTCAGATAGGTGTCTGAAATGAAAGGTCTTAAGACCTTCAGTGGTGAAGCACCTACAACTTCTGAAGGCAAGTTGTTCCACTGATTAATCATCTTCACTGTTAGGAAGTTTCTCCTTATTTCTAGGTTACTTCTCTCCTTGATTATTTTCCTTTGCCTTGATAGTTTCAAAGATTGTCCCAGAAAATGTTGCATTTTAGAAGACATTTGGGATGCAAAAGAATTTACATAGTCTGAGAAAATTAACAAAAGTCATCTTCTATGAAGATTAAGTTGTCCCAGGTAAACAATCTGATGCCACATTTAGCTGTTACCCAAATAAAGAACGTAAAGGGAAACTGGGCCTTCTGCTCAACACTGGGGCCAAGCAACTCATTATATGAGGGGTGGGGGAGAGAAAGAGACACAAAAGAGTCTTGTATGTGCTGGAATTATTTCATTATAGCTTTTTAACTTTCCGTCAATAAAAACGCTCTTTGTTTTTGTGAAAGTAGTTGGTTTCAGTCCTGTCTACTGGCTAAAACCTTTTAACTACTTTCCTTTTATAGGAAACTCCATGATGATTACAACTTTGCTCAAAGATCCATCCTATTATTGAGAGATATAAAACAATCAATGTCCCAAGCAATCCTTCAAAGAGAGTTCAAATTTACCCTAGCCATGGAGTGGCTCCCTGTGTAATGCCCAATTTCTGAAATTTAAATTAAACTCCAAAGATCTCAAAAGGAAATATACTCTCCATCCACCAACCAACTTTATTCAGATAGGTAGGTGTGAAGAAAGGCCTTAACCAGATATAAAGCTATCAACCAGAAAATAACAATCCTTCAATGTCTCCAACAAAAAAAAGAAGTTTAATAACATTCCAATATTAAATTGGGGAAAAAATTCTTAATCACCCTGACTTTTACATTTAAAAACAAAAACACCAGAAGCCATTTTTGCAGGGAAGACAATTTTGATAAATTTTGGGAAAGGTATTAGAAACTGCTTAGAAATTTCAAACATTATATTTCAGGATTCAGTCTTTATTATTATTAGAACTGAAAAAAATAATCCATAATATACGCAAAAAATGCTGGCATAACACATCATTGGCATATGAAAAAGGAAAGCATTCCACATTTAGCACATCACTATAACTTAAAAAGGAATTAAGATAATTTTGAGATCTTCCTTTTGAACAACTACTACAGGAACCTTCCTTACTGACAATCTGGCTCTAAAACCTCAGAGACTTTTCCCAAATAAATACAAAACCCAAGGTCTTAGCAGGTGGCAAGGTTCTAATATTCAAATCATTAAAATTTTACATGTGGGGAGAAAAGAAAGTTATTGCATGATGGACAATCTGTATATATTTGCAGATGTGGTGTATATGGAAGTCAAACCTTGCAAAGGAGTATAATTTGAAGCAATCTGCTTGCTCAAGAATAGCTGAAGGCAAACTCCAATCAAAGTACTGTCAGTGCTCTGGCCCAGCGAATAAATGAGTTGCTTTGACAGGAAATTCCAATGGCAATTTTAATTCCGATCAGGCTTCAGGAAGTGGAAAGAATAAAAACACATCAATTATAGTGACAGGAAGTTTTACATCACATGGCAAGCAGCTGTTGCCAAAGAGACCCATCTGCCAGATTTGTTAAATAAAAGAAGTTTTTTGGTGTGACCAAAACTTTTACACCCAGATCCAATAGGATGACATAAATCCACAACTGTGAAGTTATCCAAGAATAAGGGAAAAGAGTACAGAGAAAGAAATTAAAACAATTTGTTATACTAGACAAACTTACAATATTATAGACACTGCTATTCCCAAGACACATAAGCTGGCTGGAGGTGGGAGGTTGCCTTTTTGATCTGAAATTCTTTGATCAACAACATTTAACATTATATCCAGTAAACCCAGGAATTTTCCCACCCAAACTGAGCACCACAAAATGCTCAACAAAGAATAAGACATGTTGACATTATTCTTTTGATATTGAATATTGACCAAAAATACCAAATCTTAGCAAAGTCTGATTATTATTTTTTGCAGCTAAACCTTTGCATAATTTCTTCAATAAGCTACTGTATTTTTTGGAGTATAAGACGCACCGGAGTATAAGACTAACCAAGGTTTTGAAGAGGCAATTTTTTTAAAAAGTAGGTAGGTAGGTAGGTAGGTAGGTAGGTAGAGGGATAGTCAGGAAGAGAAAGAGAGAGAAAGAACTTTGGTCTTACCTGAACGTGTCTTTTTAGTAGAATAGAGGGAGGGGTTACGCGTGGGTTTTGTCACAGCCTGATTGGTCCATAGACTGAGGCAAGACTGAGACTTTAATATTCCTCCTTTCCCATTGGCTCGCAGTTTCCTCAATGTTGACGGACTGCACCTGTAAAAACACAAGACCAGGGGACCTCCTGACCCTCCCCCATATCTCTCTCTATACTAACTAGAGTGGGTCATAACCCCTCCCTCTATTCTACTGAAAAGACACGTTCAGGTTAAAACCAATGTTCTTTTTCCAGTAGAATCAAGGGAGGGGTTACACGTGGGACATACCCAAGCTTAGTCCCAGGAGGGGAATTTAAGCCCCAGGGAGAGGGGTGGATGCCACCCGTTGTAGAACCCTGCGACCAAAGGACGCCTCCATGGAGGCGAATGCATCCAGATGGTAATGATGGATGAAAGGGGTCATGGACGACCAAGTGGATGCCCAGCAAATGTCCTCGAATGGGGCCCTGGTAGCCCATGCTGCAGTGGTAGTGGCACTTTGGGTGGAATGGGTCGTGATCCCTGCCGGAAGGGCCTGACCAGATGCCTCATAAGCCAACACTATGGCCTGTTGCAGCCACCTGCCAATGGTGGCCGAGGACACCCTGGCTCCCAAAGACTCATGCTCTGATCTGCGCACACCCGCCGTCCGTCTGAGGTAGATGCACAAGGCATAGCAGATGTCCAGTCGGTGCCAGAGATGCTCTCTTTCGTGGGAGGGGACAGACAAAAATTAGGCAAAAATGGTTTCCTGTGCCCTGTGGCATGGAGTATTCACTTTCGGGAGAAAAGTGGGGTCCAGACGAAGGACCACCCTATCTTGATGGAATTGGCAGAGATCATTGCTGGACGACAGGGCACCCAGTTCCGAAATACGTCTGGCTGATGTAATTGCGACTAGGAAGGCCACCTTTAGAGAAAATAATTGAAGATGGACCATTTGAAGGGGCTCAAACGGAGCTCCCATCAGAGCCTTGACTACAAGGGGCAGATCCCAGGTGGGAAATCTATGTATAGGGGGAGGTCTGAGGTTCGCCGCCCTCTTTAGGAATCGTTTAATCAAAGGGAGATGAGATAGGGTGGAGGGGCTCTTCCCCCCAAGAACAGAGGACAAAGCCGCCACCTGGCGGCGTAGGGTGTTGTGGGGGAGGCCACTGTCCAACCCTTCTGTAGGAACTCAAGAATGTGGGCCACTGAGGCATCGGTGGGGTTGATACCTAGCAGGTTACACCATCTGATGAACGCCAACCAAGTGGAGTTGTAAATCTGAGTGGTCAATGGACGTCTGGAGGCCTCAATGGTTGCTATGGCCTTGGAGGACAGGTTAGTGTTCTTCAGGACTCACCGCTCAAGTGCCAAGCAATCAAGTGGAGCCACTGGGGCTCCAGGTAGATCAGGACCCCTTGGCACAAGACAATTTCCTTCCGAGGACTCCTCCATGGAGGGGAGACTGATAGCTGGACAAGATCCACAAACCAGGGCCTCCTGGGCCAATAGGGGGCCAGCATAATGATGTCCACCCTCTCTGTCACTACCTTCCTTAGGGTCCCCTGGGTAAAGGGGATAGGGGGAAAAGCATAAAGGAGGCCTGGTGGCCATCTGCTCCTGAAGGCATCCGTGCCCTCCATGGTTCGGGTCTGGAAACGGGAGAAGAACCTCGGCAGTTGCGAGTTCGCTGGGGTAGCAAATAAGTCCACTCGCGGGGTGCCGAATCTCTGGCAGTTCTTCTGGAATAACTTGTGTAGGAGTTGCCATTTGCCATTGTCGAGGGTTGCTCGGCTCAGCCAGTCTGCCTGATGGTTGGACGTGCCCTATGTATGTTCCGACACCAGTGATGACAAGTATCTCTTTGCCCATGAACCGATCTTCAGGACCTCCAGCCAGAGAGCCTGGGAGTGGGTACCCCCTGACGGTTTATGTGGGCTTTCATGGCTACATTGTCTGTCAGGAGAAGCACATGATGTCCTACAATCAAGTCCTTGAAGTGTCGGAGGGCCAGGCAAGCTGCCTTCAGCTCCAGCCAATTGATGTGGCGGAGATCTGAAGCAGTCCAATGACCCTGCACCAGCCTGGAATCCATCAAGGCCCCCCAACCGAACAAACCCACGTCTTGTCATCACTGTTACTCTATCTGGCTCCCAGAAGTTGCAACCCTGGCACAGAGCCAGGGAGAGCCACCACTGGAGGGATAGTCAGACGTCTGCCGGGAGACAGATAATTCAGAGGGAATTGCTTATCTTCCTTTTCTGGAATGGGATTAGAGTCCACTGGAGGGCACGTAAGTGCAGCGGGCCCAGGGAACTATCCCTATGCATGAGACCATCTTGCCAAGTAGCTGAAACAAGGTCAGGATGGAAACTGACCAACTTCTGCGAACCTTGATTGCCAGCTGGCGGAGACTGACCAGATGGTCTGGAGAGAGCTGGACTATCCCTGTCACTGAATCTATCACTGTGCCTAGGTGTAATATTCAAGTGGATGGAGAGAGGTGGCTTTTGGGGAAGTTGACAGAGAACCCCAGGGACTGGAGGCACTGGAGGGTAAGGTGAAGGTCGCTAATTGCCTGAGAGTGAGACCCTGCCTGAACTAACACATTGTCTAGGTAACATTGGAGTCTCACCAGGGTGGAGCGGAAGTGAGCCGCCAATGCCATGAGGACTTTCGTGAAAGTTCGAGGAGCTGAGGCCAAGCCAAAGGGAAGGGTGCAGTATTGATAGAGGAGGTCCCCGTGTGAGAACCTTAGATATCTGCAGTGGGCTGGCAGAATTGGAATGTGAAGCTAGGCCTCTGTTATAGGTCTACCGAGGCCAAGGAATCCCCCCAACGGATCCCCTGGAAGATGGCTCTGAGGGATGACATTTTGAAGCGCCTGTAAACTAGATATTGGTTCAGGCGCTTGAAATCCAGAATTGGCCCCCAGTCCCCAGAGCTGAAGGGAAGGGGAACCATGAACAGGTTGGAGTAATGGCCCAACCCGCGTTCTGCTGGTGGAAGAGCTTCCACCACCTGGATGTCGAGAAGATGATTTATAGCCAGATCCATTAGGCAGCAGTGTTCCGGGTCCCGGGAGGGAGGGAACTTTCTGAAGAGCTTTGGGGGTGGGGGGAGAGGAACTCCAGCCGCAGACCGAGCCTGACAGAGGATCTGACCCAGGCGTCCGTGGTGATCTGGTCCCACTGGTCAGCAAAGTGAGCCAGGTGACGCCTATGGGAAAATCCGGGTTGGAGCCATTTCACCCTGTGGAAGGGGCGGCTGTCCCCTCTGCGAAAGGGCTGCCTAAACTGACCCTGGTACCTGTTACGGTCCTGGTAAGATGGACGTTGGAACTGTCTGTGATCTAAAGGAGTTCTATCTCTGCTGGTGATCGTGCTCAGGTGCCCAATAAGAGGGCCTGCGATAGGGGGCAGGGCGAGAGTCTGCCTTTTTGGCATTGGATGGAAGGACCTTCTTATCCTTATTTTTTATTAAGATAGGATCTAGAGCTTCCCAAATAAGATTAGTGTAAGGATCCGCTACCAAATTCCATTTGGCCTTGTTGTCCATCTGCCAACTGCACAACTGTAACAAGCGTCGGGAGGTTACTGACATGGCTAGAGCACTGGAGGCAAATTTAATGGCATCCAGGGTTGCGTCGTCCGAGAATTGTGAGGCAGCTATGATTTTAGTTATGTCTTGATGTAGCCGCTCATTCTGGATCGGAATACGGTTCTGGAGTTGATGGAGCCACATAACGGTCGTGCGGTTAAAGTAAGAAGCCGCTGCCGCCAATTTGATTGCCTAGGCTGAAGTGTTAAAGTTCTTACGCAAGGTAAGTTCTGCACGCTTGTCCTCCGGCTTCATCTTATCAGCTGCATCCCCAGAGACTACAGAGGAGGAGGCAACCACAACTGCTACTGGGGTATCAATTGCTGGCAATTGCAGGGCCTGGGCAAAAGCCTGCTCTACATTGTAGAAGCAGTGATCACTGCTGCCTGGATTGGAAAAGGTGGAAGGACGGGCCCACTCATTCTTTACTAACTCAAGGAACAGGGGGGAGCAGGAATCTCCTCCTTGTTTGTAGTGGTCTTAGAAAACATAGCCAGATTGGGGTCCCTAGGCTGAGGGACCGTGGGATCCCCAGTTCTGATCTTAATGGTTTTCCTGGCTTTGTGTAACAGAGTTTTAAACATGGCTGGTAGAAAGAGACCAGGAAAGATGGGGGGATCTGGAGGAACTGAATCCTCATCCTCTGAGAAGCCCATGTCGTAGTGATTGTCCTCCCCCAAAATGGAACCTTCACTGACCATGGAGGGGATGGGGGCCTGAGATGCTGCTGCCTATCAACCCCTGGGGCCCTGCCAGTGTAAAGGGCCCTGTCTCTCTGGGACATGCTGGCTATGCCCCGTGAGATGGCCGTAGAAATGAGTCGTTTAATACTTTCAGGCAGGACATTAGGTCTTCAAGATCCTCCTGCGATGGGCCTGGCAATGATGGATTCTGGGCGGCTAACCCTGCAGAGGTGTGGTATGACCTAGAAGAGCCCTCCAAGGGATCCGCATCCCCACCCCCAACAGCTCTGGAGGAGAAGGGGAAAGGGAAACTCCTTGCCTAGAATACCTATGGGTTCTAGAAGGGGAGACTGAAGGGGAAGAAGGGCTGAAACCTCTAGGCAGAGAGCACGAATGGGTGGATGAGGGTCTGATGGAGGATCTGGATCTGCTGGCCAAACGGGGCCTGGTGGTCTGGGCCTGCTTTTCTGCCCTGGCTATGGTCTTCTCCAGAGCCCTCTGCTTCCTAAGTGCATCCCTTGTTGCAGCTCTGGAAGGGCACTGAGCCGCCATAGGCTTGGAGGCTGTGGCCCTGGTTCTGGGTTCTATCTGTTTGGTCTTCCCTGCCTTTGTTAGAGGCCTCTAGTGGGGTCTGAGGAGGCTCAGATCTTGCTGCCATCGCAACACTCACATGTCTGGATTCAAAGGCCACTTTAGGTTCCACCGGTGCCTGGGCCTGCAGGAGCTGTGGATCTGTGTTCAGGTCAATGTCCTGCTGGCTTCGATTAGTGGCCATGATGCTGGAGACTGGTAGTGACCACACGGTTCCTCGAATGGCCTTCTGCACATGGACCTGTTTAAAATGGCCACCGGAGCCTCCTATTGCCGAGAAGTATGGAGCAGCCACGGTTTGCCTTTTAAGAGCCACAGCTCGTCCTTTAAATGCCGCAGCCTGCTGCTAACTTGGGACAGCGTGGCAGTAGGCAGCAATCCGAGCTAAGGAGGACGGCGCACTGGGGAATCTCCATGCACTTCAAAGAGACTCTCAGCGCCGTGGGAAAAGCCACAGAGTTTCTTTTTAAATTTTGTGGCTCGTAGCAAGCTCCTGGGAGCTGCGTTTCGAAGCCCATCACCCCCCCCCCCGATGGCCTGGGGAATCAGAGCAGGGCTCGTGGCCTGCGGAGTAGGAGGGCAGTGCCCCAAAGCCGCGCGAAGCAGAAAAGACAGCCCCTGTGGCCGCAGCTGATATAATTTAGAATTTAGGTAAACCAATTAATAGAATCAAATAGTCAATTACAATGAATTTATAATAATTTTCCTACCTAAGAGCCAAAGCACTGCTTGGACCAAAAGACTGAGAGGAAACTGGGAGCCCATGGGAAAGGAGGAATATTAAAGAAATTTCCCTTAGTCTATGGACAAATCAGGCTGTGAAAAAACCCACGTGTAACCCTTCCCTCGATTCTACTTGAAAAATACAGTAGGTAGGTAGGAGAGAGAAAGTAGTTAGGTAAGTAGGTAGATAAAGAGATAGAGATAGAGATAAATAGAGAGATACAGAGAATGTAGGTAGGTAGGTAGGTAGGTAGGTAGGTAGGTAGGTAGGTGTATATAGAGAGAAAAATAGAACAAGATAGAGCTTTCCAAAAGGGAAAAAAAAGTTTTTGCACTCTCCAAACCTCCCAAAAACGCCCTGTTTTTTTTTTAAAAAAGGCATGAATAGCCTGGGGGGTGGGCTTGCAGAGTGCTCCGGGGGGGGGCAAAAATGAGCAAAAAATGGCCCTTTTTCATGAAAACGAGCCCATTTTTTGTCAAAAAAATTGCACGCATAGTCTTATGGGGGCTTATAGAGGGCTGCTGGGGGCTGGGGAGCAAAAAATGGCCCATTTTTTGCTCATTTCTGCTCTCCCAGCCCCCAGGAGCTGTCTGTAAACCTCCATAAGAGTATGCAGAGCCATTTTGGTTAAGGGGCGGGGCTTCAGGAGGCAAAAAATGCTGTATGCAGTGTATAAGACACACCCATATTTTCAGCCTTTTTTTGTTCAGGAAAAAAGATGTGTCTTATACTCTGAAAAATACGGTAAATTAAACTCCAACTAATATAAATAATTCAAACAATGGCTTTAAAATCATAACACTTTAAAAACGTATCAAATTTTAAGATTTGTTGATTGGCAACAAATCTTCCCTTAAAGATGAGGACTCAATAAGCAGAATCACATAACATTTAGAAAGTTTTATAAGGAAGATCAGGTTATCTGGATTCCAAGACAAAAATATGCTTTGGAGCTTGAGTGGACACAGACACAGTACTTTTTACAACCCATTCATGAATTCCCCCCCCCCCCAGGACTCATAATTTCAGGAAAAGATGCAATGTTTTAAAAGAGTTGCCAAACAATGCTAAAAAATGCCAATTCAATGCTTTATTTATAAAAGCTATTCATAATGCCAAGAAATTTGGCACCCTAAAAAAACCCAGTTACAATAAAGTATTTTTATTACTTAAAAATCCATTAAGGGATGAAATTAGTATCCTAATACATTAACCCTGTGTTTTTTTTTAACAAAAGAATGATGTCAACTTGGAGCTATGTATAAGTTATTGAGGGAAGAACTGGTAGAAGAAACAATAAACAAACATCAATGTTCTTAAGCCCCAGTGAATACCATCATCTAATGCACAAATTATTCTGATTTCCAAATAAGGCATCTAAGTTGTGCTGAAAAAGATAGCCACCTTCTAACTGCTCTTTCAGTCTTGATAATTTTTGAAAAAAATAACTAATACATTGCTTTCATCATCCACATATTTTTCTATATTTTTATGTCTGGCTCACTGTAGTTCACTGTCTTACTTTGCATGTCATACTCATATTACTTTACTAATTTGTATTAGAAAGTTGATATATTGATACTAAATATTTTGACATTCCTATAAAACAATTAGAGCAACTAATGTTGCTCTGATTTGTGCTCTGAAATATCAGTTGGTTATTATTCTTCAACACCCATTCCCGAATGAACTAGGATAAATCATAAATTTTCTACATATTGATATGCAGAGGCAGCAGATAATTCACAATGTACATTTATTCTCTTTATGTACACTGAGAGAATATGCACCAAAGACAAATTCCTTGTGTGTCCAATCACACACGGGCAAAAAAGAGTTATGTTCTGTTCAATACTATTCCATTCCATTCCATTCTCACTAGCATCTACAAACTTAGGGTTACCGTATATACTCGAGTATAGGCCGACCCGAATATAAGCCGAGGCACCTAATTTTACCACAAAAAACTGGAAAAGTTATTGACTCGAGTATAAGCCTAGGGTGGGAAATGCAGCAGCTACCGATAAATTTCAAAAATAAAAATAGATACCAATAATGCCATTGCCCATTGAATAACATATACAGCCTGCCTGTGCCCATTAAATATACAGTAGCCATTGTAAAAATTTGCTCTGCATAACAAATTATTATCACACAATACCGGTGTATTCAATGAAATACTTCACTCACCTCATGATGCTGATGTCCCGCTGTGATGATGATGTCCCGCCTCCTATGACACACGGCACAGTGATTCCTATCATTGGATCACTGTACCAGAGGAGGTGGGACATCGCTATGTGGCTGCTTGCCATAACAAGGAGGAGGTGGGACATCGTTGCAGAGCGGCAGGAGGGGAAGGAAGGGGAATCGTAAGATAGCCCTGCATTACATTAGAACGTGAGGAGGGGGGATGGTGCGGTGCATGCTGCGTGGCAAACTGACACAGAGGGAGGGGAAACTCAAGGGCGCTGGGCCATTCATGAGCGTCACCCAGCGGCATGGCCCCACCCCTTTTTCTCCTCCATTTCGGGCAAATTTTTCACTGACTCGAGTATAAGCCGAGGCGGCTTTTTTCAGCTCAAAAAGTGGGCTGAAAAACTAGGCTTATACTTGAGTATATACAGTATCTCATTTCTTGAGCTGTTTTGCATTTTCAATAAAGATTTCTTCACCTTTAAAGAGACGGGCACTTGCACTGCAGATTTACTTTGAGTAGCAGTAAGAAAGAAAAGTGGTCTCCTGCATCATTTTCCTGCTTAAAATCCATTCAACTGCCTATTGCTTATTTAAAGGGTATAATCAACCTTCCTTTTTGATTTCTGAAAAAGAATAAATTCTGATAAAATATACTCAGTTGCCATATCTCTGCAATGAAACAAATTAAGATTTTAAGAACAAAATGTAAAAGGTTAATGAGGGACAGCACAAATTATATAGCTAACTTTTTATCTAGATATCCGTCCAGGACAAAACTAAGTGGACAGGTAGTCCTTGATTTACAACCACAATTGAGCCCAAACTTTCTGTTGCTAAGTGAAATATTTGTTAAGTGATTTTGCCCCACTTTACGAACTTTCTTGCCACAGTTGTTACGTGAATCACTTCCATAGAGATGCCTCAAAGGTGGTAACTATGTAAAATGATCATAAGTCACCTTTTTCAGTGCTGTTGCAACTTCAAATGGTTACTAAGTGAGCTGTTTAAGTCAAAGACTACCTGTACAGAGAAATATATTGATAAATATATTAAATATATAGAAATATATGGAAATAAATTTTTATTTATAGAAATAAATCCTTGAAAAATACAATTATGTAGCTATGGCAAGAATTTGACTTGGAAGAGTATTTTGCAATGATTTATACACCATCAAAACAATCACAATAGTAACAGCTGCTCAACAGATTCAGTGTCCAGCTTCACACACACACACACACACAGCTGAACATTGATGAGAAAATAGGGAGACAGAACCACAGGAGGAGACTGTAAATCCAATTGGCAATTCAAAGCCTTCATAGCTACTGTCATTCAGACAATTAGTCTTGTTAATACAGTTCCATAATGTCTCCTTGTTTCAAACAAAGAACGTTGCTGTACATTGTACAGATAGTCTCTGATTTGCAATGGTTGCTTAACAACCATTCAAAGTTACCACAGACCACCCAAACGTACTTATGACCAGTTTTTGAAATTGAATTTTGACCCAATTCTCCATGGTCATGTGACTTTCAACTTTTCTTGCCAATTTTCAGTGTTTATTTCTGGTTTTCAGCCAAAAAACAACAATAACAAAAAGCCCATTGGGGAAAACTGGTTCATTTAATAACCATGGCATTCCTTTAAAAGCCACCACAAAAAAATGTTTAAAAATTTGGTCCTGTCATGTGATGCCTCAATTTATGTCCAGAATGACTTATAACCATAATTCCAGGCTCAATTAGGATTATAAATCAGGCGTTACTTGTTGTCCAAGTTAAACTATTTTTCTTATTTTCACAAAGCAAAACTACACTTTAAATTTCACTTTCTTTGTCATATTTGTTTCAGAAGGCAATAAAACTCAGGATAAGTTAGACTCGATTGTATATTTCAGCTTTGCTGTGTACTCTTCATTATGGTGATTAGACAGTTGGTGCCACTTATTAAGAATGAAAAGAACAGTACTATTGTGTTTCCTTTCCTTCTGGTTTGTTTTTTCTTCCTCAGCTATTTCTATCTAAGCAGACATGCCGTAATATTAATCAAAGTTTCTGAAGTCTGTTACTTGCAAGATACTTCAATATAGGTTTTACATATACTTAAGTTTTATTAATTATAATGGTTTACTTTCAATATGGCTTCATTAGATGGCTGTATAGAAGCTTGCCAAATTTTCAATTAGGTGGGATACATAATAATATAAAATATATTATTTTCAGGCTATTTATCATCAGCTGATAGAAGTCTAAGACACATTAAAAAAATATATTTTATGTTTCATTGTTTATTTCCCAGGAGGCAACAAACAGCACCTAATCCATCTGCCCTAAAAATAGCTGTTTCTGATAATAATATATTTAACACATTGTTATAATAATCATGGAAAACAATGTGAAGCTACTGGGGAGGAAGTTGAAATGAATTTCATATAAAACATATCCTTGAGCATTAATGAATTTTTCTTTAAATCAAGATGGCAAAACAGCGGAGTTTCTTTCCATAAACTACACAAAGTTTTAATTAAATTCATTAAATTCTGTTTGCCTTTTGTCCGAGGTCCAATCCATTTTGTCAAAAATAATAGCAATGTAACTGGATAAGACTACATGCAGACATTTAGAGAAGATTAAGGATTCTCATATCATGTTTACTAAGTAATACTTAGAAAATAAAATTACTGCAAGATATAGTCAGTGTCCTCCGGGTTCCTTATTTAACAGATTAATTAAAGCAGGGGTGTCAAATCCGGGCCATGATATGGCTGGATCTGGATGATGGGGCTGTCCTGGAAAATGTAAAGAGTCAGCATGCATTGCTTCAGCCCAGTCTACCAGTGCGAAGAAGAAACATCAGGCCAGCGTGGCTTCAGCCCAATCTACCCAGTGCGAAGAGGAAATACGCCAGCAGTTTGGGGAGGGCATCAAGCTGGCCATGCCCACCCAGTTGGCCACATTCACCCCATCAGCCATGCCTACCTGGCCTCCTGAGGTCAACCACAGCCTTGATGAGGCCCTCAATGAAATTGAGTTTGACACTTCTGGATTAAAGGAATAGTTAAGATACATGTTAGATTGGGTGAAGGATTGAGGAAGACTCAGGCTTGTGACAAACAACTTTTTAAAGACTGCTTTATTATTGTTCTAGACAGCTTAACAAAATAAAGAAGCTTTTTAAAATAAATGCTTGATCTGAAGAAGAGGGTATCTTCTTTTAAATAGCAGAGAATAACTATAATTCCAGAATGCACATCAATTTTAACAGCATCTGTACAAGTATAGTCTAAAATGTAACACTACAAACAATGTATATTGTCTGTACTGTTTGCTGTTTGTTGCAAGGAGGTAAATTGCTGGGAGGCAAAAGCAGATTTTTTCCCCCTTGTATTCCTCTCCAAAAGCTAGGTGTGTCTTAAATTTCGGAACGTCTTATACTCCGAAAAATACGGTAGATATCCATAACCAAATGAAAACCATTAAAATAAAGTTTATATCTTAGAGACAATGCTGAATGTGTTGGTGGTAAACAAAGGAGGTTTCTAAAAGCTATTCTAAAATTTTCTAGGAAGATACAGTCATAGAAAGAACATTTCCAATTTAGGTCATAGAACGTTAAGATTGAAAGGGACCTTAAAGGTCTTCCAGTCCTACCTCCTGTTCAAGCAGGAGACCCTATACCATTCTGGACAAATGGCTATTCAGTGTCTTTTTGAAAACCTCCAGTGATGGAGCAGCCACAACTTCCGGAGGTAAGCTGATTCCACTGATTAATTGTTCTAACTGCCAGGGAAATCTCTCCTTGGCTCTATGTAGGATCTATAGTTAATGATCTTCCATTTCTTGTCCTGCCTTCTAGTACTTTGGGAAATAGGTTGATCTCCTCTTCTCTGTGACATCCCTTCAAGTACTAGAAAACTCATATCATATATCATATCATATCGTATTGTATATCATCTCATGTAATAAATGATGATTCATTTTGTGAAAACAGTAAACAATGAGAGGGACACTGATAAAAATATCCAAGATTTAATATTAAGCCATAAAACTCTAAAATTATAATTGTACATGTAAGTATATGATCTAATGAAGAAGAAAAGTAACTGAAGCATACTATTATTAACAATTATCATGAGCCACATCAAAGGATTATTATTAAAAGTGGTATACTTCTAAAAGTCAGTTTACAGACTGATTCTACATGTGTTCATTCAGAAGTAAATTCTTTTGAGTTCACAATGGCTTCCTGCCAAGTAAATGTGCATAAGATTATAGGTTTCGACATGTAAGGTCAGCCACATGTGGGTGATTTCACAAGGAAATTTTAACCACAGAAGAATAAGACAGGAGAATCCATCATTCAGTCTACTTTTATCTGTCAAAAATGATTGTGTTAAATGACATATATAACATAATAGACCACTACTGGTATAATCAAATTAAAATGCATTAGATGAATCCATTTTTATAGCTTAGATATAATACTATATTGGGGAGGGGGGTGTTTCATACTATTTTCAGATGATACTAAATTAATACCAGTCTTATAAATGGCTACGAAAAGGATATTTTACTTAAACATTTTTTATTTTCTTGTTAAAAGCGAATTAGCAAAACCTTTAATTTTAGATCCAGCTTTTCTGTTAACGTGCTAATATAATAAAACAACTGTATTAAGCCACCAGAGTTGCAGAACGTATCAGGCTCTACATGTGCCCTATCAATGAAATTAACCAGTGTGACCCTTGATTTCCTTCAATAATTGAAAATATTTTCTACTTGGACCTCTGTATACTTCAAGATAGGCATTTTGGGAAGTAGATTGGCCAGCCTTCCTGTTTATAATCAGCTGTCTTTCCTCAAAAACCTAGGACACAATCAGTATTTTACTTCATATTTAATTTGGACTTGTTTATCCCTCTGTTCTATTATTTTGTCAATTTTAAGGGCAGCTTATATTAGTAATGGAAATAAGAATAGCTAGGCAAAACCTATCACAGTGAAATTTATAAATCACTTTGTAAGAGCACACTAAAATGGCAGATTAAATGTTATCCTTAAATCAAGCAGCTTTCTATAGGTAGTCCTCAACTTACGATCATTCACTTAGCAACCACTCAAAGTTACAGCAGTGCTGAACCAAAGGACTTATGATAGATAATCAAAGTTATGGCCATTGCAGAGCCCATGATGTAGTCAAAATTCAGGTGCTCCCACACTTATGACCACAGAGGTATTTCAACTCCCTCTGCCCATTTATCTACTTCCTATCTTTGCCCTTTTGGTCACATGCACTCCATGGCCACTGCCACCCTAGCTTATCTTTGCCATATTTTTGCTTTCACTGCCAACCAAGCATGCCCAGCCTACATGAGCTTGTCTCTGTATGAGACCTGGGAAGAACAACCAGGGTTGGCAAACCTCAGCAGCAGGAGGACGAACAAGAAGACAGTGAAGGTCAACTAGGGTGGCAGAGCACAGGGCCTTGGAATGCAGGGCAATGAAAGCAAATATATCTGTGACTTTGGACCATACTACTTAGGATAGCAGAGGCTTCCTGAGGCATCTGAGATTCTCGGCTGGGGTGGCTGGAGCTTCGCACTCTGCTGCTATGAGAGCTTCCCAGGGCAGCTGTGACTTCACACTGCATTTGTTTCAGGGGTTGCAGGGTGCCAAGAAACCCCTAAACCAGGGTTCCCCAACTCCCAGTCCATGGACCAGCACCGATCTGCTGCACACCAGAAACCAGTCAGTGCAAACAAGCAGAGCCCCATCCACGGGATGCAGGCAGCAGCTGGAACCATGCCCCTCCTGGTGTGGAAAAACCTCTCTTCACGGAACTGGTCCCTGGTGCCCAAAAGATTGGGGGGCCACTGTCCTAAGCACTAGTGTGCACAGACAGAGCTATGTAGTTTCAGGGCTACCTGCCATCAAGCAGGATGCAGGACAAAAGGGCAAAGATGCAGGGAATAGGTTTTTGGGGGTAGCTGAAGAACTGCAGTCCCTTACTTTGAAAAAAAATCAAGGCACAAGGCTGGAAAGGACCAAGTCCAGAGGCTTGGGGTGATTCCCAGCTAAAAACAGTGGAATTTATTTAACAATGATGCAGGAAATGCTGGGATTTCCATTTCTAATTGTCACATGACCTCATGCTTTACAACCACATTACTTAGCACCAGAAATTCCAATCCTAATTACCAATGTAAGTTGAGAACTGCCTACATAAGTCACATTTTACACATTCTACAAAGTTGAATAGACCTACTTGCAGCTATTACGCATCTGTGTGGCATGTAAAGAAACACCTGCATTAAACACACTGAGATCATGAAAGAAATTTTTTCAACTAATGAACTTTAACTAGATAGATATGCTGGACTTTTCTCAGCTGAAAATGTTTTTCTTTTCCTTCTTTTCCCTTTTTTTTATTAATTGTGGTTACATTTATATACAGGGGTCATCTCCAAGTGCAAAACACAGGGCTGCTTTCAAATGTCAGGACAGAAGGATGAGAGAAAAGCACAGAGCCAATTACTTGCAGCCGACATGAAGACTTTGAGATCAAAGCCATCATCCGTCATCTGGGGCTAGTTTTCATCTGGCATGTCAACTGCCCATTTGTTTTAATGGATTGAACTGGGGAACCTTGATGAATATTTAAATTGACGAACAAACAATGAGGAAAATATATTATAATCCTCAGGAAGCAATAAAAGAGACATGGAGGAGTAAGAAGAAACAGATCACAGTCCTCTATTGAAAACGAAGTATCCTACCTAGGTATAAATAAGTACTAGAAGAATAAACTTACTCTTTTGGACTGAGAAGTACTTCAGGCACTGTCTAGGGGGCCTTTCCTAACTTTCTCCCCATTACAAATCTGTGAGTTAAGCTAAACTTTAAAATTATGAATGGTTTAAAGGCACCCATTAAGCACTGTGGACAAGCAAGAAGATTAAACCTGAATCTTCTAAGTTCATCATCTAATTATTATTATTTGGTCATTCACTCAATTTATGTCACTTGCCACCACAGACAAGTGACTATGGGTGGCATACATTAGATCAGGGGTCCCCTACTCTCAGGCTATGGACCATTTATTGGTCCATGGCGAAACTGAAACCATCCCCCATTCAATTTCATGAAAGAAAAACTGCCTTCCACGAAACTGGTGCCTGGTGCCCAAAAGGTTGAGTAACATTGCATTAAACTCAGTGGTGGGATTCCAAAATTTTTACTACTGGTTCTGTGGGCATGGATTGGTAGGCATGGTGTGGCTTGGTGGGCGTGGCTTTAATTGGTGGACATGGCTTTAATTGGTGGGTGTGGCAGAGGAAGGATACTGTAAAATCTCTTTCCCTCCCCACTCCAGGGGAAGATTACTGCAAAATCCCCATTTCCTCCCAATCAGCTGGGACTCAGGAGGCAGAGAATAGATGGGGGCAGGGGAAGTCAGAGGTGGTATTTACCAGTTCTCCAAACTACTCAAAATTTCTGCTACCAGTTCTCCAGAACTGGTCAGAACTTGCTGAATACCAGCTCTGATTAGACTGTTCACATGACAGAACCCTAAGCCAATGACCCTATTATACAGAGAATTCACCTTTGAGTGCAATAAGCAAATGGAAATTTCAGAATTCTTTTTCACAACAGAGGTAGCCCTTCTTTGCTTTCTTTACAAAATTCAGTTGGCCAAGGAATTATGTTCCTTGCCACTTATGTGCTAGGCAAGGGGTGATTAATTATGATCTTAGACCTGAGAATTGGCTCTGTTTCCCACAGCAGTCCTTCAAAAAGCCTTTGTTGTTAACTAGTAAAGGTTGGAGGGAATTCTTCTATGTCTCGAGCACATGAGAACTGTTATTAGTGAGCTATTATAGATGCTGCCTGTGATTCCTAACAGGCTTGCAGGATCTTGACACCTCCTAGGCTTCCTAATCCATCTGCTTCAGACCAGCTTTGAAGGATGACCAAGCAGGCTCTGATTTAGGGCACCAAACTAGGAGTACCAGTTCCATTGTTTTTTTCAAATCATTCTAAAAATGAAAATCTTTGCATTATTGAGAAGTTGCACTATTAGTCAATGTGGCCTAAGGTCAACATATAACCTTGAACTGCCATTGCATTTGTTTATATATTCATTAAATGGAAAACTAAATACTATAAAGAAGCATCCTCCAGCATAATTTTTATTATGAAGAATAACAGCCCCTCAAATATTGGAAGATTGCTATAATATTGTCCCCAGACTATAAATTCCCAGTTCCCACAAATGTTCTTCATACTGGTTGGCCTCCAGTTCCCTAATAATGTCTGTTACTCTTGTCTGCACTGTTTCTAGAGAGACTCAACACCTTTTTTTTATGACGATGACTCAAAGTGGATGCAGAATTCCCAAGTCAACTTTAGTGTATTGTTGATTTAAGCACTCTATTAACTTAAATGTCACCAAAGAAATCCCCTGAAACAACGATCCAGTTTTAATAACATTGCACTTTCAGAATCTGCTATTTCCTCCCCCTGGTTTTTTTATTGAAGGAGACTTACTTTTGTTCTGGGAACAAAGCAGAAGTACATGTATAAGAAGAATCAATACGGAAAGAAGAAAATTTGAGATTCTCACCCATATATTTTTTTAGCTCCTTCCAGATAGATAAATCAGTTCTATGTTCACATGTATTACAGCCATCAATTTGCAAGCTATTTTTCCTTTATTTTCCACCATGTCAGTTTTAATTGAACCACTAGAGGGCACCCTTTGAAAATTTTATATAATAAAATTCCTTTGAAAATCTCAATGTTTGAAATATAGTAGAAGAGTAAGCCTTTGCCGTTGATAAATCATATTTTTCTTGCAAAATAACTTGATTTTCACCTTTAAAAATCGACAAGCAATCTTGCAGACATTGCACAAGGAAAGCTATGTTAGTCTATAGAATGAATGTCTTTAAAGAAAATTTATTAGAAAAGTTGCCTCCAAGCTTTCGATTTTGACAGGCATCTGTCAAATTCCATAGTAGAATTTTTAATTGCATTAAATAATAGCTTTATGTTAGATTCAAATTATTGTAGACAGCACATTCATTTCCCCAATACTGACTTTTGAGGAAGAAACAATGTTTTAGAACATTTTGGAAACCTGTTTCAGGCATAAGCTTAGGCAGTAAATATTTAGATCACCTTTCTCCAAGTTGGCATTTTCAGTGATGAGCCCTGACACCTCCTGAAATGAACTTCCATTAAATCTAGAGACAATGACTGCTTTTTCATAATCTAAATGGAGGAACGCCAAAGGGGTCGTTAACATAACAGAAAACAAATCTAGTGCATGCAGGCAAATGTCCCAGAAACTGAATTTATTTTAAAAGTTATATCTCATTTGTTCTTCACCAAAGAGCAGCTTGGCAATAAAATCAGATTTACAAAATGTGTTCAACCATCATAAATAATCAACATCAAAACACTCCTCCCCCTCCTAAATTCCAAAACTCAATAGAAGCAGAACATGTTAAAATATGTACAGACAAAAGGAAATGTAGAGCAGAAGGAAAAGTAACACAGTATAATGAGAAAAGTTTTTTTTTCCCCAACAGAATGTCTTCTAAAGTGACAACGCTACAACAGCTAATTGACTATACTGATGAAATGTCTGCGCCAAAAAGGTCTTACATCACAGCCCTGCCATTGCAAGGAGACGCTCAGGGAGGAAGAATCTAATTTTAGTTGCTGTTTAGTTACTTGGGGATCGGCTAATTTAAAGGCTTAAAAGAGAAGCAAGTGATGGTCAGAGATGATAAGGTTTATCATCCAAAACACCCCAAAAAATTAAAGAGCGAAAAGTTGCCTAGATGAGCTTGAAAGTTAATTAATTAAAACTTGGTTCTATTAGAAACAAGCCAGCAAGCAACATTAATCAAATAACCGTGAGAAAGACTGCTTCTAATACAAGCCAGCAAAAGTTGATTTGTGATTCCTAATAAAGAACATAGATTATGATCAAAGTATAAATTATCGTAATTTTTTTTTTTAAATACTGAAATAAAATTCCTCTGCAAGTATAAGAAGTTAAACTTACCTTCAGAGCGATGAGTATCCAATGGTGTCTGAGTCTCTTTGGAATAGGACACTACTTCCCGAGGCAAGAAGTCCACCTGGGTGATCTTGGAGATTCCAAGTTTGTGTAGACGGCGGCTAGAACAAAAACACACACAATATTGAGGAATGAAACAAGTTTCCCCAAACCCTATGGGTGTCAGCCTTGAGTCCCTTGATTCCTCTCATGCAAACCAGGGAAATAAGACTTGCATTCCAGGTTGCTTTGGAATGTTGCACCTAACAAAAAGTTCTATGAACAGGATACTGATCTCTGTAACAATTCAGCCTTTGAAAGAAAAGTTTTTCCAAATCTTGTATGATATTTTTATCTAGTAGTTTGAATAAAACACCATCATGAAGTATTATAAGAGGAATTAGAATACTGTGACATTCATACATTGCTAAACTATAATTCCCAGGAACCACGACACCAGACTACTGGTGAGGAGCACTGGGAGTAACATATAGAGTTATCACAGGTTGACTACCACTGCGCTAAAAGATCAAATTATAATGTACAATATGAATTCTTCATTACTCCTAGATTTATTTCTGTATAATGCAAATAAACCAGTACTTACCCTGTTTTCCCGAAAATAAGTGCTTCCTGGATAATAAACCCAACCAGGCTTTTGAGCGCATGCGCTAAAATAAGCTCTCTCCCTAAAATAAGCCCTCCCCGAAAATATTGCAATACAGCAGCAGCTATGGTGAACATACTCGCCACCTCCTGTTACCTCAAAAATAATAAGACCTCCCCGAAAATAAGGTCAAATGCTTATTTTGGGGGTCAAAAGAAAATAAGACCCTGTCTCATTTTCGGGGAAACATAGTATATTTTTAAGAGTATGTTAAAATCACTATAGAGTTCTCCAAGTCAGAGTACCTTGTCATATCATTCTTATAGGTTAACATTACATTCAGAAATAAACTCTTGCATATTAAATGGAGTTACTTCTAAATTTACATTTCATTTATCCTATCCTTACTCCAGAAATAATACATATTTATCTATCTTAGAGCAGGCAAACATGTCTTAAAATGGCAGGGATAAGCATAAGCAATTAGGGGATGAGGCAAATGATGAAATAAGAATTAAAACATCAAGTTACATCATGACTTATGCAACTGCACAATATGTTCTGTCACTACAATTTGTAACAGATGACTATGGCTGGGAGGGTGGGAGTCACAAAATATCTACAGAATCCAAACTGCCAGCGTTATACCAAATTGTGCCATTTGCCTATCATTAACCACTTACATTTTTTGTTTTGCTACACAAAATATAAATATTCCCAGAAAAAAAATCTGAATTGCGGCTATACATTTTATTTTGTTTTCCCTGCAAATACTTATGTGGCTGAAATAGTATCCAAAGATTTTATTGTGGATAATGCTAAGATCTGATGACTTGCTCTACAACATGTTAACTTTTAAGTTAAAAATAATTGGGGCAGAAATATTAGATTAATATTTTACATTAAAGAACTAAATAAGATTAACTACTTTCATTATTTATTAGCTGTGACTTTCAAAATTATCACACAAATAAGGTTGTATAAGAAGAAAAGAGAAAGACATTGATGGACTATATTAAAAGAATGTTGCTAGCAATGAACACAAAAACATAGTAGGGTAAAGTATTTGGCATGCTGGTTACGTTAGAGAAATACATGGTGCTAGACTATATCCACATGCATGTTATAGTTTCCACAAGCATGCAGCTTCAACATTCCATCTCCTGTGAAACAAAAAGAACTCTACAACTCCCAGAGTTCCGTGAAGACAGACAACACAACTCCACATCTGAATAAATTTGGGGTGGCTCAGCAGTGACCCATTCAGAGAGTCTTATTAAAATTTTCTTGGCACAATACGGCCCCTCCCAAATTTTCAGAACTGAACAAACGATGTGGAAAGTTGAGTAGAATTAAATAAAATTATTAATAACAGCAACCACAACAACCAGGATAGAGAAGAGAATAATACAAAAAAATAAGCCTACTTAAGAAGTCAGTTCATGCAATTAAGTCATATTATAACACAAAACAACAAGAGTGGACATATACCCAAGTTCAGAGTCAGACTGAAGCTGGAGCACTGAAGGGTCTGTGTCCCACTGCAGGGTCCTAGCCAGGTTTAATCAGCCGCACAGGACAAAGGAATGGGTGGGCGGAAAAGAACACACAGAATTAACTGAAAGGATGAAGGAAAAGAGGTCACTTCATCACTTGCCATAATATGTTGTACAGGCACAGAACACAGCTCCAAAACTACCATATAAAAACACATGGAGGATCACAGTGTTCTTTATCAGACAAGAGCAGGTATATGTCAAACTAACAAACGTTATACTAGCAAGTATTGAAGGCTTCCAATATATATTTGCCAAGCTATGCTTAACCACACATAATGAACATGATAGAATGGACTTCAGGTATTTAATTACTGACCACTATTCATGAACAACCCCAACACAAAATAAACCTGGTCAGATCCCCCCACTTTGTTTTTACAACAGCATACAGGTCAAAAGGGAAATCTTGGCAGTTCAAATCCCTAGTACAGGTCTCCTGCATGAGCAGGGGAGGTTGGACTAGATGACCTCCAAGGTACCTTCCAACTCTGTTACTGTTTACAAGTGAGCACTTCAAATGCACTGGAGGGGGCGATGCAGTTTGGTTATTCTGGAAAGAGCATTCTGCAAGCAGAAACCAGTTGCTGTGTGATGATTGACTGTACCACAGACACAAAAAGTGGGCCAAAGAAACCTCAGAATGCAACCTTTGGTGCTGATACGTATGGGACATTTTGCACATTCTGATTAAGGCATTATCAGCATGATTATGTTGATATGTCAGCAATGAGTTAAGAACTCTGAACAGATATACTAGAAGGAGCAGGCAAGTGGAATTCAGGCACTTGGTAGCTTTCCCACACTTACCACCACAGGGGCATTTCAACTCTTCCACCTGCCTATCTCCCATTTCATTTATGGCCTTTGGCCCCTTGCCACCCCAGCTGAACTTTGCCATTTTCTAGCTGCCGCTTGCTGATAAGATGGGCCTGCTCTAGTTGCTGGGATAGGCTAGTTTAGGAATCCAAGGATGGCTTTGTACTATGGAAAAGGCGAAGGGGGCGGGCGGGGGGGGGGGGGCAAAACAGCTCAAAGTCAGCCCAAGACTGCCTGTGAGTTTTACAAATGCGTGTTTTGACATACTGTGCCTCCGGAGCTACTTTCAACTTTTGTTGTCCAGGGTTTTGGTTTTTTTGCAGTGCAAAGTCAGCCTTAGTAGGGCCAAGCAGTCAGGCCAGACATGCCTCACTAGCAACAAGAGCAGGAAGATGGCAAAGATGGTACGGGGTAGCAGAGAGCAAGGTGACAGGGATCTTGGAGTGCAGAGTAGTGAGGGGTAGATAGGCAGATGGGGCAATTGGAGACAGTCCCTTATCTGACAGAGGCTCTGGGCTGGAGGGACCAAGCCTGAAACTGCTTCAATAGGGGTGAGACTTTGGCTAATAACAAGTAAAATTTACCTAACGACAGCACTGTTGGGATTGCGGTCAGTAAGCGATGTGCTCATATCACATCTCATTTTATCGCTTAATGAACGAAATTATGGTTCCAGTTATGGTTGTAAGTCAAGGACTACCTTTGCCTTGTTTATACCTCTGAACAAAATGTGGGCAATAATTCTGTGAATAGCCCAGTCTGGAAATTTGTGATGATTATGGATGAAGGGCCAAATACAATTTGAATAAGGTTGATGTGATAAATGACATGTTGAGTTTGGCTCTTAATGGGATGTTTTGTATCTTATGTAAGAAAAGACCGGAGGTAAATTCAAAACTCTTTTCAACACTTCTGGAAGGGTCTGAAACAAAGATTGTTATGAGAGCAAATTACTCATTTTTTTTCTTTTTTAGAATCTAGAAATCCAATAGTTATATATCATTTTGAATTCTATTTCATCAAGTATTTGTCTAATTTGATGAAAGCTCCCCATTATAAGTGTTTCTTGATCTCTATAACTGTAGGAACTTCAATTCCCAGAATTCCTGCAGCCAGCATTATAGCAATGAAGATTCAAAGGGTAATTATGTAAATTGGGGAATTCTTGATAATTCTGACTGTTTCAGTAGCCTTTTACTCTGCCTTAAGATAGCACATTGAATTGGCATTAGGACTTTATGGCGGAAAACTGAAACATTTTGCAGCTAAAAGATACACCCAGATATTATGGGATGGATTTTGGTTATGCTAAAAAAAATTCCATTATTTTGATCAAATTGAAGTACATTGCTTCAATTACCAAAGTGAGTTTAAGAGTCTTATATTTTAGTATTATAATTCCATACAATAATGAAAATAGAGAACAAATGTGATATATAGCTACACACTGGGGATTGTAATCAATACAAGATAATCAGGAATAATCCATCAAGGAATAATCTATCATTGCAATCTAATCCAAAGTTTCAATGAGGATGCAGTTCCACAGGTACTGCTGTAAAAAAAAAAATCTTTTACAACTCACAAGATGTGAATGCTTTACAAGCAGCACAAAAACCTTGTGTGGTCAAGACAAAAGATAAAAATTATTTAAATGTTAATAAAATTACTATAATTATTTTCCATGTATTTAAAAGAATGGTCTTTTTTCTTACTACTATAATCATTGGAAGACTTCAAGGTACACACCCACACACAGTTATTAAATAATAATTGAAGCAGCTCCGCTTTTCAGCGTTTTACATACCTGGTGGATTATCCCTACATATATCAGCATGTCCAGATTCAAAGGGATTTGTTAGAAACCCTTCTTTAGCTCCTTTCATAAATGTGAAGGAAAATTCTTTTCAACAGTAACAAATCCTTCTGGGGAATTTTTTAGTCAACAGTCACTTAAATGATATTTTCCTTGCCATATTTTTTTCAAGCCTTTTAAAAACATTTCATTCTGAGCAAATCTCATGCTTACATTTTTGTTAAGAGTTTTGTTGTTCAAAAATCTCCCTTGGAGGTACAAATATAATCTGAAGTTGAACGTTGTTAATAAATATACATCTCTGGGAGTAGACTTAGTATTGATGCCCATAATCATGTACTGAAACATGTCTTACTGATTCCCGTTTTCAAAACTCAAATCCATTTTTCAGTACAGTTTGCTATTCTTCTCTTCAGATATTGTGCCTTTTGAGCATAATATCTGAGCATATTATGAATTCAGATATTATGCCTTTTGAGCAATCAAATGTTTCAGGCTCGTTCTGATTTCTCTACCCCAAGACAAACAAACTTTGTGCAACTTAGGATAACACTTTTTGTCTATCACAGGGTCACAGTAGCCATGGATATATCTGAGGAGCTGATGAAAGTTCTCTTCCTGATTTTTTTTTAAAATTTCTAAATACTATCAGTGATTAATTCACATCTTAGCTACTGTTTTTTTTGGGGGGGGAGAGATCATGAAAAATTGTGAGAGATGCGGTGGTCCAGTTATTGTGGAGAAAGGAGACTTGGAAATCTCTTCAGATTATCCCTGCTCCACTAGGTAATTGAGACTGTACATCTTTTATTACAAGTTGCTTTAGAAAACTGCAGATTTATTTTTCACGAACTCAGTTATGTCTTTTATTTTGATCATTTAACTTTTCTCACACAAATGATATCGCTAAATGCCCAGGCTTTCCTATGAAAAAAATAGAGAAATAAATTTACATACATTGTTTGAGTTTTATTAGAATATGCAGTTTTTCTTGGATTTTGCTCTTGAGTTTTCCTTTGTAAGGCAAAGTTATAAACCTAAACTTTTTTTAATCCTTATGAATCTCTTTCAGATTTGCATCTTTTTCAGGTTTGTCCTTTATCTTTCTTAAGAAAATATGGCCACAGAAATTTCAGATCACCTTAAATGTGGCTCAATAGGCACAAACATTGCCTACTTTGTTCGGTGGTTTCTTACACAGTAGTCCTAAATATTTGAATATTTTCTTTAAGTTGTTTTAAATTTTGAGGACAGATGTCAATAAAAAGCACAAAAAATATTCTGAAACATAACAGATTTTTAAAAATAATAATAATAACATAGAAACATTTTTAACAAAAAAAATCATCCTGATTCCAATTATTTATTGTTATATGACTTATTTTTTAAAGTAACTATCCTAAATATATTGTCCGTCAATATTACTGTATAACATCACTAAAAACCCAATGAAAGTAGTTCTCAGTGAAATAAATAGGTGCTGCAGGGGAGACCTGTTTATTTCAATAAAACTTGCATTAAATAAATTCCAAAAACCTTGGATTGTGGGTGCTTTAAGAATCAGAAACAGAACTGCAGCATATCAGGACTATAAATCTTCATGAACTTTCACTGACTACAGGGGGGTTTCGTTAATGACCTCAGCAGCATTAGAGTTCTGAATCTGCACCACAACTGAAAGTTGTGAATCTCATGGGGCCACTTATACCAGAACATCCCGATTACTTAGGAGAAAGAGAAAAATACACATAGCTTGCTTGTGGCACTCATTACTCTTTTGTGCCATCCTCTTTAAATGTGACAAGTTTCCCAAGTGACAAACAATATTCCACTAGGGAGGATACTATTACAGTGTCATTAGAGAAAGAGCTTGAGAACACAATCCTCAGCAGGAAAAACAACAACTGAGGTTACTAAATGAACAGGATCATCTTGAAGGCTTGCTAGGGGCTTAAATCTCAGATTTTTCTCTTGGAAGTACTGGTTTCCAGCATTTAACCTATTTCTGAGTGCCTGAGGTTAATTACTATCTTCATGAATATTCCGTCTTCCCATCTGATAACAGTCAAAGTCGGTTGCACAAGACATCAGCACAACACAACCAAAATGAACAATAAAATCAGAACTTCAGACTGGCTCAGACAAGAAAACCAGATAGGAAGTGACAAGAAAATGTTGCCAAAAATGGAATGTGAAATGAACTGAAAGAAGCAAAGAAGGATGCCAAATCTGTCTAGGAAGAGCATCAACGATGGACTACTTTGTCAAGAGAAAGTACTGTTTCCTGTCATTGCCAGACTTTAATTATCTCAGGAAGTGAGAGAGGTCATGCAGAAGAAAACAGGTCTCCAGAATCCCCCATTATAAATAATTAAGGGAAATGTAGGCAACTTTACTAGTTTTGGGTAAGACCTCATTCCACTATACGGCCAAATGTTAAAGCATATGTTTGATATGAGAGTTCAAAATTCATAACTTACACTTTGAATCAGGTCTAGAAATAGATAACTAACTTGGACAGAAGCATGATATTACGCATAAAGAAGACAGCCCATATAAGATAGCACATGGGTATATGTATCTTAATTTCCTTATAACTAAATTAGACTTGTTGTTTAGCACATTAAGCAATCCATGGGGATTTCTGGTTGATGTAGTGGTCAAAACAGCTTGGAAATTAGTGGGCTCCACCAAACTTTCCAAAATCCAGCCAGTAACCACTGTCAAGGGATTCTACGGGGTCAAAGCCGCCTTGTAGGGGTGAAGAAGAAAGGAGAGGTGCTTCGTGGACCATGAAGAACTTGCGATTTCCTCGTTAGGTGCAAATGAGCAGCAGGGACAATAGCCATTTTTGGCAGCCACAAGGTGGGACAACTGGGACTATAAGATTTATGCTGGAGCGGTTTATGGACAGAACATTGAAACTGGGTGATATAACTTCCAACTCTTACTCTAAAGATTTACGTTAAGTACAAGAATTTGAAAAGATCTCCAAGTGTTAAGGAAGCAGCAATCCTTATTGTTAATGAAAGTGGAGGTCCAATACACATAAAGTCTAATACACAAAATAGAAGAAAGTATAACATCTGGAAGGCGGCCTGACCTTGACTCTATTCTAGAAGATAAATACCTAATGAGTTTCTTTTTCCCCTTGAAGATTTCTAAGATGAATTAAATTGCAAATAACTAAACTTTATTGAAACTGGCTATTGGATTATGGATTTGAAAGATTGAAAGAATCTAGTGAATTAATTTGGATTATTAAGGCTATTTGAGAGAGCATTCTACGAAGAAGGAAGAGATAGATGAAAAGAGAAAAGAAGAATACTTAGATAAGACTTTAGAATTTGCACAATTGAGAAGATATGTAATTGGAAAATTACAAGGCTGTAAACTACTAAAAATCCTTAAAGATCATAAAACTAAAGAAAAATCTTTTAAAAAAAAGAGAAATGTTTAAAGAAAAAAAGAAAAATCTCTTTAAAAAAAGAAAGTCTTACTGATGGGTGTTCAAATAATACAGCAGAAAGAAACAAAGGTCAACCTGAACAGAATGTTCAGTAAGTATAAAAACATCTAAAAGTTATAAGACTCCAAGAGAAAAAAATAAAAGGCTGATTTAAAAGTCAATAAATGATGGAACCGCAAATAAGATTTAGAAAAGATGGATGATAATAAAAAATATTAATAAAAAATATAAATAGGGGAAAAAGTACCATACATATTAACAGATAATATAATTTATTATAATTAAAAGTAAAATAAGTTTAATAGGTAGAAGTTTAGGGTTAGGTAATCTAATTGTATTGTTAATATTAATAGTGTGTATATTATGAATTTAAAATTGTGACGATTTTGAGATACATTCCTGAGATTGATTAAATTTTGTTAATATTTGGCTTTATTGGTAGTCCTAGACATTTGAGATATTGAAATCATGGTGGAATAATGACTACTTTTCAAAATATTAAATATTAGTAACTTAGTAGGGGATAATAAATACATAGTGCAAAGAAATGTTATTTATGCTTAAATGAATTAATGGAATAATGATAAAGAATTAGAAAGAGAGAATGGTACTGTTGAAATTGAAAGATCAGGATTATGCATACTTATTTGTATTATTACTGTTAGCATTGTTTTAAAAAGATTTGACCCAACTAATACACAAAATATGGGTTATTAAAATATAATATTATAATATACAATCTATGATCATCCTGCAATTAGCTCCCTAGTCTGTAAAATCTGTGTTGAAGAAAGCTAGGAACTGCCATTCACTAATATTTCTAATCCATTTTGTTCATTATCACTGGGCAGCAGGTTTCCAGAATTTTAGGCAAAAATTACACAGAACTACGTAAGAGATTTGTATATCAGTCTTTTAGGCGTGATATAGATGCATATTACTGAGATACAGTGATACATCCCATCTGTGCTGATACTTCATGCAGTAAGTGGGGTTGGAAATGACCCACATGCATCATTTATAAATAGAAATGGCTGTGTTATATAATTGTTTTAAAGATGACTAAGATGCTTCTTTAAACTTGGAAATGAGAAACTAGCTAATTTTAATTATGAGAGTTTGCTCAATTCTTCCATCTTTAAAATTGCTTCTTTTTATTTTAGAGGAGTAAATTATAACTGATCAGAGATATGGGAAAGGGCATTTCATACCCTTGTACAAGTATTTGTAATCATTATATGTTCAATCCTAAACCTAATTAACCTGAAAAGGTTTCCCAGTTAAAACTTGAGTCATGTTAACAATTCTTTGGGAATTCTTTAGTTTCAGACATGTTCAGGCATCATCATGTTTCAATGATTATGACTTAGAGTTCTGTTGAATTTAAACACTGATATAATACACTATTATAAATGATTCAACAAATTTAACAACCTTAACAACTTAAGGTTTCCTTAGTAAGATATAGTTAAGCAACCATAAATTAGTGAGGTATGTGAAATCTAGTTTTCGAATTGGTAATCCATGGATCCTCTCTGGAAATAAACAGCTCTTTAATCCTTTATTATTTCAAGAGCATTTTTGGTATTTTTGTCCAATACAATATTGTATATTATAACAGTTCACAACCTAAATAAAATATAACCTGATTAGGAAAACAGTTCCCTTCTATAAATCTCTGACATGCAGATCACTGAGGATTTTAGAAGCAAAAGACCAAAAGACACCAAGATGTAAAAAATTATTTGGCACTGCAGTGCACCAATGTATATAGAAGTTTATTAAGAATTAGGCTAGTCATTAGGCTAGCCTAATGTACAGGTAATAAATTAATTAGATGTACAAAATTTCTAAGGCTATAGTAATTAGTTGAGAAATATTAATTGCAATATCATCACGTTTGTGTTCAACAAGCAATCAGAAAGAGCAGTCCTGACCTGAACTGTTACTATATGGGAATGGTCTAAGTAAAGAAATACTGAACAAGATATCTTGATATGAAATGTAAAGCAATGTAGAGAAGACATGATGAAATGGCAAAATAATTAATTAAATAATTTCACGGTGAAAATACAAGGTATAAAATATATCTTCATCATTTAAAGCATCATAAACATTAATCCCCATTAAGAAAACAAAGCATACCAGAAAGAGATGAGCAATTGAAATGGAGAAACTTTGTTGTATTGTCATATATCTTCATGCTCATGCGTACAAATTACTTTTTTTAACTTCCATATATGTAGAAAGTTTACAAATGAGGGATAAAATGTAAAACAGAACATTTGACAATGATACAAATTTTCAAAAGTGGATTTTGCAAACAATATTTGTTAGCTGCTAAGCAAACGTCTATTCCTTTGAGGTTCTGGCTTCCAGGACCTTGCTAAAACATCCATGTTATTCCATGTAGCATTTTTCATCTATATTTCTCTATGGATAGAAACAAGTAAATTATACCATTGATTTCCTTGGGGCTAGTAGTTGTTTCCACCTCTGAAAGAAAAGCAGTCTAATTAAGCATTTCATGACTAGATAATAAGTATGGTAGCCACGAATTACAATAGTTGCAACATATTACATTAATTAATACCAAGGACTAAAATTTTGGTTGTAAGGCACCCTAGATATCACCTTAGGGAAAAGGAAAACCCTTCCCCTCTGAACTACTCTATAGCACAACAAACTTGCTAATGAGAAGAAGAGCACAGAGAATGGAATTCCATCCTTCCTTGAGGAATGACAATATCAGCCCTCTTAATGATGCCACAAACTCCACATGCAAAATGACTCATTAAGCTGAGTCTCTAGCTTCTGTAAATAGCAGACTTCCAAAATTAATTCCTTTTCCTAGATCAAAGATGCAGAGAAGTAGAGTCTAATTTTATTTATCCAAGTATAAATTGAGACATCTCAACTGCTAAAAGCTTACATTGTGCAGTTCTATCTGATATGTGATGTACTCTTAGGAATAAATATGGGAATATCGTATTTTATACTACAGGCAGTTCTCGACTTATATCCACAATTGAGCTCAAAGTTTCTGTTGCTAAATGAAACAGTTGTTAAATGAGTTTTGCCTGATTTTATAATCTTTTTATAATCTTTCTAGCCACAGTTGTTAATTACTGTAGTTCTCCATTGACTTTGCAAAATATGATCACATGACCCCAGGATACTGTAATTGTCATAAATATGACTCGGTTGCCAAGTGTCTGAATTTTGATAAGGTGACCATGAGGGTGCTGCAACAGTTGTGTGAACAACAATCATAAATCACTTTTTTCACTGAAATTGTAAATTTAAATGGTCACTAAACAAATTATTGTAAATCAAGGACTACCTGTAAGTGAAAACTTTGGGTAATACAAATTTAACGCTATAAAATGGGAGGGAGGGAATGTTAATCTTTCAGATGTATAATACCTGTAGTTCAGTGGTGGGTTGCAAATCCCGTTCCAACCAGTACGGTTGGAAGAGGCTGGTGGCATCCTCATGGATTCGTGCAGTGCGCGCGCACATGTGCGCATGCGTCTTAGCGCCTCTGCAATGCTCCAGCTGCTCTGCGGAGTGTTGCGCAGGAGCTGTACGCATCATACGCCTGTGCAGAAGCTTTAAACACCGGTAAGGAGCTCAGGCGGGTGGGTGGGCCCTCCGGAGCACCGTACTGGAACTGTATCCAGTGTTCCAGGATGGCTCCGGTACCCCCGTACTGTGGCGTACCGTCTGCAACCCACCACTGCTGTAGTTACACTTTCAGAAGAACCACAGACATGAATTTTTCCTGGAAACAAATCAAAATAGTAATTATCTATTACAGATTCATTGATACTAATTGTTTTTTTGTTATTAGAAATAGTTTTATTTTCATACTTGTATTGTCTTAACAAGTATTTTTATTCATTCTGAATCTAGGAATATGATCAAAATTATAGAATACTGATTATGAAAAATATCTAGACAGTAGGAGAAATGGAAATCTTGACTGCCATTTGACTGCTGTTTACTCAGAAATAGAAAATAGCTTACTTTAAATTTTATATCTTTGAATTTCATTACTAAGTTTACAAAATGAAGTTATATCAACTCTTCCTGCATATCTGTCCCTTTTGTGTCTACAAGTGTTCTAAAACAGAAATAAAAGTGCATGTCAAGTATGAATTATTTATATCAAGGCTATAAAAACAAAAGATACATTTTCTATTACTGTATTATAATAGAGGTTGCCCAAAAAGAATGCATCAGAAGCACACTAAGCTCATGATATACATTTCCAATTCTATACAAGAACCAACAAACAAACCCCCAGATGCCATCCCCGTATTATTATTAATGGTTGTGTTGCATCGAATTGTGAGACCTTAAGTTTAAACAGACAACAGTGAGTAAAAACTTAGGGAATCCAAAGTTAGATGGAAAATCTACAAGTCTCTTTTCACTGTAATGCAAGTCCATTTAGAATCCGATTTTCATTTCAAGTAATCTCAGCTAAGAGCAGTGGTGGGTTCCTACCAGTTCAGCCGAGTAGGTAGTAATTCGGCCAGCCATGCCCCTGAACCAGTTCTATTGGTAGTGCCATAGGTTTTGCCACTAATGCTTCTGAGTATACACAGAAGCATTATTTTTAGAGCATCCCTGAGCACACTGGCAGTAGAAAAAGCCGGAACCCACTCCTGGCTAAAAGCCTTGATATTCCTATACTGTCTAAAGTTATCATTATATCACTATTCCTGTCATTGCCCCCTCATCATATGCCTACCACTCTGGCACTCAATATGGAGACCAAGTGGTCTCCCGCTCCTACCTGCAAAACTTCCAGTTTATCTGAGGTGGGTTTCACTTGTCTTAACCACAGAGAGGATAATGACATCTTAGTTTTTGCTACCACTTCTGATTTTTCTAATAGCTCAATGGTGCAGAAGTGGAAAAAAATGTTTGGAACAGCACCACACTAAAGAAACAACTCATAGGAATCAATGGCAAAATGTTCTATTTCAGGAGATGGGAAGTTAATGGTAATGTTATTTCTACCTTACGGAAAACCATAACCCTCAAAATGATTCCAAAGATCTGATGGAAGAGCACAAGACATCCTGATGCAGTCCAAAAGAAACACCTTATAGAAAGTGAATGTGGGCAGTGAATTCATAATGTGACAGGAATCTGCGCAAGGACATTTCAGTCCAGTGTTAAGAATAATTCAAAATAGTGCAACATTTTGCATCTTAAAAATTCCACGTCTGCAACATCGATTTAAAAAAGTAAGAGGATAATGGCAACAACCATACCAATGTATACCTTAAAGTGACCCAAAAAACTATGCCAAAAGTCTCGAGATGTTCAAGACATGCTCTGTTAGGCTCATAGGACTTCCCGATGCGCAACATGAGGGCTATGGTTGCCCATCTCTATCACAGAGAAATAACAAGAAAATGTTATCCCCTAAAAGAGGATGAACAAGATCTACATGCAGAGTCACAACAAGTGCTCAAAAGTATTGTCATTTTGTCTTCAAATATTTGCTATATTAAAGACAAAACAACAGAAAATTTTATTACCTGCCATTATGTTACACTGCCGACACTACATTGATTGGACAGCCATTCACTACAGGACATCCCTAAAAAAGCATTGTTCTTTCTTAACTCTTTAAAAGAAGACCATAAAATGAAATGAAATAAAATGAATCATGCATCTTTCCCTGAACCAAAAATCTGTCCCAAAATTTATCTGAAAAGAAGATAATCAGTGAAAGTTATGCATAAAATTAACTCTATAGTTATGTTTCAAAAGGTTTTGAAATATTGATGAAATTAATTGCACCCTAGAAATCACATGTCAAAGAATAAAAGCAGGACAAAATTTATTTTAAAACTAATAATTATAAGGCAATGTAATTAACTGCTATATCAGTTAAAAGACGCATGCATACAAAGGACCTCTGTGTTAGAAAACACAGTGAATGAATGCTGCTACATTTTCTTCCATTTTTTTCTTAAAACTGTTTAAAACTGAATGGATGAGAATATTGTTCTTCTAAAACAGAGAAGTGTTCACACATCATGCTAGACCCCAATATGGTTTGTTTGGTTTTGGCTTAGTATGTTGTATAAATCCATGCAATTGCGGCTTCTTCAACAATCATAATTAAATAGCCAGCAGTCTTCATGTCCCAAGTCAGTATCAGCTTTTCAAAATACAGAGCTTCAATAAAAGGAATCTTCTCTGACAATCTTTCTAACACAGGATTTCATCTCTGAAACATGGGTATCCCGGGTGGAGGAGGGAAAGAATGATGGAGGAGTGGGGCAAGTGATTAAATGTTTGCTATGACATGACATAAAAATGCAACATACAGGTAATCATTGACTCAATTGTTTGGTTGCTTAGTGACCATTTTAAATTGTAACGAACCTCTCCCCAATTCCAAATTTCCAACCGCCTCCGTGGAGTCATGTGACTGCATTTTGAGTGCTTGGCAACCGGCCTGTATTTATGGTTTTTTGCAGGGTCCTAAGGCCACATGAGAATTTATGACACTTTTGCCAAAAATGTGAGTTTACTTCCAATTTTTGCAAAAATGTCCCCACAGTGGATAATGAGTTCGTTTAACAAAAGCAGCATTCTTTAAACAATTGCAGTGTTCATTTAATGACCAACACAAAAAAGGCCATAAAAATGAATCTAGTCACAATGACTCATTTTACACTCATCAAAACTTATGACTATAATGAATAACCTCCATTAAAGTCATAAGTCAAGAACTACCTGTATAGATCTGCATTGTGACATATAACAAATGCAAGTCATCTTTCTGACATAATTTCATTTTGCGGCCTATACTCTCTAAAACAGAGTGTTCAGTCACACAAGAACCATGACAGAAATACATTTCCCAAAAATATCCTCAAGAGAAGTAGATAGCACATAATGTGAACATTTTATCTTACCTTCCTATAGGTCCCAACTCTCCCGAATCTTGACTTCCAGCTTCACTGGGTGTGCTCACTGATTTCGGAGAGGGAGACATAGGGGTTGGGACTAAATAATGAAAATAACAGGTATCCCATGTTAAAACATGCAATGATTTCACTGATGTAGAGCACCGTCAAGAAAATTATGAACCGGGATCCAAATAATAAAATGATTGCACATGCAGGAGGGTTTTAAATGGTGAAAAAAGGAGAAGAAAAGAAAAAACCAGTCAGTTCTAAATATTTTTGCTAATTAAATTTTAGGGAAGTTTAAACTGGCCCATGAACTGGGTTAACATCAGAGCCCATTTTTTTATATTAAAAAATTAAAAGTCAACGTTGACCTGAAGTAAAACTGATTTTTTAAGCATGGGCAGGCAGTAGGCAATTTATTTTTGATAATTTTGTTTTTACCAAAGTTAGAGCTTAAATGTTTTTGTTGCTACTTAAAAATGGAATTATAATGGACAATTCAAAATATTACTGAGCAAAAAACTTTTTAAAAAAGCCTTCTAATTTTCTATGAAAACAAGAAGTATAGTTCAAGAAAGAAAAGATATTTTGGACATTTATTTAATATCACAAAACAGAATAGCTTCTTGTGTCTTTAAGATCACTAATATTCATTATTTATTTTATTTATTTATTTATTATTAAAATTTATATGCTGCCCAATCCCGAAGGAATCCAGCCGGCTTACAAAAAAGAAGAAGAGGAAGAAAAAAAATAGAAAAGGATAGATTTAAAATCACAACACATGCATTCGTTCAATCGGGACTGGACCTCAACAGTGAGATTAACAGCCCCAGGCATGGTGGAATAGCCATGTTTTAACAGCTTTCCTGAAGGCCATGAGAGTGGGTAAAGTCCAGATCTCTGGGGGTAGCTCATTCCAAAGGGTCGGAGCAGCCACAGAGAAGGCTCTCCTCCAGGGGCCTGCCAGCTGACATTGTCTGGCTGAGGGCATCCAAAGGAGGCCCAATCTGTGGGATTTTACAGGCCACTGGGAGGTATGTGGCAGTAGGCGGACTCGCAGGTATGCTGGCTATTAATGTAATACTCTATAGTTTTATGCTCAGATTGGTTGTTTATGGCAAATGATTCCAGCAGATGTGAATTCCGCGAGCTTTTTTTTTCTTTTTCTTCTCAGCCTTATTTAACGTATTTGGAATTTTTCTGCCAGCACAATAAAAATATTATTCCTGATCCTCTACAAAAATCTCAGACTTTTCTGTAAAAAAATACCAGGGGGATTCCAGAGGGACTAGAGCTTTGTGATGTGCTTCACTTGCTTGCTATCAGCTGCCACAGAAACAGGGAGGGTGGGGGCATAGTATTGCTTAAGGGAATTATATGAAACTGGAGGAGTTATGTAGAAGGGAGTTTTGTTCTAACCATCTTCTGCGCATGCTGATGGCTGATGTTTGGACTTGGTCAAGGCCAACCGTCCTGCATACCAACCTGATAAGGCCTTTTGAAGATGCACCCCACATGACACCTTAGGGAGTTGCAGATTGGACACTAGGCTGGGGTAACTGGAGGGAGGGGGCTAGGCAATCGTTTGATATGTACTTGTTCACGCCTATTTGGCTCAGATCTTGCTTTCCTTTTTTCTGTTTTCAATTCATATCTAGTAAAAGTACTTTATCTCTATTCAAATGGAGTTGAGGTTTTTCTTTCTTGGATATTGAAGGAGGCATGCCTGACACACACCCTCCCCACACCCCCAGGTCAGTCCAACAGGTGTTCTAAAATGGTTTAGTTAAAACCTGCAATCAGCATTTATTAAAGTTCCCTTGCATTGACCCTGTATATAATTAATTACTTTTAAATTTGTTATAATATTGGTGAAACCAAGATAAAAATAACCAATACCTATTTTAATTTATATGCAGAATTCAAGAAGAACAGAGAATCAATTCTGGACCAGTATAAAGTATATTTATTTATTTACAAACTTTCAGATAAGTATTTTTAAATATAGATACATTCTTTTGATTTTAACTTGACATTGGTAGTTTTCTTGGCAAGAATAAAGTAGATTTCTTCCAGGACGATGTGATGTTGGCTTTAGTTTTTTGATTCTCATATAACTTAAGCTTTTGAATTTGCTGATGATCTCCCATCTCAGAATCAATCACATTCACAACTGCTTTGGTTTTTTTTTGCCAAGATAAGCCAAGGTCAGTTAGAAGCTGCCACCTGCTGTGGATGATCAAACATAAATATAAATCAGTATTTGGATAGAATTATGGACTCAACTATTTTTAAGAACTTCAGTTAGAGTTCCAAAACTAATCTAATTGGAAGGAAATAATTGACCAGGTTTTCCCAAGTGTACAATATTAAGCATAAACCATTTTGGTCATACCTTGGTCAAGCCTTGGTTATAGGATTACTTTCCATGATTTAATTTAATAAATCTCTAGGCTGGAAGGGAGGGAACTTTTTTATATCAAATGTATAAATTAAAGGTGAACTACAATTTTTTTTAAAGTGAAAACTCCCAATCACATTTAATTAGGCAATGAAGGAGTAAGATAAAATAAAAACAAGCCAATTAGAGCTAATCTTCACACAACCACAGTCAAAAATACAATGGGTATTTCAACTTCATGTTTAAATGTATACAGGTAGTCCTCAATTTACAACCAATTGCTTAGCAACCATTTAAAGTTATGACAACTCCTGCCCCAAAAGGTACTTAAAACCCCATTTTGAAGTTCCAATGGCTGCCCCCCCCCGTCACACTTGCATTTTGGATGCTTGGTAATCTGATCACATTCCAGTCACATGACTGCAATTTATGATTATTTCTTTTTGCGGGAAACCAGTGTTTACGTCTAATTTCTGGCAAAAAAAACCCACCCATCTGCTAAAATGGGGGTTTGCTCAATGACTGCCATGTTCACTTAATTATCACAACAAAAAAGGTTGTAAAGTCAGATAGTCACGTGGTAACCCACTTAATGACCAGCATGACTTACAATCATAATTCCAAACTCCAAATTGTGGTTATAAGTTGAGGACAACCTGTATTTCTTGATTTAGCTCATTTTGCTCAACCATTCACATATGTTGGCAGAAACATCAGTGAAGCAGCCTGGCCACAGTTTGATTTCCAAAATTGTACACATATTCTCCCCATGAACTGTCATCAGAATAAACTGAAAGAAAACCCAAAGGCATTGTTTTGTAATAAAAACAGTTTGGCAAGAATATGTGTGAAGGGATAATGACAATGAGTCATTATCCACCAATTCTACTTCTTGGTTCTATCAGCCATGCCAGTAGAAGCTAAATTCTGGTTTGCAAAAAATATCATCAAGGAAGCCATAGCTCTAAAACAATATTTCTAAATATTTCTTGGCAATTTTAAGATGTGTGGACTTTAGAATGCCCCAGACAACATCAGGTATCCTGATAGTTGAAATCCATATAATTTAAAGTTGCAGTGTTTGAGAAATACTGCTTTAAAATCTGTAGAAAGATCACATTATTTAATAATATTATCCAAGACTTCTTTAGATTGTGCTCAGTGTTTTCTCTGGGAGTGAACAAGGGGCAAAATGATGGAACCAATGTTGCAGCATCATAATACAACCCTACTCATTTATGTTTGTACACTGCAATGTTGAAGGCACATACAAAAATGGCACAGCTTGTGGCACACTGCTGCAGCACTGATTCCATCTTCTTGAAGAACAGCAAAAAATGAAGAGGGAAAATGTATATACTGAACAAAAATCCAAGTGAACAAACTAAAAAGGTTCTTTTGTTTTATAATTTATGTATGTACATTTTTATTCTTGGGTTCCATGAGTAAATCTATCTTGAAAGTGGCAATTATTATAAATAATTTAAGCCCTGCTCCAAGAAAGATGGAACACAAGCTACTAATGGTGGCATGAGTGACAACTATGCTGGCATACAAAGCTGATGTTCAGCAAGGAAGGGGATGAGAATTGCTATCAACAAGCCATACAATCATGTATTACATGATGTATAACCACATACATTTCATCACAGACACATCAAGACAATAAAAGCTAAGCATGCAGCAATTAAAATAATGCATGAATGTTACAGAAACTGAAAAACATTAATGGATCTATTAAGAGTACCTAGAGGAGGTTCTGGGGAAATACCAATGCTTTGAAGTAAAGCTTCAGTCTCTCTTCTCTTGCGATCCAGATCAGAATCTTCCTGGGGTGGTTCCTTCTTCTGCTGAGAATCCGCCTGAATTAACAGCAATGAAGAATTATTCAGAAAATTCAAGTAACTAGAATGATTCACAGATGACCGGTAGCCTCTCTTCCAGGAGAAGAAGCAGATTCAGTGGTGGGATTTTCAATAGAATTGCAGAGTAAGCAAAAAACGTGTTCATCCTAATTTCTACCTCAATAACTATGTATTGTTTTTAAAGGAAAAACAAGACACATTAAATGCATTTGTGCATTTAATGCACTGCAAAGAGAACAACAACCATTTCTAAATTATTATTTTTAATCCCCATAAAACACATCTATATATGACTATCATCAGCTTTTTAAACAGAAGTATATTTGGCCCCTTTCCCCAACTTTCAGCTGAAAAAGTAACAATATGGTAGATACTTCCCAATTACAATTTTGGCTATTTTGCTCTGCCAACAGGTCTTTTTATTGCTGTTTTAACATAATCACACAATATCAATGCCAATAGAATACCAAGCCAGATACCAAATACAGATTTAATCTGTATTTTAAGATGATAATTTTAATCTTTGCACTGCTATTGCTGATGTATAGCTAGAAAAGTAAGATTAGTATTTGCCTAAATAAAAAATGTCTAGGCATGTAAGAAACTGTCCAACTGTCTGCAGGAGATCTGGCAAAATCTAGCTCAGTTTTGCATGCAACACATGGAGCAGAAACAGTTCTCCAAGGTTGGAAATGAATGTGTTTCTCCACCCAATCTTTAATTGCACAGCATATGGGCAGGCTGTATAGTATCTTCTAGATCATCCAATAATTGCTGGGCCTATAATGTATTAATTAAGTCAAGCTTTATATCATTTCAACAATTATGTTGGGTGAGGCTAGAAGATTCTTTAAATCATTAATGATGAAAGGTATTGCCTTCTTATCATACACATCCATATACGATGTTTGTGTGAATGCATGAAAGAGACAAACATGTACATGGATGTGTAATCTGAGGATTTGTATCTGCATTAAAATGCTTATATACTCAGAAGCATCTTGATTTAACTTCCCACATAAAATTCTTATAAAATTCACACTATAATAAAATGCCCACCATTTCAAGATCACAACCATTACAGGTACAAAGTCTTTAAGAGAAAGCATTTTTGAAATCTACCATATAGCATATCTGATAACAACGCATTTAATCTGGATCTTGAAAATGCTATTCTGTATTTCCAAAATATAAGTCATTCAAATATTTAGGGAATTGTAAAATATATCTATAATTAATTCCCTTATAATATCCAAAGGATAACAGGTATTTTTTACTGCAACTATTGTTGACAAAAAGGGAAATGGCATCATTTAATGCTTCCCTGATTTTGTATTAAATGAATTTCACTGTCACTTCTTATCTCTATTTTATGCTATGATTGAATTAAAAAGGGAGGAGCATAAATTACTTAATTAAAAATCCCCATGCACATTCTTCAGGATATATCAAATAATATGTCATGTTAAAAGAATAAGACAGTATTCTAAACAAGGAAGCAACAATGCAAAAATAATTATCATTTATTTTGCTGAAGAACAGTAAATGCAAATTTGCTACCTTAGCAACCAAACTAGCCAGCCATAAAATGAGAGAGGGAGATACAGATTGCAATTGCATTTTTCTTTATGTTATAGGTAGAACGATAGATAGATAGATAGATAGATGGATGGATGGATGGATGGATGGATGGATGGATGGATGGATGGATGGATGATAACCTGTTTTTCCAAAAAATAAGACCTCCCCAGATAATAAGCCCTCCATGAAGATATTGCAACACCCATAAATATTGCAGCAGCCATAAGGTGATCACAAATTATGTTTTCACAAATAAACAATTCCATTTCAAGCCACAACTATTTTGAAATTATCAACAGCTTTTTGTACTTATACACCAATTATAATGAATGCCAACTTATCAGGACACAAAAAGAAAAAAATAGAAAAGCTAGAGATGTCTAAATTATAGATCTGCAAAGCAAGAAAAATAAGCTAAACATTTCTGAATTATAGGTCTGCAAATTAAAAGTTTAAGTTATGAAAGAACAATCAATAGGTTCCCAACTAAATTAAAACTTGCCATTGTTAAGGTTCATACTAGGCAAGGTGATATATCAAAACTCTTAACCTTACTTAGAGGAAAAGTTCACAACTAAGATTACTTGCTTCAGACAGGCAAGATAGAAGCCAAATATATACAGATCATTTTATTTCAGATGACTAACATCATGCCTATATTATAGATCATGGTGTCAAACTCACCTCGTCATGGTGACATCATGTGACATATAGGTATATTTTACAGCTCATCTACCTGGAACCCACACTGTATATCGGACATTAACATGATTAAGTGGATTCAGAGGTATTTCACAAGAAGAGTACTCCACTCCTCTACCCACGATAGAATTCACTATGCTACCAGGCTTGAAATTTTGGGCTTGGACAATCTTGGAACTGCACTGTCTGGGGTACGATCTAAGCATAGTACATAACATTGTCTGCTACAATGTCTTGCCTGTCAATGACTTCTTCAGCTTCAACCACAATAATACACGGGCAAATAATCAATACAAACTCAAGGTAAACCGCTTCAAACTCGATTGCAGAAAATACAATTTCAGCAACAGAGTGGCAACGCTTGGAATGCTCTGACTCCATTGTCACAGCTTCAATCTCAAACTGTCCACCATGGACCTCACCCCATTCTTAAGAGATCCATAAAGGGAGCGTGCATAAGCACACCAACGTGCCTACAGTCCCTTCTTACTGTCCCCATTTATTTGCAATTATTTCCTTTGTTCTTGTTTATGTTCATACCTATACTTGTTATCTTGTACATGTTTGACAAAAAACAAAAACAAACAAACAAATAAATAAATAAATTCCCCTTCACCAAATCGGGCATGTGCTTAGCCAGCGCATGACACATCTGGCCCACAGGACGGGAATTTAACAGCCCTGTTGTAGATAAATAGTCTTTTTCTCTCACCTTTTCAAGCAAACAGAAATTTGATCCTATACTTCTGATCTTGACAATGGGAGACATCTGCTTAATATTTGCATAATCATTTTGAGTCCTGCTTTGTTACTTCCACCCTTACACTAGCTCTCTTGTAGCAATTCACAGCAAACAAAAATCTACATACTTTGGGCATGGATACAAGTTACGGACTAAAAAGAAATAAATATGCTTATCAAAGTTCAGGGGAGCTCAACATATAAGATGGATCGAAAGCATCAGAGATGACAAGACTGACATTGTACCAGATTGTATTTCTTTTCTATTTTCTCTGATGAAAAAATATTAATCCAAAATAGACATAAGTAAAAAGTAGGAACAATACCTTAACATATTGGATCACATACATTTACCTCTTTCTTCTTCCTTTCTTCTTCTTTCCTTTTTTTCTCCTCTCTTATTTGAGCTAATCTCTGTTTTTTACGTTCCAGCTCTGCTTTTAAGTCACTCTTATCTGACATGATGGTTCACTGGTTAGGGAGTGAAAACAGAAGATATCAGTGTTGGGAACCAACAAAAAAGTATTTTTTTTACCTCAAAATATTTATAGGCATATAGAGTAGGAAAAGGGGAAAGAGGGAAAGAGTTATGATATGATTGAAAGAATTCCTTGATAATAGCCTATTATATTGTGCAATGGTAAGCAAATATCCAATCGAGTAAATGCATTATTAAAACATTTGATTTTAAAAGACAATTTGATTTTTTTTTCAGCATCCCGTATTTAAATACTGCCTTAGCCCCTGTAAATCTAAAAACAATTTTCTTGAACAGCTATGACAGGGGTGTATAACCTTTCCTACCTTGAGGATTACACATGGCTTGGCCAGTGGTTTGCAAAAGGTTTGCAAGAACATTCTCTAGAAATTGAGGAGATTGAATTGTAGTTCATAGTGTCCCAAAAATTGCTCAGCTCTGTCTTACAAATACAATTTGCTTACTTTCTATTTAATCCAGGTTCTGAAACTGATCAATATTGATTCCCAAAGGTTAAAGGATTATCCATTGTTGTTATTATTCATAGTACTATTAATTGAAGTAGTATTCATTCAATTATTTACACATAGCAAATGGGAAATAAACAATTTGAAACATCATAAAGGGAATAATGATTCTAGTATCAGCTGTTGCTCTCCAATGATCCATATGTACAATTTCTAAACTTAGACCTGCAAAATTCACAGGCAGGTATATTCTGAGAAATAACCAATCTCCAATCTGCATATTAATCTCAGAACCTCAATTTAGATTGGCATGAGTATAAATGTAAGTGCAATTTTCTAATTATGAGCAACTAATAGAAGCTAGCTTCTGAAACATAATTCGTCTCAACACACATTGCTTTCTCTTGATAGATTGGTGAATTAATTGACTGATTATGTGCCACTGAATCAGTATCGACTCAGAGTGACTACATAGATTTTCTTCATATTCCTCCACGTATGGTTTACCTGTAACTATATAGGCAATCAGTATTACTTGAGCTATGAAGAATTGTGTTTCTGACTAACTTCTCTCCTTTCCCCCCAACTTGTAACTTAATTCCCACTTGGGTATGTTCTGAGTTTAAAAAACAATCCAATTAGGTTTATTTGGGATTACTTTACTGTCACAATCACGTTACTTAACTATTAATTGCAGGGAGGGGGGAGACAAGATTCAGGACAGGGAGAGGCTAAAAAGAAATAATAGTTTTAGGACTTCTAACAAGTAACAGCATTATTATTGATTTATGTCCAGCACAGCTGAGCAAAGATTCCATCAGAGGCACACAGAGCCCAAGGAAAGCATTAATTATGCTTACTTTTACACTCTTCAGCATTGTTCAAATACATGAACAGAGATTTGAAGCAATCAATGCACAAGCTGCCAAAGGCTATTATCTAACAACTCCAAGAGGAATTTAGTAAAGAACTTCTAATTTCTAGAATTGAGGGAGTTGGTATAACATATTAAAAAAGGGTACAGTGATAATGGAGGATCTCTTTTTCCCTCTTGTGACCCTGGGTACTTTTACACTAGGTTTTTATTGTGCAATTGTCATGCTTTATTAATGGAACCCAAAGCACCCAAAAGTAAAATAAAAACCAGTAGGTAGAAGCTTTACAGTAAGAGCCAAATCTAAAATAAATGAATGACTGTAAAAGTAATAAAGCAATGAAGTCAGTAGACAGGCTGCAAAGAAGCAGCCTGCCTACTGAAGTGGTATTTGCTTCATCACTGGAAGTTTTCAAGAATTAGATAATTATTTGTACAAATAATCTGAGAATTCTGCACTTGGCGGAAGATTGAACTAAAAGACCAGCAAGATCCCTCTATGAAACTATGATTGTATTGGCTGTTTAGGCTATGTTATATAAATAGTCTTCAGCTTACCACAGTTCATTTAGTGACTGTTCAAAGTTACAACAGCACTGAGAAAAGTGACTTACGACTTTTTTTCACACTTACAACTATTGAAGCATCCCCATGGTACATGGTTAAAATTCAGGTGCTTGGCAACTGGCCCATGTTTATGATGGTTGCAGTGTCCTGGGGTCTTGTGATCACCTTTTGTAACCGTCTGACGAGCAAAGTCAATGGGGAAGTCAGATTCACTTAACAGCTTTGTTACTAATTTAACAACTGCAGTGATTCACTTAACAACTATGTCAAAAAGGTCATAACGTGTAAAATTCACATAACAAATGTCTCATTTAGCAAAAATTTGGGGCTCAGTTGTGATCATAAGTCAAGGACCACCTTTATTCTACTTACTTCCATGTTTTTCTATTATTTACAAACAAAGAAATCTACTAATTTTATTGTTATACCTCTCTTTTCCCCAAAGAATACACAGTCATCTCTTTAGAAATGATGTAACTCAGGGATCCCTTACCCCTAGCCATGGAGTGCCCCATGCCACCACTTGCACAAATGGAGGTGCATGCACGTACATGATTGCCCCTTACTCATGCAAAACCAACCCCTCTCTCCCTCCCCCCGCACCGGTCCACAAAGCCAGAAAGGTTGGGGAACTCTGATCTAATTCATTTGTTGTTAATTTAGATGTTACATTTTAATTGTTGTGCTTTCATAATTTATGGTTTTTATGAATTTTAAATGTTAATCATACAGTGGAACTTATTTGGAAGACATATAAATGACATAAAATAAAATACAACAAATCTTGAAGATGTTGGATATATTTTCTGATCTTTAAGTGACCAGAAAAATACTACTATAATAAAGATGCTGACATTATAATGAGAATACTATACTCAGTTCTTTGGTTTCTAGGGTTTCTAGGACTGAGAAGTTCAGTTCTACACTGCAAAATGAATAGGGTTTTGTCTCACTCAAGCTGGCTATTCCTCTAACATTGGGATAAAATGAATTGGGTTTTTTATTTTTTGAGTTTATAACACAGTTCTTGTGCATTCCCCATTTCTAATGGGAAAACTCTTCATCCATTTTTGGCAAATGTCATAGTAGGAAGCTCTAGAGCATGGGTGTCAAACATGCAACATCTTGTTGCTGTCACATGACATTTCACAATGTTCTTTTTTTCCCATTCACACAGGTAGGGTGGGCGTGGTCTGTACGTGATGCATTCAGCCTGCAGGCCGTCAGTTTGACACCCCTGCTCTAGAAGGTACATAAAAGGAATATGAAGTCTATAAGTACTCTTGAGGACTCAGCTTTCACTCATCTCTTATAAAAGAAGACACATTGGGCCTACAATAAAACATTCCAGTACAGACTTGTCCCCTATGTATATAATTAACTTTTCACAAAATCAGACCTATTCAGGCTGATGGGGTAGGGATGGGGGTTCCACCACAAAACAGCGCTCGACTAAACCGCGTCCGACTAAACTGCGTAGCTGACGTCATCAACAGGGTGACAACAGCGCGGAGACAGAAGCACGCTGTAAACCCTAAACCTAAAATTAACCCCTAAACCTAAACCTAACCCCCCTAAACCTAATCCTAAACCTAACCCTAAACCTAACCCTAAACCTAACCCTTAACCTAACCCTAACCCTTAACCTAACCCTAACCCTAACCCTTAACCCAACCCTAAACCTAACCCTAACCCTTAACCTAATCCTAAACCTAACCCTAAACCTAACCCTAAAACTAACCCTTATCTTAAGTTGAATCAGCTTGCTTTCAAAGCGCTATTTAAAGCGCCCTTCTTTCTCCGCGCTGGCTGTTGTCGCCCTGTTGATGATGTCAGCGATGCGGTTTAATAGGGCGCGGCTTAGTTGAGCGCGGTTTTGACAGGTCACGGGGATGGGACCATTTCGACTATTTAAGTAATTCTCTCACACTTGAACAACTAAGCTATAAAGAATAATAACCAAAATCAAACTTCAATACTAGATTATTGCAATCCTTTTTTTTTTTTTACTTCTATTGGACTTTGCCAATCCAACAGTTAGCTTTTTCATGTAGGTACTCGAAAGAAGATGCCAAAAATTAGCTGATTTTTCAAACGGAAGCAAAAAGTGATCAACATAAAGCTTGCCTGGAATGCACATTCAAAGCACTTAAACAAACTTTCTATGCACAATTATCTAGACACTGCATTTTTTTCTGTCATTAGTAAAGTCATCTGCTTTTCTCCATATACAGAAAGGGGAACGGAAATAACTAAAGCATTTTCCCCCAAGCAAAATAATACCACACTTTTTAAATATCTTTTTTATAAAATTAGAAAAACAATGTAATTTTTATAATTACCATTTGAAAAGGTTATAGATATAAGCAAATTATTGGAATAGATAATTTTATAAATATAAATGTTCTAGTGTTTCTAAAATTTTAGATAATATAGTATTAAAATGTGAATCTTTTCAAAGTTTATCCCGTCCCCCGTTCCCCCCCCCACACACACGGGAATATTTTGTGAATTGCATTGAGCATCCTTTCATTGAGAGACATTTTTTAATAGAGTGATAGAATATAAAAGTTGCAAAAAGGTTGATTTTAACATTTCTCTAACATCCCCCCCCCCCAAAAAAAAATCTGGTATTTACAGGTAACTTGGCAAAATCTAAGTGATCTTAGCTGTGATGGAATACATATGTTATTCTATGCCTTCCCAATACAGAAAAAATTAAATAGGCTTCCTCACCACTGAAAGAGTGTTTTATTAATGAGGGCACAGAAAAAGATCCTGCAAATGTTAATATGAGAAGGGAAAGCCTCTCTTTTTGTAGGCATTTCTAAAACCTGTTTTTATTGAACATGGGCTGCAGATTCTGAGGATTAGAATCCCAGCTCTTCTGGAAAGTGCTAAATCCAGGAGGCTGATTCATGCATTGTAGAAAAAAATGTGCAGACATAGTATGAGTAACATATCCAACTGAGAGGTAGCTTGAGATATTGTTTAGTAGGCCTTAATACCCTAGTATTTGCACATAAGAATCAAATTGGCAGCATTTTAAAAATGTATCTGGTTACTTTTTTTGCAGAATCACTGAGTTTTTAATATTGGAAGGGATCCTAAAAATAATCTAGAACAATGTCTGCCTTGATGCAGGCAACTTGCAAATGCAACATGTCTAGTAGATAGTTGCCTGCTTTAATACTTTCGGAGAATGAAAAGCAAATGTATCTCTAGGGCCTCAGCTTCACTTTCACACAGCTTTTAATCCGTATTCTAATATTTAGCTGAAATCTAGCTGAGCAGTTCCAAACATTACCTCTAGCTTTATGTACAGCAACAGAAAATGATCTGCTGAATCTCCCAGAATGACCAGTCTTTCCTTAACCTTTATCACAAAATATTAAAAAACAGAAGGAATCAGGGGATCTTACTAGATGACATTCCAAATACTCCAAAGGTATTTAAACCCCCGTCATTTGCCTTAAATTTAAAAAGGCATCATAATGAACAAGTGAAACAATTATAAACCTTTAATTCAGATAACATACATTATTCAATATTTTCATAAACATTTCATAGGAAAACAGTTAACATATTTTAGTCTCCTTAGCTCATATATGCAAATGCCAATTACTATAATAAATTAAATATGTACCACTTACCTCGAAGTAAGGGCTACTTAAGTAAATGTGAATTTCTTGCTTCTACTCAATGCAGCAAAAAGCTATGAAAGCTGCTGAATGTTTTGTTACTTTAATAGAAAATTATATCTTAATGAATATTTTCTCAGTTGATATTCTACCAATGGGTTGATATTTAAATCCCCATAATCCTACTAAGGAACCTTTCACTATGCTCACTACTGAACTATGACAGTAGTTGAGGTGCAGGGCAACCAAAAGCAAAAGGTTTCTTTTATTTTACAAATTGCTTTATATATGCACAAAAGGGAACACCTGGGATCCCATCCTTGCAAGAAGAAAAGCTTATAAGGGGCCGAGACCGTAAGAAAACCTTGCCTCTGGAGATGTGCCTAGCACCTTCCTCTTTGGTCTTCTATAAGATAGAAAAGACACCATTTTAAAAAAAGAAAGACAATTGGAGACTCGTTGCTATGGAATATTTGGGTGACTGGGAGGCCATATTTATTTCTTATTTGTTGTTAAACCACCAGGTGTTGTCAGTACTAGGCAATCCAGAAACACTTGCAAAAACAAATATGTAAATAAAGACAAACATCCCAAACAAATTGATATCTTTTGATTACTCAATAAGTTACCCTTTTTCCTATTTGGATTATTCTCTTTCCTGTTAGAATAAACCAAATCCTTCTCTACAAATGATGTTTCTTTATCTTAGCAACTTTAAGATGTGCATACTTCAACTGGCGACTGGGGAATTGTGGGAATTGAAGTCCGCACATCTTAAAGCTGCAGAGATGGGAAGAACTGCTCTACAGAGTAGTATTTTATTTCCTTCTATTCCCAAGTACCTATGGTAAGTTAATGGGTCTCCTCTATGGGAAGCTGGAATGCGGAATGGCTAGCAGCCCACAAACCCGGAGATCCTGCACCAGCTTCAGATACCAACGTAGGGAATGCCCACATCATTTTCTTCGGGAAGACACTCCCACTTCAGAGGCAGACTTTTAATGCCTAATGTATTTCATATTTTGCAACCAGTTCTAATTCTCCTCCTCCTGGGATGGGAACCGGGAAGGGGGAGAGCGCGCGCGTAATAAATTCATTCAAAAAAAAATTCACGAGCCACCAGCTGAAGCTCTCAAAACCATCTTGGGAGTCCAAATTTACAGTCACGAACCGCATTTAGGTTAACTGCGGCATACACCTTCCCTCCCAGTCATGTCTAGGCAGGTCCAACCCGGGGGTCGGGGGGTGGCGGGGGGGACGATTCAAGCACAGCATCTTTCTCCGGGGCTTGTAGGACAGAGAAAAGGGCGGGGTGAGGAAGGGGAGATAGGAAGTAAGAGCAGGACATCACCCACAGAGATCCAAATTCAACCCGGTGGCCGGGTTGGCATTACCTTTGCACAAGGATTTGCCGTAGGCTGTCTTCCTGCTTTTAGGCAGTTTCTAGAGAGCGAGCGGAGGGAGGCTGCAGGCTAGGTTGCACCGGTTGTTACCGCGGGAAAGATGCTCAGCTGGCTTCTGTTAGCTGCTGCAACGACCGCCTCTTCTAGAAATGTGCTGGCTCACGCCGGCAAGACTCCGCCCCGCCACAGCTGCTTCTCTCCCACCTCTGTTCTGGCTCAGACGGCGCTGCTGCCTCCTCCCAGACCTTTCGATTCTAGGTCATAGAAGGCTACACTAACGCAGTCTGCAGCTATCCAAAGGCTAGTAGGAAAGGGGGCCTTCAGCCTTGGATCTATGGGCGTAATGTCTGCATGAAGAAAAGAGCTTTCTGGATTTAAGAGTTGCACCTTTAACAGCATTTAAAGGCAAACAACTTGGATCATCCACAATTCTCCTTGATTCATCTTGTAAATGGTGGTGTTCTACATGCAAGTAGTCCTCAATTTAGCAGTTCATTTAGAGTTATGACACTGAAGAAAGTGAATTATGGCCATTTTTCACACTTGTGACCATTGCAGTATTCCCACAGTCATAAAGAGCCGAGGTGGCACAGTGGTTAGGGTGCGGTACTGCAGGCCACTTCAGCTGATTGTTCTAATCTCACTGGCTCAAGGTTGACTCAGCCTTCCATCCTTCTGAGGTGGGTGAAATGAGGACCTAGACTGTGGGGGCGATATGCTGACTCTGTAAACTGCTTAGAGAGGGCTGAAAGCCCTATGAAGCGGTATATAAGTCTAACTGCTATTGCTATTGCTATATCAAAATTCAGATGACTGGCAAGTAGTTTGTATTTATGACAGTTGCAATGTCCGAGGGTCATGTGATCAGCTTTTGTGATCTTCTGACAAGCAAAGTCAATGGAGAATTCAGGTTCACTTAACAACCGTGATACTAATTTAATAAATGCAATGATTCACTTAACAAATGGGCAAAAAAATGGGGAAAACTTGCTTAATGTTTCACTTAGCAACCTATAGCTCATATTCCACAGGCAGCTCTGGAGTGTTTATTCAATGTACTGTCTCTTTTTTTTTTTTAATATATTGCTACCAGATATTCTATAGCAGTGTTTCTCAACCTTGGCAACTTGAAGATGTCCGGACTTCAACTCCCAGAATCCCAGCGAATGCTGGCTGGGGGATTCTGGGAGTTGAAGTCCGGACATCTTCAAGTTGCCAAGGTTGAGAAACACTGTTCTATAGCAATGTAAACTAAAAACATAAAAACTCTTCACGCCATTATACTGTTCAGACATTAAAAAACCTTCTTTTAAGCCAGCCCAACATCATTTTAACTACTATTAACCTCAAAAAGCTGAGAATCCTACAAGCCCCTCAGTGCTTCCTTCAACAGATTAAGTTTGTAGGCATTACAGTTGCTGATTCAATAGCAGCACACCTATTTGATTGGCATAGATCAATAATAACTGAAATCATTAAAGTATATAAATCTGCTATAATATACTCCAGGCATGCATCAAAGTTTTGTTAAAAACTGATTGATTGTACTAAATATTGATATGGATTTATGCTACCTATGACTTTAAGGTATTCATATAGATTGTGCAGGCGCCCGCAGGAGGTGCCCTTCTCAATCACCGTCTCTGCGGGACGGTTTAGGTCCAAATGGACCATCCAGCGGCAGAAATTCGACTGTGATTTCAGAGCACCAAGATCGCATGTCGAAACGTTGTGACGTCATCTCTCTTCTCCCAGTATCTCTTCTTTTTATAATCCATCCTATCTAAACAAAAACATAAATCATGTTCATTTTTTTGGTTTTCCAAAAAAAGTCCTTAAGTTATATAAGAATGATGAATAAATGGTAGTTTGGACAGGTCTTGTCTGGCCATCCCAGCACCCATGAGATCACATGGTCAGAATCTGGGCGCATTGCAACACATTCATACTTATGACAGATTGGAAAGCATGACCATTTGCAACCTTCCCTATCAGCTTCAACTGGCAAGGGTAAGTTTCTGTCCCTGAGCCACTCTCTGTTTGTATTTACCTTTCATGCACCTTCATGAAACCTTCCCAATCCATATCACATCTCTGCACTCTGCCCAACCCATGTGGCTCCTCCTTTTAAGACCTTTTTTGTCATTGTTGTTAAGTGAGTCGCTGTAGTTGTGTAAGTGAATCATGTGATTGTTCAGTGAATCCAGATCCCTCCATTGATTTTGCCAGTAGGAAGTCAGCTGGGAAGGTCACAAATGGTGATCAATGAACCTGCAACTATTGTAAACACATGCTGGTTCCCGGCACCTAAATTTTGATCACATGATCATGGGGATGCTGCAATAAGTATGAAAACAGCAGTGAATCACCTTTTTCAGTGCCATTGTAACTTTGAACTGTCACTAAAATGAATACTTATAAATCAAGGATTGCCTGTACAAGAAAGACTATTGACTGTCATACCATTCCCACAGTCACCTGATCACAATCCAGTTACTTGGCAACAGGCTTACGTTTAAAATGGTTATAACATGTTGTGATCATGTGATTGCAATCCCTGATCTTCCCAGCCAGCTTCTGACAAGCAAACTCAGTTGGAGAAGCCAGATTTGCTTAAGAATTGTGTGATTCCCATAATAGCCTCATACCTCACTGAACGATTGTGGTAATTTGCTTAACAACAGCAGTAAAATTAGATGTAAAATCTGGTATGGTCATGATGAAAATTGACTTAATGACAGTATAATTTAATGACTAAAATTCCAGGCCCAATTGTGTTTGTAAGTCAAAGATTGCTTATAGGAACAGCAGCCAGGATAAAAACAGTATCCTCTATCACAAATTAACATAACCAGTATGCAGGCTTAGCCATGCCTCCTGATCGCCATGCCTGATGATAAAATGAGATCTTATGAATAACTAATAGGCTCAAAAGCCAGTTTAATTTATGGGGAAATTATATTCCAAAGGATAAGCACCAAAAACCTAATGACAGAGCAAGGCCCGACTTTCTCCTCTCCAATCTACAAGCTGAAAAGAAGATTAGGATACTAAAATAGGAAAATCTTTTTATGACTATAAACATTTACTAAAAGGAATAGAATCAATATCAATCATGAGGAGAAAAATAATCAGACTCCTTCTAATAATCTTGTAAGATGTCCTGAAATTATAAATAATTATTATAAGCTTTTTAGGTTCCCAGAACTCTTTATTACATGAAATTAGGTGAATTGCAGATACTTCTCATTTAGCAATTCATAAGCAGTTGCGATGGTAATGAAAAAGCAACTTTGACACCAATTCTTGCATTTATAACCTTTGCAGGTCTGTAAAGCATAGAAAAGCTGAAGTAAGATAATAAGCCCAGTTGTGGTTTCACTTAGTGACCACTTCACTTTATGAACAAGTTGCTGGCTCCAATTGTAGTAGCATATATATTATTAAATATAGGAATAGTGGAATTTCAGATATACAAAATAAATTTTAGCAATATTTGAAAAAGCACTTATAGTATAGATCTTCCTTTTCTGGAAATAAAAAATTCTGAATGTAGCCTAAATTTTTGCAATATAGCAAAGATCATTTGAATGGTGGAAAAGAGATGAGAAATCTGCTAAATGGCAAATCTATTTTATTAATTTTATGCTTTCCTGCCAATGATGGCTTTTGGTGACTGCCTGGACAAGTCTCTGCAGTTTTCTTGACAAGATTTCAAAAATGACACTTTCCTAGAGCTGAGAGAGAGTATGACTGGTGCAAAGTCATTCAGCTGGCTTAATATGGGTCATCTTAAGATAAGATAGAACTCAGAGTTTTATGATTACAAGCGTAGTGCCTTCATTATTACACCAAACTGGTTCTCTGTAAATATTAATACAATCTCCACATCAGGAGTGGGTTCTGGCTGCCATTACTACTGGTTCGGCACCCTAAATGTTTATGCACACAACATTAAAAAAGGAATAAAAATTACATTTTTTTGAATGAAGATTGTTCTGCGCATGTGCAGAGCAGAAAATCAAGATGGCACCACCGCGGATAGACCCATTCTAGTTACCTGTCTGCCAGAGCGAATAGGTAGGAACCCCCCTCTGCTGCACATTGATAAATGTGGAAATTTGTTCAAAGGGGCTTTTTCAAAAGGCAACTGGACTTTCTGTTTTTTCTTTGAAGACGTTTCGCTTTTCATCCAAAAAGGCTTTTCAGCTCTGAAAAGGCACATTTGAAACAACCATGATCTGGATGACTGAAAATCTCCATAGACATTTAACTAAGTTTGTTATTAAATGTAAAAAAAAATGTAATCAAAGCTAAATTGGGATGATTATCTACTGGGGAAGGAGATAACCATTCAATGATTCAAATATTATTTCTCTAAATAAGAATATATTTCTACTTTATTTGTTTATTTATTTGTTTGATTGATGTATTTATTTATGTGCTGCTCATCTTGCATAGAGGCAACTCTTTCTTACCCTTACTATGTTACAATTCCTTTTGGGGGAGGGCAAAATTCAAATTATTTTACTACCAGTTCTGTGGGCATGGCTTAGTGGTTTGGTGCACGTGGCAGGGGAAAAATACTGCAAAATCCCCATTCTCACCCCACTTTGGGGCCAGCCAGAGGTGGTATTTTCTGGGGGTCCGAACTACTCAAAATTTCCGCTACCGTTTCTCCAGAACCTGTCAGAACTTACTGAATTTCACCCCAGGGGGGGTATCATTAAATGGCAATGTTAATTTCCTACTCATTTTAAAGAGGCATTGTATCTATATTAATGCCTTGGGGCAAACAGTCAACACCAATAGACAGCTATATTAAAATACTGTGCTTCAGTTTATGAGTTGGCAGAGAAGTCTACCAATATAAATTGTGCTGCCCAAATTGCTAGCCCCTTCAGTAAACAAGCAAATGGTTTTGTGCCACCTGCCCTCTAGTGGTAATGATGGATCTAGAAGCACATCCAAACCAAAAATTTGATCATTTAGGTTAGGACAAGGGCAGGTTCCTTTAAGATAGAGACAAGGCACCACTTAGCTAGACCATGGCATCGCCCATAAATAGAACTCTGTCTTGTCTGGATTGAGTCTCAGTCTTTAGGTCCTCATCCTAAGCACTGATTCAGAACACTAACTGTTTCACTTATTTTAAAAGGAGAATTGAATGTCATCGACATTCTGATGGTATCTTAGCTCATACTATTGGAGATATCAGACATCCAAGGTAGATCTGACTAGGAAATCAGAGTCATAAATCAAGCTATGCAGCAGAGAACTAGCACACTCTCAAGCACTTAAGAGTATAGAATAGACAAACTTATATAATTTTTTATTGGCCAAGTTTGATTGGACACACAAGGAATTTGTCTCTGGTGCATACATTCAGTGTACATTCAAGCAACAAGTGATAAATCATGATCATAATCATAAAACACAATAATCATAAATCATAAGATACAACCCTCAGTGACTGTCATAAGATAATAAAAATACAATCTCTTTTAGACTAATATTGCATAATAAAGATTCCCATGATCTACTTGTACCATAAGGGAAACTATACACGTTTGGCATTTTATCACCATTTCTATTCTGTTTTTTGTCCTGTATTTCCTGGCTTTTATAGTCAGTTCATATTGACTTTAATAATCACCTAGGATATTATCTAAGAATAGTCTGGCCATCTATTGGACTTCCTCCAATCTGAAAGCAGGTTTTTGAAGGGGCAACATGTGGAATTTTGAACAAGGCCACGTTGTATGCTAACAGCAATATTTATTGAAAGTTTCTTCTATGGATTTTTATTATTTAATGGAGCATACAAATCAGGCACTGTGGCTTGTTATACGTCAGAGATAGAAATCAGGGTTTGTTCTTGTCTGATGGTACTAGTTAATCAATAAGGATGTAGATTTCTGGGCCCAATTTTAAGTGCTGTGCTATAAAACTCTTTGTACCATAACACCAGGGTAAATAAGGAAATGTAACACTGCTTGAGACAGCCTGCTGAGAACCTGTTTTGATATATATTGTCTTGAGTCAGAATGATTTGGGAGGTTTACAAATATTGCAAATGTGCAGATAAGTATATAAATAAATTGAGAATGTCTCTTTAAATCTTTGCAAGAGCAAAATACAATGGAGATGAATTTACACACACACTGCAATCAGCTTGCAGGCCACAGCTGAAAAGAACAACAGTTGCCAATGGTATGTAGATAGAAGCTTATCACAGTTCCTCTAACTAAAGTTAGAGTGAGGCACACAACTTGCCTTCTGACTTTAACCCCAGGTACCTCTCCTTTAACAAAAGGTTACCCCAATGTTAAGGAAAGTCCATTTTCTGGTGCTTTCTATTTTTTTTATGCCAATGCCAGGAGATTCTTTCCATTCATATCCATTCACTTAACTTTTGATCTCCATGCAAACCCAGCAGGATATTGTCTCTTCCTCCTCACTGCACCTGCTGTGCATTGGTTTTCATAACACCTTATTAGGAATAATTGCCTGTCAGCTGCCTGCAGGCTTTCTAGTGTAATCTAGACTTCATAAGTGTCCTTTCTTAACTTCCTGTCAAGTTGCTGGCATAGGAGGGAAATTGTTTAAAAGCTCCTTGGGGGGAGAAAAAGCTAGAGAGACACAATAGCTAATTAGCTGTCTGTGCAATGCAAATGATCATCATCAGCCCCCTCCTCCTTTGCAGTTTAACAATATCTGCCAAGTGTGGTTCTTACTTAACAATGTATAGGAGGTGCTGAAAGCCCTGGAATGTTCTGTTATACTGTGCAGGGCATAATATTGTTTAGCATCACCATTTCAAACTTCTAAGCACTCTTAGATGGGTGTATTAAAGCTGATCTCAATTTTGCTTTCTCTATAAGGTTGGTGAATAATTCTGTCCTAGTAGTTTACTGCAGGGCACGTTAAGGTACAGTGACTGTACATCCTGTAGTGTTGGAAGAAATGTCCTTCTGGGTTCAGTTCCAAGTGAGTAAAAAAGACACTGGAAACATGAAGGCTGCTTGGAAAGATGATTTTAATGATGGACAGGACCACATGGCTTGAGGTCCTCGGCATAAAAGGGGATCACATGCTTCAAAGATGTAGAACGAAGAAAAAAAAGCGAAAGGGCTTGCTGAGAGTTTCTGAGTTTTTTATACTCTCTGTTCGGCCCCACCTCTCTGTTTCCTGTTCCTGTGTAAGTATTCTGATTGGTTGTCAGACTCCCGGGGGCCGGGGGGTGGGGTCTTAGCTAACTTTGAAGGTTGTGTGTCTTTTGAGTCCCAATCTTGATTGTGTTCCTAGATGCCTTGTGGTGAGATGGGTAAAGGGCTAATACTATCATGCCTTAATCCCATCACCCTGGAGCTGAAGGGGGAGAGCTTTGTTATGTAGAATAGACTGCCTTGGGCATTGTAATGGCCCATTGACAAAGGGGCTATTAAAATTGGGTCTGTTTCCTGACTAAAACATGTATCTACATTTCTTATCCAGGGAAATATAATATTCTGCCTTCTTAATATTACCCAGGATATTTCATTTTTCTAGCAAGGGGTGGGTTTTAACTTCCTACAGTAGCTACTAGTGGAATGGCAGGGATGGAACCTAGATTATCTTCTCATTTCATTCTGTGTTGTGGGTCAGAAAATGCAAGCATCTGGTTGAGATTAGAGGAATCTTCTGGTTTAGTCACTGTCATTACTGCCTACAAACTGCTAATGCAACTCACCATTAGATGTGGTGATGATCTTCCACATGTGAAATATGATGCCAAAGACTCATGCTTTCTCCCATGCACTACACCGTCTACCAATAAATTCTGGAGAGAAGGAAGAATATATATTTGCTATATGCAGGCACCCAATAGGTGCCGATGTTCTACCTACTCCCTTCATGTCCTCTGCTCACCACCAAAATTATCCATCATGCACATAAGAAACAGCAACTTCTTTGGAGATAGAACCACTTTAAGGTTGGTTCAGAAAAAACACGAAGTTTGTAGGCCTCAGTTGTGGACTGTGATGAGAAATTATTTTATTTAAGATCAGGTATCCTCAACTCAACTTTACAGGCATTTAAATATCTGCTGATAATAAATTCCTGGATGAGCAGCAACTGCTGACTATAAAGTTAGACCTGCTTATATCTCTATTTTATGTTATAGATTTAATTGATTTTTTTTAAAAAGTGCATTAGTAACAATGAGTTGGTCAATAATCCTTGGTCTGATAACATTCAAAACATAAACAAGTTGAGATATTCTGATTCACAGGAGAGCTTGTTTGTCAAGAGGGTACCACACCCTACTAAGAATATATAGGGAACTTTCCAATTTCCAGAATTTCAATTCTAGAAATTAGCATTCCTAATTATAGACTGAGTTCTCCAGAATCCCGATTTCATTTCATCCCAACCTGAAGAAATGGCTCTTTGGCCTCCGTGAGAGATCAAGCGTTGTCATCATTAGCCAGCCATATCTGACCCTCAGCCACTGTATGGATCAGCACTGCTTTCTTCAAATCTGCCATAATCATCTCATGTTATCTTTTATACTGTCCAAGCCACAGGTGCTCGGATGGCCCCTAGTCGTTTTTCTGCTAATCACTCCCAGCTGTATTTCACTTATTTCTATCATCCTTTATTCATTCATCTTGTTTCATCATTTTAACTGATTATATTCTATTCTGTCCTGAGCAAGTTAATTCAGGCTGAATTATCAATATTTTACATAATTGTTGGAAGAAAAATCCAGTTCCAATCCTAAGGCGGCAATACAATGCTTATGAAAGGTCAGATTATTGATGAGCAGAACAAGCATACACAGCATGCAGGTTCTGGGATGGCTGACAAATTATCTTGATGAGTACGAGAATTTTTATACAATGTACAGTATTTTGTAATTTTGAGGTTTGCTTTGTTGGCTTTTGATTGGTTCTATTTGTTTTGCAAAGGCTTGTGATGGGTCTTAATTATCAGCTTCCTGAATCTAATCCTATCAGGCATGTGTAATTGATTTTATCATGTTATCTATTGCCTCTAGCCTGCCTTTCTTAATGGAATCGTATTGTTTCCACTTTTCTCAATGAATGCAGAGGTGGCATTCAGCTGGTTAGCACCGGTTCGCCCGAACCAGTAGTGGCAATTTGGTCTGGGTCACTGAACCAGTGGTGACTTCCGGTTGGCCATACATCTCAACCAGTCACCTGGTCACCGCTCGCTCCCCCACCCGCTCGACACTCGATTGATGCTTACTCAACCTGCCCGCCTGCCCAACGCTCACCCCACCCATCCCATCCCTATATATGTTGCCCTGGCTTCGCCACCCAGCCCAGCTCCTCCTCTCGCCAGTCTCCTCCGCACCTGCTCTGCTCAGCTCACAAAAGGTAAGTAAGCATGCTGCCTGTTTGCCCTTCACCTTGGGTCAGGGGCCAGTGCCCCAGGGATGCGCCATTCCCCAAGGCTCTGGAGCTCCCCCTGCTTCACCCGGGTTGGGGAATGCGCAATTCCCCGGCTCTGGCCTTGTCGTGGAGCCGCTGCCCACTCGTCCTCTGCCTAACTCACCTATCTTCTGTTCCAGTCACCTTGGGTAGGAGGAGACATGGTGAGGCTTGACCGCCTTTCATGGGAAGCCTCCAGCACCATGCCACGCCCACCCAGCCTTGCTCACCAAACCGTTAGGGGAAAATGTTGAAACCCACCACTGAATGAATGGGGTTAAGGCAGTGGTGGCTTCTGGGGGATACGACCCAGTACAGCTATACCAGTACGGTGGCTCTTTTGGCTCACCCACCTACCCGCGTTCCATAGCTATTTATAATGTGACCGGCCAATTGTGCATGCGTGCACAGTGTATGGCGCCTACATGACCGCCAAGCAGCTGGGTATCGCAGGGCAGTGGCGTGCACATTCGTGTGCAGCACACATGCCTGACTAGGATGCCCGGCCCCGTGCGCAGCACTCCAGTTGCAATGGGGTCTGGAACCCACCGCTGGGTTAAGGTCATGTCCTATCATTAATCCTATCACCTGGAGGTGAAGTTCTTTTGTGATTAGGCACATTAAGAAGATTGGGGCTGCTTCTTTCTGTGTCTAAGAAGATGTTTCTAAATTTCTCCTTTGGGGAAATATAATATTCTGTCTCTTTTAATTTTCCCATGAATATTTCATTCTTCCAGGGGGGAGGCTTCCAATATAAATAAATATAATACATCATGGATATTGTTCTGTTGTAATATGCCACTTTGCTCAATTTTCAGAAAAGTACTGTATATCTAAATGCTTTGAAGATATACCAGAAATATAAATGTAATAATTAGAAAAACATTTTTCAATTAATGGCTACAAAACCATGGTTGATAAGAAACTACTGTGCGTCTGTATGAGAGAGGCAACAGCAGAATAGTAACATTTACATCATGCATTTTAAATGTTCAAAGCATATCATTGGGTGACAAAAGTTTTCAATGAAATAAAATGAAATACTTGTTTGAATTAATGTTTAAATAATGTTAATTTAATGATCATCTAGGGTGTTATCCACTAGGTGGCAGTGTAACAACAATTGGAACAATTTAGTTGCTTGGTTCTAAAGAGCAATTATTCAACTTATTTGCATGCATCATAATAAATATATATCACTCAGCAATAATGTGCAAATCAGTTCCTTATGTTCATTTAAATTAAAAGGAAATTTAATGTTTCTGAATAGGGAATTAGGGTTATAACCTGCAGCATAAGGATTCTGGTATAATTAGGCTGATACATACAATAGAGAGATTTGTGATTACACAGACAATATTGGAGACTCAGCAGCTTGAAGAAATTGAGGTTTGTCTAAAATATTATTTCTTCTCACTATTAGGTCACAATCGGGCAATGCCTTAACAACTAGCCAATCCCCAAAGTGTTTCCTTTACACTTCATAATACTTAAATGATTTCTTTCAGAATTTTTATATATGTCTAAATATCTCCTACAATACCAGAAGAGATCTAGCATACATTAACTGGGTGATGGTGGTGGTGATGATGATGATGAAGAAGAAGAAGAAGGAAGAAGAAGAGGAGGAGGAGGAGGAGGAGGAGGAGGAGGAGGAGGAGGAAGAAGAAGAAGAAGAAGAAGAAGAAGAAGAAGAAGAAGAAGAAGAAGAAGAAGAAGAAGAAGAAGAAGAAGAAGAAGAAGAAGAGGAAGAAGAAGAAGAAGAAGAAGAAAATACTTGCTTATGGTAAATGTCTCTTTCTTGGCAGAATAAAATAGATTTCAACAATATCTTAGTTCCTTCTGTCATTTTATCCAATACCAGTTATTCAATTAAATCCTTTCATTTATTATAAAACAGAAAATGAAGCATCTTACTGAATTATTTGCAGAATCAATTTTGGAGAGATTTATATCAAAAAGCAATGCTAGGAATATAAGTAGATCATATATGCAAATAGTAGACATTTAATACAATTTATTATAAAACATATAAAACATTTTGAATTTCGCTGCTTTCAAACATGCATATATAACTCTCATACTATTTCCTTCTTGGGTTTTTAAAGGTTCTTTTTAAAAGATATTTATACTGACTTTATGTATTTTTATAAATATCTTAAAGTGAACATTTAATATTTCTTTCTCTTCCTGTTTTTTCCATAATAACCCTGTAAAGACAATTGGTCTGAGAGAGAGCGAAGGGATAACTGGAAATAAATAAACAAACAAACAAACAAACAAATAAATAATATGTGATTCTCCAGCTTTTAATGATAGCTATATAACCTTTCAGGCGGGGAAGTGGTGTAGCTTTGTCCCAAGACATGTCAATCGGTTGCAGGAGGCCAACATTTCTATCATGTAGGGAAATAAAAATGGATGTAAACCCTTTTTTAAAAAGACGTATATAAGCTGCAAATATCTTGTTTACATTCAGCACTGCATAAGTGTTGCTTGGTATGAAGGTTTCCTACCTTAACATTAAGCCCTAGGTTCTCAATGAAGTAGCCAGAAGCATTAGTATGTCATCATGACTTATGACCTATCTGCTTTTAAAAAATATTTTATTCTTTTATTTGAAAAGGATATATAGCTTAGAGTTTCTACGTCCTTATTCTTTGAAATAATTTGCTTTTAAGAATGCCGCTGAATCCCACAGTAGCCCTTGAGGCATTCCTAAAAAAAATAATGATAAGCAATAAATAGTTCTTTGTTTTAAAGATTACAATACATTGGGTAACACTGAGATTTTGGAGCAGGGTGTAGGCAGTGTTTCTCAACTTTATGGAGTTCATCTGTCCAACTTCTCCAATCAGCAAGCTAGCAAAGGAATGCTGGGGTTGAAGTCCATAAATTTCAGAGTTGTTCAGTTGGTGTAAAGGCAGCTTCCCTTTTGGTCAATGGTTGCTTTTGAACAGACTATGCCCTCAGTAGTAGCCATATTTGTGACAGTAGCCATCCCAAGATCTTAACATTCCAAATTGTCCCCACTGTCCGAAAAGAGTTTTGCATAGTGCCATGCATGTAGATAAACATAAATGACTGAACCATACAAAGTTGTGTGCAAGCATTATACCTACAAAAATTTACTTGCATTTACTTAGCCAACCTTTCCTCAGGCAGGAATTCTTCTTGTTCCAGATTCTTATAAGAATGAGGCAGAAATGAAGCGGAACATTGTAGGCTACAATGTCCAAAATGCCACTATTTTCACCTTCTTTTGCCTCCAACGTCAACAAAACTGGATGAAATAAATGGCAAATTATGACTGGACCCAGGGCCTAGGCAATGTAAAAAAAGAATTAGCAAGTCAAGATAATCAAAAGCATTAGATAAAAAAGGAAATATAAATTAAATCTAAAATCTAGTTCACATCATTTAGTTTATTCTCCATACTACAATCATATGTTATCTCAACCACTGTAAATGTAAAAAGAATCAAATTCATATTGGTTTCTGTCTTCATCTACCCAGTGTAACTGATCTTTTTTTATTTAGTTCTTGTTGATATTGAATAATATTTTCAAAAACAAGGAATTATAGACTATGTCTTAATTCTAGCAGAGATTTTTTAAAGATATTTATACTATTTATATATTTTTATAAATATCTCAAAGTGAACATTTAATATTCCTTTCTCCTCCTGTTTTTCCATAATAACCCTGTAAAGACAATTGGTCTGAGAGGGAGTGTAAGGGATAACTGGAAATAAATAAATAAATAAATAAATAAATAAATAAATAAATAAATAAATAATATGTTTTTGTAGATTATCATGGCTGTAGGTGTGCTGGTCTTGTTGTATTCGGGTCTTTTCCCGTGTAAGATTGAGATTGTCTTGGCAACATTTCGGTAAGGTCTCACTCGTCATGCTGGTGTTTTCGACTTCGTGTTTGTGTGAATAAAGCATGGTCAGAGCTGCCATCTTTCTATAAATCTTGTTGGGGGGGTGTGGAGTGTTGGCTTTGTTTTTGTAAGTGGATTGACTGGCTGTATAATTGTATCATGATTGGTAGATTGGTGCTGGCTGTGTGCCCATTGTTGTTTTGTTGTTTTGTAATGGCCTGGGGGTGGGTGGGGCTTGTTTGTTGATTAGGGCTGATTTCCAGATGTCTGGTAGGCGGGAGGTATTGTCACATTTATTTATATTGTGGGGGTGTTCCCCACAACATGATGATGTCTGGGTGGGTGGGCAGAGCTTCCCGTCACCACCACTACTGGTTCGCCCGAACCGGATAGAATACTGGCTGAATTGCACTACTGCCTGGTGAGTGTTAGGGGTGCCTTGCCCTCATAGTATTTTTCTCCAGAGAGTAAATCATTTGGGTACCTGGTTTGGTTGAAATTGCTCAAGACATTCCAGAGTTATGTTGGAACATACACATACACAGCCATAGATGATAGATGATAGATAGATAGATAGATAGATAGATAGATAGATAGATAGATAGATAGATAGATAGATAGATAGATAGATAGATTTGGAACCCTTTTGGTGAGACTTCAGATAGGAACACAATAGTGAGATGGCATTGCCTGTATTTGATGACTAATGCTCCATTGGTGGACCCAGGATGAAGATAATGCAACCATGATTGTACTCCTTGATCTTTTGAAATATTTTGATACCAACAATCCCGGACTGTCTGAAGGCACAAGGAATAGGAGGCATGGTGTTCCAGTGATTCTCCTCCTTTTTCCTTGCAACAAGTAGTATTGGTGATAAAATCACCAATATATATGATAATATATGATGTGACTCAGGACTTAAGAGTTCTTGTATATATAAGAGCATTGACAAATGTCATCCTTTACTTTGAGATTAGCTGTACATCTCAATACCAGAACAACCAGATGAAGCTGTCAAGGTCTTGCCTCCGTGACTAAAGAATTGGGTAGCTAATGAAACAAACAAACAAACAAATGTTATTTGCCTTAGAGTGAAAGCTCCTACTAGTATCAATGAATCTTCTCTTCTGGGAATAAAACATAGATATAGGAAAAGGGCATGACTCAGACTGTTTTCTTTTAGATTTATATTGATTTCTCATGTTTTAGAAACAAGAAAACAACCAGAGCATAAACCCGTGGAGAAATAAAATACTGCTCTAGACTTGATTAGGGAGTTTAAATATTAATGGACCTGAACAGCGTAAAGAAGATATCTTTAACTTGAAATAATGGTCATCAGGTATTTGGAAACCTCCCAATTATTAGTTGTTAGATTGGGTAATGGAAAGGCACACTCGGGCTCTTTATTGTAACAGAACAAGCATGTACAATGCAGTGAAGGCTGAGCCTGACAGCAGACATTTTATAGAGAACTGTCAGACCCTTCAACCAATGAGATTAAACCTCTGTTCCCGCTGGAACAGAGGACCTTGGTGGAAACCACTATGAAGCTGATATCTAACACCCCTCCCCTCTTAGATGGAATAATCCTACTGGTCACGTAGTCATGCAGGTAGGCGGGCTTTTGGGTAGCTCTGCCTGACCTGCGCAGTTCAGTCGGAGGGTGTTCTTTGGACAGGTTGGATGGACCTGTTTGCTCTGCAGCTCTGCTTGGTGGAAGCTCTCCTTGAACCTTTCAAAGGCTGCAGCTGGAGCTTCTAGAGCTGGTTCGCTCGGAGCTCACTGCGGGCCTGCAACACGAGAAGCTAAGCTAAGAGAAGCTAAGTATCCTGGTGACTTCAGGTTTGAGTTGGCTGTGGAAGGAGTGACTTCATGCTCCTTTTGGGTAGGACTTTGGCTAAGTCGAGCAGGAGTTACCTCTGGCTGCCTAAGAGTGGAGTTGGAGAGGCAGCCACAGAGTTGGTCAACGTGCCTTCTCCAATTCCGACCGTTTCTCTTACAATAGTACATTTTGAAATCAGACCCAACAGGCCCCTTGGGCAATCCCCTCCACACCCAGTTCAAAATCTGTTTGATCGTGGAGTCTCTTGCAGAGTGGTGGGCAATGTCACTAAACGAGATGGGACCAGTCTCTAAGCAGTCAATACTAAGGACTGGCATCTCAGGGGTAGGGTCTGCGAGTAGCTCGTCAGCGCTCTCGTCTTTCAAGGCATTGATACCGGTCATTTCTAGGCCCAGGGCTTTGAACCAGTCAAACCCCAGGAGGTTCTGCAGGTTGCCGCTGACCACCATCACTGGGCGTTGGCCGCTGAAGTTATTGAAGTTCACCCAGAAGGTGCCCTGGCCCAGGATGGGGACTAGGTTCCCCTGGTAATCGCAAAGACAGATGTCAGGGGAGCATAGATGTTGCTGCTTCAAGCTAGGGATAGCCTGCTTTAGTGTAGACCATGGCATGATGGTCAATGATGACCCCGTGTCGATTTCCATCTCGCATGAAGAACCCTCAATAAGGACTATGACCTTCAGCTTTTTTGACCGCCTTGTGCAGACTTGGCTGATTAAGGTGTGGTAGGTGACTTTAGTGTCGCGCTCTGAGCACCATGGTGGCTTCTGCCATGCCCCTTGGTTGGGCCTCTGCTGGTGGTTAGATCGGCTTCTTGGCTGCCAGGTCATTGTGGGATGCTCGCTTCTGCAAACTTTGGCGATGTGCCCCTTTCGCTCGCAGCGCTGGCAAATAGCATCACGGAAACGGCAAGTCAATCGGGCATGGTCTCCTCCACAGCTAGTGCAAGGTGGGAATTGTGGTTCGAATTTGTGCACCGGCTTGGCACGGTTACTGTACATGCGGCGGCTGTCATCTTCGCCTTTTGAGCTCTCGGCCTCTGCAGCCTTGAGATGTATGTGCATATTCTTTAGCACATCTTGTGGAGAGCTTTGGTGCTGCAGGGTTTCTGTTGACTTGACGGCTGATTCTGATGCCCTGGCTTTGTCCAAGGCAATTTGTAGGGTGAGGTTAGATTTTGCAAGTGACCTCCTCTGTAAATTAATGTCCCCACACCACATATGATGCAGTCAAGAATAAGCTCGTCAAGGTCTCGTAACTTGCAGTACTCTGTGGCCTTTCGTAGCGCCACAACATATTTGTTGATTGATTCGCCTTTCTTCTGGTTGCGAATATTAAATTCATGCCAGCGGATGTGCTTTGAAGGCTTGGGAGCATAGTGAGCACGGACCAAGCGGCCGATTGTAGCGGTGTTGGCTCTGACAAGTCTTTGGCAGTTTTGAACACTTCCTGGCCACAGTAACTGAGGAACATGTTCTTCTTGCGGCTTCAGAAAGGCTCATGAGGTCGTTGGCTTTGGGGAAGCAGTCAAACCTCAGCATACACAAGTCGGAGTGCTCAGTGACTGGGTCATATGGAGTCGGTGGGGCATGCATAGCCATTTTGTGTTCTGAGGGCATTTTGAGTTTGCCGCTGAAAAATGGCTGCTCAAAGCTGCACTGAGCTCCGGGCTGGATTTTCTTGCTGGATTGCTATGCTCTTTTTGGTTCCAATCCCACCTTCATCGCCAGTGTTAGATTGGGTTAGGCACACTCAGGCTAATGGCAACAACAGCTCTTTATTGTAACAGAACATGTACAATCCAGTAAAGTTTGAAAGCAGACCTTTTATAGGGAGCTGTCAGACCCTTCGACCAATGAGATTAAACCTTGGTGGAAACCACTATAACTGAAGCTAGTATCAGAATTTCATGAAGGCCTCTCTCCATCTGAGAGTCATGTGGATAGGGTATAGTATGTAGGAAGATACAGCAGAAGGAGAGGAGAGGAAAAAGAAAGAAGTTTAACCGTTTAAAATTAAAGAATGTGGGGGTCTAAATTTTGTCTTGCATTGTCAGCATTCCACCTTCATCGCCGTACACTTGCGGTTGCTGCCTCCATGGCCTGCCCGCTGCTCTTGCAGCACCTTGCATATCACAATGACATTTAGTGCGCTTCACAATAGGAGAGACAAGTTCTCCTCCTCCTGTAGCCCATTACAACATGGAGCCACAATGCAATTCTGCAACATCTCAGCTCTCTCTTGCCTCCCGGATGTCAGTTGCTTTTCCTGCAGAGCTGCCGGTGTTGTGATGGTCTTCTGCTGGCCAGCTGTTCTTTGGCGTTGCTGCTCTTGGGCTTGTCAGCCTCTGGATGTCAGATTCCCATCAGGGGAGAGGGGGGAAGAGGGGTAAAGACAGAGAAACAGAGAGAGACATACAGAGAGAGGGGGGAGGGACAGAGAGAAAAAGAGAGAGGGAGAGAAAGAGAGGAACAGAAATAAATAAATGACATTACAAAAGTTTTTCTTTTTTATTGTTGCTAAATGTAATATTTAAAAGCAGGAAAAAAATGAAGGGGCATAAAAGTGCATTTATCACATTTTTTCTTAGAACAATTAGCTGAACTCTACCTTTTTTATCATTATTTTAGATAGTAAAACCTGAGTATTCAGGTTAAATTGCCGTGTTGGCACTTTGCGATAAATGAAATAAATAATGGTTTGGGGTTGCAGTTTGGGCACTCCATCATTCCTCTATGCCATTCCAGAAAGTGACTGTCCAATCTCTTTTTTAAAGTCTCCAGTTATGGAGCACCAACAACTTCTGAAGGCAAGCTGTTCCACTAGTTAATTGTTCTCACTGTTAGGAAATTTTTCCTTAGTTCTAGATTACTTATCTCCTTGATAAGTTTCCACCCTTTTTTTCTTGTCTTGCTTTCTGGTGCTTTGGAAAATAGATTGATTTCTTCTTCATTATGGCAGTCCAAAAAAGAGCCGAGGTGGCGCAGTGGTTAAATGCAGCACTGCAGGCTACTTCAGCTGACTGCAGTTCTGCAGTTTGGCTGTTCAAATCTCACAGGCTCAGGGTTGACTCAGCCTTCCATCCTTCCGAGGTGGGTAAAATGAGGACCCGGATTGTTGGGGGCAATATGCTGACTCTGTAAACCGCTTAGTGAGGGCTGAAAGCCCTATGAAGCGGTATATAAGTCTAACTGCTATTGCTATTGCTATCAAATATTGGACCACTGTTATTGGGTCATCCCTAGTCCTTCTTTTCACTAGACTAGATAAACCCAATTCCATGATCACATTAATACAATTTTATATTGTTCCCAGCCTATATCTTAAGCAAATTTATGCTAATCCTTTACATTCTATAAAATAACATTTTTTTCTTTCTTAATCCCCTGCAAAGCCACCACTTGTAAATTTTGTTATGCTTAGCTTCTTCCTTATTTGGAAAGTATCTTTAAGTGAGAAATTTGACCTTGATTATTGATTGCTAGAATCTAAGTCTGGATAGGGGGAGGAAACTTCATGCTACTGGCTATCTATCAGCCAATTGGTAATTCTGAAAATAACATTTCCTAGCATCGTGATAGCGAACTTATGGCATGTGTTCCCTAAGTGGAACACAGAGCTACGTCGCCTGGCATATGCAGCATCACCCGTTCCTCTTCTGGGTTTCTGGCGCACATGTGCATAGGACGATCAGCTGGTCTTTCTGCATGCGGCAATGCTGGAAACTGGAAGAGCTGGTCTTCCAGCTCTGGTCGCCTGGCATACGCAGTATCAACTGTTCCTCTTCTGGGTTGCTGGCGCACATGTGCATAGGACGATCAGCTGGTCTTTCTGCGTGCGGCAATGCTGGAAACTGGAAGAGCTGGTCTTCCATTTTCCAAGTGAGCATTTGTACTAGCTAGCTGATTGGCATGTGCGCATGCGCAGCAGGAGCCGGTAAGCTTGCTGGCCGGAGCGCATGTGCATGCCAGAAACCCGAAGTTTGTTTTCTGGCATGCGCATGCCCCCTGGGCAGCTTCTCTTCTTGGTCGTGGCCCAGACGAACGTGTGCGAAGTGCTCCCTTTTTTGCACTTGGTGCCTTGTGTGCGTGTGCGCGCTCCCTTTTCGGCACTTGGTGTCAAAAAGGTTCACCATCATTGTCCTGTCACATTAATAATGGAAATATTATTGTGAGCCAGCAAGAAGAACAATAGAAAGCAGGACATACTACTATTCCAACAGGCCCTTATTTTGATTCCGCAGGAGTTGAGTACGGTGTACTACTATAAAGGTCTATAATATTGTCCAATAGAACTGTCCCTGGAATGACTTGAGGAAATGAAAAATGCATCATAACAAAATTCATAATTCTTATTTAGCTCTATATAAATTATCAGCAAAATTACTGAAGAAACTTAACACAGCAATTCACAAATTAATGGATTATAATCTTGAAATCTTTTCTTCACCTTTCCCTTGAATTAAGAAAAAAAATGATATAAACTTTTGTTCAGACAATCATACCTAGTAAATCCAACTCAGAAAACTTATTAGTGGTAGCTGCATAAAGCCAGTTCAACAAGAAACCATGGATCACTTATAAAGGCTAGTATGTTATCTGGAATAAATTCTGATAGGACTGCGAACTAGATTTAGGCCTTGAAGAATCCTACAATTCTTCAAACACAAACAGTGATTTTATTCCAGGCAGATGCTCCATTGATTTTTATTTTTGAGTGATGGTATACCAGAGAAATACAAGAGGCACACCTGTTGCATTAGCTAAATATCATATTCTAGTAGATTAACTATGACATTCATAATGGCTGCAACCTTTCACACAGAATGTCTTATATGCTAAAACAGCTATTCTCTCTAGTGCTCTTGACATGTATTGGTAAACAAGGGTAAATCTGCATTAAGAGAATATTAGATCACATATTTCTGGAGAAGCTAGGAAAGCTGGGAAAGTTGTGCTATGGATTAAGAAAGGAAAATAATTTTCCAAAATGCCACTTGCCCTTTATGTAATGACTCCAAGTATTTAACAAATGTAATAACGTCACTACTAGAATTGTCACACATTGTGGCAATCTTTCCAGCTCTGAAATGTGAGGATTCAGCTCTGTCATTCCTTGGCATGCTAAAAACACTGCAACCATTGACGTCAGCAGTAAGTTTAGCTGTCTTAAATGCAACCATGTTTTTATGATGAATTCTTCCTTCTTTTATTTCTGATGGTCAAGCTGTAAGCATCAGTGACATGCGGTGAAGCTTATGGCTGGTGAGGCAAAAAGAAAGAAAGCAGCTTTCCCTCCCCCCCCCCAGCAGCAGTTTTGTCCGAAATAGAGATGTCTCGCGCCCCACAGCTATGACCGACCCAGCTGCGGGGCGCCTCTATGTCAAACAGAAGCGGTGGGGCGCTTTCTTTCTGCTTTTGCCCACCCCGCAGGGCAAACACTCCCACCTTGCAGGTGCCGGAGCCTTAGGCCACCAGGAGTACATCCCGCCCGCAGCAGAAGAGCTCCGGTTCCTGCCCAGGTTGGAGCGAGAGCCACGGAGGCGAAAGGCGAAGAGGAGTGGGGGTGGAGGTATTCCAAGAGACCCCCTCCCCTCTTTGCACTCCGCAAGCCAGGCCCGCAGCGGCAAGAAGCTCAGCTCTGCTTCTATCGCCCTCCCCTCCGCTCCAGAGAAGCCGGCAGCGGGCAAGTCTCCAAGAAGCCCTGGAAGGAAATGAGCCAGCCCCACTTCCCTCCCTGGACTTTCCGGGAGCAGAGGACCCACATTCCGCACCCACTTCCAAGCCCCGAGTGGCCAGCCTCGGCTCCCGCCGCTTTCTCCCAGAGCTCCAGCAGGCCTGCCAAGGAGGAGCCCAGACGAGGCTGGAGCGAGAGCCGCAGAGGCGAAAGGCTGGCCACTCGGGGCTTGGAAGGGGGAGCGAAATGCGGGTCCTCCACTCCTGGAAAGTCTGGGGAGGGAAGCGGGGCTGGCCTGTTTCCTCCCGGGCCTGCTTGGAGATGGAACCGGTGCTGCGGAGGCTCGCCCATGGCCGGCTTCTCTGGAGCGGAGGGGGGGCGATAGAAGCGGAGCTGAGCCTCTTGCTGCTGCGGGCCTCGCTTGCAGAGTGCAAAAAGGGGAGGGGGCCTCTTGGAACACCCCCACCTCTCTTCACCTTTCGCTTCCACGGCTCTTGCTCCAGCCTCGTCCGGGCTCCTCATTTGAAGAAGTCAGTTTCTTTTTACCACTTTAAATATTCTTCAGGGAACTATTTCTGCTTCAACTGGCGAACCAAATAATACATACATGTTGCAGTGAAAAAGTGTTCAAGAATAACTATAATTTTCTATAGGAAACTGGCCATTTCAAAATGATGTCCCATATTACTACACTTATATACTCGGTCAAACATCAAATATCACTGTATAGCTGCATATTATAGGGGATGGATGATTGGAATTTTGAATTCCTCCCCCCTGCCCCCTCCCTTGGACCCACCTTTTCCAGTTGTGTCAGAGGATCATTTCAATTCTCCTCTTGTCCACCCGCCATGATGAAAATGTAAAAGAATTAAATAAAAAAGCAACAGGCACGATTTGCTGATCCCAGATCAGGAGGCAGAGAACTATGAGTCTCCTTTGCATAAGGAATTTTGCGCCTTTTAACCCTTGCTTAACTCTGAGCAAGTGTTAAAAGGTGAAAAATTCCTTATGCAAAGGAAGCCCATAGTTCTCTGGCCTCCCCCTGCAGTTAGCACTAAGCAGAGTCATTCTGGCAGCAACTACCTTAGCCTTTTTCCTTTTAATTTAATTTTCTTTTTTTCCCTCATGACACGGTGAAGCTCCACCTCCCCAGCCTCCCCTGACTGCACGTCCCTGTGATATATAATATATAACGTTTGAAAACAAAGGTGTTTTTTTTAAAAAACCAAACAGATTTTTAAAAAAGTTAAAAGAGACAATTGCAGAGTTGAAAGACCAAGGAAGCTCCTCCGGCCCACGCACCTCCCCTCCCGGGCTATCTGGACTCATAATCACAATTGAGCCCAACATTCAGAGGCTTGGCAACTGGCATGTACTTATGACGGTAGCAGTCTCTCGGGATAATGTCATCCTCTTTTATGACCATCTCACCAGCAAAGTCGATGGGGAAGCCGGATTTATTTCCCAACCATGTGACTACCTTACAGAATGGAATGGAATGGAATAGTTGGAAGGGTCCCTGGAGGTCTTCTAGTCCAATCCCTAGCTCAGTCAGATGACCCTTTATCATTTCAGACAAATGGTCTCTTCTTTAAAACTTCCAGTGTTAAAGCAACCACAACCTCTGAAGACAGGTTGTCCCACTGCTTGATTGTTCTGTCAGGATGCTTCTCCTTAATTGCAGGTTGATTCTCTTCTTCCTTAGTTTCCATCCATTTAAGAAGAAATCAGTCACTTATCTGAAATGGTATAGGTCCTCCTGCTTGACTAGTGGGCTGGACTAGAAGACCTCCAAGATCCTATCCTATCCTCTCCTAATTCTTATTCTCTGCTATTTTCTTCTGTTCTGTCCTGTCCTCTCCTGTCCTGTCCTACCGTACCCTACCCTACCCTATCCTCTTCTAATTCTTATTCTATTCTCCCCTAATTCTTATCCTATCCTATCCTTATTCTTATTCTATCCTACCCTACCTTACCCTACCCTATTCTAATTCTTATCCTGTCCTTTCCTATCCTCTTCTAATTCTTATTCTATTCTATCCTAATTCTTATCCTATCCTATTCTATCCTATCCTATTCTATCCTATCCTACCCTACTCTATCCTAATTCTTATTCTATTCTCTCCTAATTCTTATCCTCTCCTCTCCTCTTCTAATTCTTATCCTATCCTAATTCTTATTCTTATTCTATTCTATTCTATTCTATTCTATTCTTTGTTTCTTGTCCTGCCTTCAGACGCCTTGAAGAATAGTTTGACTCCCTTTCCTTTGTGGCAGCCCATGAGATATTGGAACACTGCTATCATGTTACCACTGGTCATTCGTTCATTAAACTAAACATACCAAATTCCAGCAACCATCTTCATATGTTTTAGCTTCCAGACCCCTAATCATCATGGTTGTTCTTCTCTGCCCTCTTTCTAGAGTCTCAACATCTTTTTTACATCATGGCGACTAAAACTGGATGCAGAATTCCAAGCGTGGCCTTACCAAGGCCTTATAAAGTGGCATTAACACTTCATGTGATCTTGATTCCATCCCTCTGTTAATGCAGCCTAGGACTGTGTTGGCTTTTTGGGCGGCCGGTGGTTCATATTTAAGTGGCTGTCCAATAACATCCCTAGACACTTTGAATGTCCTAGTTGAACATAACAGAATAACAGAATACCTGCTGATACCATGAGCCACAGTTTAATTTGAAAATGAACATCTTAAAAGCCATATTCCATGTTAGGTTATGGGTAAATAGAAAGCCAATCAACATTATCCAAACTCATGGGTAGCCTCACATTGCAATGAAAAAGGACATGTATTCAATTTCTCAGTTACTAAGATTGTTCGCTGAGCAAGTACAAAAACGCATGAAATGTATCGGTAACCAATCAACAGGCTTTCTACAAGATGTAGCGAAAGATGATTCTTTTATTTTTGTGTTTTTGTTTAATTAAAACAATAAAAATTTCAAAAAAAAATCTGCAGAAGCTTTGTGACCACGGCAGTTACCACTGAAATATATTTTGGAGTCTGCAAAATATAAAGCACATCTTATTAGTGAGCTATCCACCCCAGTATCATTTACAATATAATAAATAAAAACATATTTATTTACCATAGCTGGGAGATAATGAAGCATCACTCGCTGTTTCACATACTAAGTACTCCGCAACTCATCATTAAAATTACAACACACCATACTGCAGCCGTGCAAAACGGGTCTGAATAAAAAAAAAATCTTAATCATAACCCTTGCAACCGGGTTTGTTGCATTCTGGCAGCTGGGGTCTTATGTCAGAGCATGTGATGCTGGCTTTTGCTGTTGTTTTACAAACATCTTTGGAATCAGAGGATGCCACCTTCAAGAGACTGCTGGAATTAAAGGCTACCTGCACAAAGTTCCCAGCTCTTGTAATGACAAGTCCTTGAGCCTTGCGCATGCCCAGAATTACGGGGTGTGTGACATGCCCAGGCATGTCCCTGGCATGCCTCTTGCGCATGCACAGAATCACAGGGAGTAGTGTGTGGGTATGACATACCCGGGCATGTCCCACACATGCCTAAACAAGGCTTAACCCCTATATATCGCCTGGCGGCTTGCATCTTGTGAACATTTTAATTTCTGTTAATATTCCTTGTCTTTTTCTGTAGGTGGGCTTCAATCGGTTACATGAGGATTTAAAGGGGAAATTGGCAAAATATATGTCTTTAGATTTTACGAAGGTAAAAACCAGATGCGGGGTTTAAAAGGGGATGTGTGTTTTTTCCCTGCCTTTTAAAATGCTTTTAAAACCTCCTAAAAATAAATATCTTCTAGAAAAAAAGGTGTGTTAAATGCAGGCCCTGTCACCACAAAAATTAAAACTATCATTGCCTAGAAACAAATACCTTTAAGAAAAAAAAGTGGGGTTAACTGCAGGGCCTGGGTGCTCCTTTTTGTCCCCAGTTTTTGAGGCATTGATTTTTAAACTCCACAAAAATTAAAACCATCATTAAGCCACATGATTAGAAATTTTTTTAAAAAAACATTTTTATTTCACAACCGCCCTTCCCCTTGAATATCCATAGAATTAATCTAGGGTTAAGCTAATCATATACCCAGAGGCTTGGCATTTTTCTTGATGGTGTTAGGTTCAACATCTCTCATCTGAAAAATAGGGCTAGGACCTTGCATAACACTTTATCTGTTAGGGCTACTCATACTTATCATGATGGGCTTAGGCCAATACAACATATCCGACTAGGGTTATGGCCTTGTGAATCCTGCGCCACGTGGGATAAATTATGCACATCCCAGCCATGGAGGAGGGCTATGCATGTCATATCCAGAGGGTGGGGGTTGTACACATCACTTCCGCTTAGGGGCATGATCTGATGACGTAATCAGCACGTGGGTTTGTTTACTTTGATGACATCACTGATCAAAAGTACTGATAATTTTCATCAAAAAAAGGTACACACTCTTTCTACCATTGTGTTTTATCTCGTTCTTGTTAATAAATGCTGTTCCTCATTATCTCAGCTGTCTGCGCCTCATCTCTCCTCACAGGATTTGACAGGAGCCACCCAAGAGAGATCGTCTCCTCAGCTTTTGATTGGGGCCAACCTGGAGGATTTCGGGCAGATGACGAAATGCAGCGAGGCGGATGGTTTCCGAGATTCCCTAGGCAAAGTGATGCTTATGAATTAAAACATTTGCACATTTTCCTTTTCTTAATCTTCCTCTTTCTCCTCCCCCTCCTCCCCCTCCTCTCTGCAAACCCCAGGCCCTTCTAGCACTGATAATGTTACCTATCTAGATAATGAAACATCTCCAAGGAAACAACCAAGTTAAGAGAGTACCAAAAATCCCACAGTTCTTTTCCTTATCCTCCTGCCCCTCCCCCTCCTGCCCTTCCTCCTCCTCTCTTCACCTACACACTGCAAAACCTCTTCCCTTCTAGAACTGATGACGTGACCTAGTTGGGTCGCAAAATGTTCTGCAAGAAAACCACCAAGCTCAGAGAGCACCAAGGACCCCACAAAGTTGGAGGTCCCAGCCCCCACAGGCAGCCCACTCCCACTCACCTCTTTGTCTGCCTCGTCCGCAACTGAGAACACCACAAGTCTTTTTATATGGTCCTTTACAAGCTCCTTCCTCCTTGCAGTTCCTCAGCTTTAACCCATAATATCTGTACAGGTTGATCTGAAGGTTGGAAAAAGAATCCGTGAGTCCTAGAGAGCTCCACCCATCGGCCAGGAAAAGGAAACAGAGGACAAAGGAGGATCAGGAATGGGCCAGGTGTGATCAAGCACAGGGTCGTTTCCCCCTGCACCTTCCGGGTCAGGAAAAGCCAAGATGGAAGCCAGACCCACACACACACACCCATTCCCCATCCCCATAGATCCTCTTGCTAATTCCCTATTTGGGGGTCTGAAATGCTTGATGATTTTTGTCAAGATCTTGCAGCTTCGTCTTTTTAAGTGCATTATTTCTCCTTGGTGGACTGGGACACCTTATCGCTCTTGGTATGGCGAACTAACCATGGCTTACTCGCCGTAGCCAATTCACATGGGAACCAGAGTTACACTAATAGCAGTGCTCCAATATGTCAGCGGTTGCCACAAAGAAGAGGGGGGTCAACCTATTCTTCAAAGCACCAGAAGGCAAGACGAGAAGCAGCGGATGGAAACTTATCAAGAAGAGAACCAACCTAGAACTAAGGAGGAACTTCCTAACAGTGAGGACAATTAACCACTGGAACAGTTTGCCCCCAGAGGTGGTGGGTGCTGCATCACTGGAGGCTTTTAAGAAGAGATTGGACATCCATTTGCCTGAAATGGTAAAGGGTTTTCTGCCTGAGCAAGGGGTTGGCCTAGAAGATCTCCAAGGCCTCCTTCCGAGTCTGTAATTCTATTATTCATTTATCTGTCTAATATCGAGAAATAATGGAAGAGAAGCATCAAAGAAAGGATGCCAAAGGAGGGACAAAATGAAACATTAAAAATAACATTAAAATGATTTTTAACATGGAAATGTTGAATTAATTGAAGGTGAGTCAGCCGTGGCTCGTGGGTAGCGATGAGTTGGCCACGGCGAGTTGTCATCATCTGACGTTGGGTCTAAGACAACTGGGGGCCTAAAAGTGTAAAACCTCAGCATATTTACCTTATCTTTAGCCAAGACCTGGTTAGTGCTTCTTTGTATTGAAGGCTTGCTTATGGACGGCAATGCACTTCTTTGACCTCTGGACCAGGAATCTGTGTGGACAAGAACAACAACAAGAACAACAAGTTGTGACAAAGTTAAGGAGCAGAGGAAGGAAGGGCTTTTTGTGTATTTCCATGGGGAAGGGTTGGTTTCCCTTCTGTGCCAGGATGCATATGGTAATTTGTTCGACTTTTCTAGCTGGGACAGACACGAAGCACCTAAGAAGGACCATCCAGATTGTTTCGGATGAAGCTGAGATGAACGGAAGGAAAAACCCTGCCACAAATTATGAGAACGGTTGTCCATATGAAGAGCATAGATTGTCTTCCACTGTCTGGAATGGCAAGTAAACAACCCCTTTCCAGAGGTTGGTAGTCCTTGATTTATCACCGTTTATTGCCTGGCCCCTCTGGCCCCTCCAGCAGCCCAATCGGAGGAGGAGGAGAAGGCGTGGGAGTCAGGGAGTCAGGCATCAAGGCAACCTGAGAGCTCCGAGAGGGAAGAGGGAATAGAGCTGGCAAAGAGAGAGACAGAGGCAGAGCCTGGGCTGCCCGTCAGCCTTCAGTTGGAGAGTCAATGGTCCCCGGATCTGGAGGTGGCTGATGAGGGAGAGGAAGAACAGCTAGTCCAGTGCCTGATGAGCGGATGCACAGAAGGCAGAGGAGAGGAGAGCAGTGGAAATCTATGGGCCGATCCTTGGGAAGGAAGAGCCACTGCTGCTAGCGAAACTCCACCCTAGCCCTAGGGATAAAAGGCAGGGGGCGGAGAGGAATAGATGTGGCAGAGAACGCTTCATCTCCCAGACTTGTTAATCTGTGGTGAGATTTTGTCGGGGCTGCAGGCTCTCCTAATAAAGGAGACTTTGAGTTAAGATCAGTGGGTTTGTGGTGTTGGGGGAGCTAGGTCAGAACATTTATTTACTGACTGTTGGAAGTTATAACAAAAAGTTTACAACTAAAAAAGGGATTTTGTTTTTCACACACAGGCAGCATCCCTTGGGTCACGTGATCAAAATTCAGCTGTTTGGCAACTGGCATGTACTCGTGCCAGTTGCAGTGCCCCAGGTCATGTGGTCCCCTTTTTGCAACTTTCTCCCAAGCAAAGTCACTGGAGAAGCCAGATTCACTTAACAACCATTTTACTAACTTCACACCTGCAGTGATTTGCTTAACAGCAGTGAAGAAAGGTCGTAAAATGGGGCCAAATCCATTTACAAAATGTCCTGCTCAACAACATAAAATTTGGGCTCAGGTGAGGTTGTGAGTTAAGGACCAACTATTGTTCCCTGAGCTTGGTGGTTTTCTTTGCAGATGTTTCATGACCCAACTAGGGAACATCATCAGTGCCAGAAGAGAGTGGCGTTTGCTCTCTTTTTATATACAGTAGGTTCCCCCTCAGAAGCAGGGAGCAAACATCACATTCCCTAGCACTTAGGTCATGGATTGTCTGCAACTGAAGAACCAAGTTCAAAGCACCAAGGGCCCCATCTTTTTCTTTCCAGCGTATTCCCACAGGCGCAGGGTCTGCTTTTCGGGTCACTTTGCATCGTCTCCTGTGTCTCCTGGGTTCGGGCCTGTGGCTTGCATATCTTTGTTGATGGCATCTTGCTATCTCTGTTTTGGACACCCACAAAGTCGCCAACCACTCTTGGCCACGGTGGAAGATGCTGCTCTCTGGACGTGTCCCTTCTCTCATCTTCTCTGTAATTGGCGCCACACCAAAATGTTGTCCAATAGTGTCATTTGTGATGTGGTCGAGAAGGGATCTGCCAGATATCCAAAGGAGTCTTTACGTATTCATGTCATGGAGATAGCTTTCTGTCCTTCTTGTTTGCTGCCCAACATTCATGGCCGTACATTGCAACAGGTGGGATCATTGTCTTGTAGATCTTAGAGTCAAGATGGGTTGGCATCCGTCCGTCAAACCATTAAATTCTCGCCAGTGCATCCAGGCTGCATTAACCCTGCTTGCGCCTCACCATTGATGTCCTCTTTTGTTGTGCCTGCCAGAGGCCAGCAGAGCTGGCTGCAGAGTCAGACAGTGAGGAGCTTGGGGAGGAACAAGGGCCAGTCCTGGGGACTGAGGGAAGCTCAGACGAGGGTTCTGCTTCGGAGGCTGAGAGGGATCTAGACAACAGTGATGCAGAGGAACATCTGGAGCCTGTTCCCAATGTGTGCATGCAGACAAGACAAGAACAACTAGGAAAGTAGGGTCAGCTTGGAGGTGATTGGCCCCTCCCATAGGAAACAAAAGAAGAGCAAACAAGGAGGGGGCTTTTGCAAGAAACAATTTGTTCAGTCAGTCATTTCAAGAGTAGAAAGTTCTGTTCGTTATTGTAAGAGACACTGTGCCAAGTGTTGCCTTGCCTTGCGTTTGGAAACTAATTATCTGACAGCTCTCTGAATGAGATAAGGTTCGTGTCGATAAATATTCCTCTGAAAGACTGTTTGCCAAGCCTGGCTGACTGTGAATGAAAGGATTTTACAGTTGTTTTAAAAGGGGGAGGTTTTGCTGGGACCCAGACTTTGCTTCATGCTTATTAAGAAAACCTAGGTCAGAAGACCTTTGCGTTGGAGGTGGGATCCCAGATACTGAAAAATGTCCATCTTCTTTAGGTTTTCTCCATGGATTGGTTGGTGACAGTCTCTAAGTACCCAGCTGTCTTGATGTTGAGGTGGGGTGCCGATTATTGCATGGTCCTTCCAGATCGTCCCACCAATTCAGCAGCTTTTCAATGACCACATTTCTCTACTTTGGGGATAAATCATCTCCACCGGGGCAGCCCTGCTTCTGCAACCTCTCCACGAAGGATCTCCGGGCCTACCACAAACCAAGCTGCTTACCTGGAGAGGACGAAGATGGTTGAAGATGGTCTCTAATATTTCACTCTCCTCCATGGAGTCCAAGATTTCTTTGACTGATCTTTTTAGCGGCTTCTTGCTGTCCCACAAATAGCTAAAGTATTCATCAGAGAGTTCTGGAAAGAAGAGACAGACTGAGATTGAAGGGCAGTTCGACGGGATAAGCCTTCTCGAAGCGAAGAAAGAAAGGTTGTTTGTAGGGGATGGCCAGGCTGAGCCTGTGGGAGGGGTCAAACGGGTCATAAGCCCCAAGTCCCTGATCTTCATATCCTTAGACAACCCTCTTGAGGAGGAGCTCTGAACTCCAGGGCAATCAACATATAAAAGAGCATCTAAAATTAGCCATGAAATATTAAGATTAATTTAGGATGACTTTTTAAAAAAAAGAATGATAAGATTAAAACATTGTGAAATTTCAAAGCAGTAAAGAAGGCCAAGGGCTTTGAATATGATAGAGCTGGAAGGGACCATGGAGGTCTTCTAATCCAATCCCCTGATTGATTGATTGATTGATTGATTGATTGATAGTGTGGGATGGGCGGATGTGAGAGGAAAAGGTTGGTTCCAGAAATAGCCCAGCCCTGGAGTAAAGATACCTGGATAGGAAAACGGGACGGCGTTGGGGGAGCATTTTCTCCCCTGGGTGAGGTGGCTCCTCTGAGCCTTTTCCTTCTCAGGCACCCTTGGCAAGAGAAGGCGCTCCTTCCAGCCACCTTTGATCTCCATCTGAGAAAGCCCCAGAGGGGTCTTGGCAGTTGCTCTGCCTGCCAAATCGGGCAGCACCAGAGCTGGAAGCTGAACCTTCTTCCTGAGCTCCATTGGAGCAGGGGAAGACTTCTGAAGCAGAGGGAAGACTTGAGAGAGTCGCTGACTGGCTAAGAAACTGGATGGGTAGGAGCTAGAGAACTGGGCTTCGTGGTTGTCATTATTATTGATCTGTGGATGGGACTTGTGGTTGTCCTTCTTCTTCAGGAAGGGCAACTTTTTCAGCCTATCAGACATCCTGCCGTGAAGAGTGACCACTAGAACTGGAAGCAGATGCTATCAGTGAAGGAGAAGGTTTGTAACTCTAGGTTGAAATAGCTCTGCTATTCTCTGGTCGCCTCTCAACACAACTGAGTTGAGAACACAACTTGACTCATCAAGTGTCTAAACTCTCAACAGCTCTCCTCCCCTCCATTTGGCCTTTATATCTCTTCCCCCAGGGGCCATGACATCACAGCATTCTTTATGTGCTCATGGGCGGCAGCTGATGTCATGGCCCAAGGGGCCTCTTACTTCCCAACCTAATGGGGGTGGGATAGGGAGGGTCCCCTTGATCACCCCTTCATCCCATTCACCAGATCATGGGGAGCAAAGCCAGGGCTCTCCTACGGAATGACCCAATGGAATGGTCGCTCTCCAGTGGCTGGATCTGGAAAGATCCAACCCAGATTATGGCTGATCAACTTGATTCTCTGATTGGCTCTCTACTACTGGGCTTGGCCTTTTTATTTGTATGATACGTGACACGTGACACATGACTGTCGCAGCATCCACAACTTCTGGAGGTACATTTTCCCATTGATTAATTTTCTAACTGTCAGGAAATTTCTCCTTAGTTCTAAGTTGCTTTGATCCTTGATTAGTTTCCATCCATTGCATTCCACCCATATGATGATATACAGTGACGTGCGGTGGGCTTTATGGCTGGTGAGGCAAGCGGGCAAAAGCCACCATATGTCTACTGCCCTATGTCTGCCAGCACTGGGGCTTTGGCAGGGCTTTCCGAAAGCCCCACTGAAGCCCCGCCGCTGTGTCTGCCATACAGGCAGGATGCGTCCCACTCTATGGCGGACACAGCAGCAGGGCTTTAAAGCCCCGCCGCTGTATCTGCCATACAGGCAGGACGCCTCCCGCTCTATAGCGGACACAGTGCTGGGGCTTCGGCGGGGCTTTCCAAAATGGCAGCACTCCGAACATGGCATAAGCTGCAGCCAGGGCAGAGGGAAAAGTGGCAGCAGTGGAGGAAGCGGCAGCGGCGGCTGATGAAGTTCTTGTGACACAATGTGCCCCGCCGCCGCCTGCAGCCAGCGGGCAGGCGGCGGTGGCGGCGTGAATTGCAACCAAAATAACAACAAAAAGTTACTTCTGCCTATTTTTCACACTTCTGAACATTGCAACACATGGTCACATGATCAAAATTCAGCTGCTTGGCAATTGGCATGTATATATGACGATTGCAATGTCCTGGACTCATGTGACCTTCTAACAAGCAACGTCAAGTCAGATTCACTTAGCAACCAAGTAACTAAGATAGAAACTACAGTGATTTACTTAATAACTGTAGCAAGAAAGGTCATAAAATGGAATAAAACTCACTTAACAATTATCTTGCTTGGAAAAAAAAAATTCAGTTGTGGTCATAAATCAAGCATTACCAATATACAATCTACTAAGTTTCTCTTCAATAGTTTTTCTGTTTGCATGCATATTGTTATATAAAAGTATTTGCATTTCTTAGAATAATTCAATAAACTTGCATTTCACAAGAATCCTAAAATAAGGATTTCTATATGTTGTAGATTAAGCAAAGAATCCCAGTCTTTTTAGTAGTTGGCAAAGTCATTTAAAGATCAAAATATTTGTTGGCTAAAGTTCAGATGACAATTGGATGGCAGCTAAGAGAGTGTTATGTGTCTTTTATTACCCTCTAGTGATTCTCCAGCTTTTAATGATAGCTATATAACCTTTCAGGCGGGGAAGTGGTGTAGCTTTGTCCCAAGACCTGTCAATTGGTTGCAGGAGGCCAACATTTCTATCATGTAGGGAAATAAAAATGGTTGTAAACCCTTTTTAAAAAAGACGTATATAAGCTGCAAATATCTTGTTTACATTCAGCATGCATAAGCGTTGCTTGGTATGAAGGTTTCCTACTTTAACATTAAGCCCTAGGTTCCCAATGAAGTAGCCAGAAGCATTAGTATCTCATTATGACTTATGGCTTATCTGCTTTTAAAAAATATTTTATTCTTTTATTTTAAAAGGATATATAGCTTAGAGTTTCTACGTCCGTATTCTTTGAAATAATTTGCTTTTAAGAATGCCGCTGAATCCCACAATAGCCCTTGAGGCATTCCTAGAAAAAAAGAGTGATAAGCAATAAATAGTGCTTTGTTTTAAAGATTACAGTACATTGGGTAACACTGAGATTTTGGAGCAGGGTGTAGGCAGTGTTTCTCAACTTTATGGAGTTCATCTGTCCGACTTCTCCAATCAGCAAGCTAGCAAAGGAATGCTGGGGTTGAAGTCCATAAATTTCAGAGTTGTTCAGTTGGTGTAAAGGCAGCTTCCCTTTTGGTCAATGGTTGCTTTTGAACAGACTATGCCCTCAGTAGTAGCCATATTTGTGACAGTATCCATCCCAAGATCTTAACATTCCAAATTGTCCCCACTGTCCGAAAAGGCTTAAAAATTTTGCATAGTGCCATGCATGTAGATAAACATAAATCACTGAACCATACAAAGTTGTGTGCAAGCATTATACCTACAAAAATTTACTTGCATTTACTTAGCCAACCCTTCCTCAGGCAGGAATTCTGCTTGTCCCAGATTCTTATAAGAATGAGGCAGAATGAAGCAGAACATTGTAGGCAACCCTTATTTTTACCTACAATGTCCAAAATGCCACTATTTTCACCTTCTTTTGCCTCCAACGTCAACAAAACTGGATGAAATAACTGACTAATCATGACTGGACTCACGGCCTATGACATGACTGTTGAGTTAGAGAAAAACTACTTCATTTCAGATAATTGTCTAAAGGCTATATGTAACTGAGAAATATTTGATACAATGACATGATGCAGAAATCATCTTTTCTGCATCATGTCATTGTAAGTATATCAAAATGATTTTGTATTGAAACAAAATTAATTTACTATCTGCATAATTGTGTGATATTATTTCTTTACTTACTATAATCTCTTCCTTTTATCTTTCTAGATGACATTGAAGTACAAGTTTAAGTTTGTTTTACTTGAATTTCATTTTTGTAAATATTTGACCTCTATTTATATAATACCTGGCATCACACATGATTGGACTGTATTTTTTTTTAAAAAAATTAAATAATTATTTCTGCTTTGTTGGGGGAGGTAGCATGCACACAGAGTTAACCTTTTCAGCCCAAAAGGTTTGCCATCACTGATTTCTCTTGACATGTATATCCTGGCAAGGAGATTAGAACATACATAGTAGGCTATTCTGCCTAGTTCTAACATTAGACTGAGGAAAGCAGCCAATTTTAGTAGCAGATTTTGGATAGGCAGCAAATTGTTAGTTACCCACTTTGCATTTTTTCCTGCCAGAGTTGCTGAGATGCTGCTATTTTATTTTTAAAATTTCATATTGCTGAAGTTATTTGGCTTTGGACTCTAGAAACTCTTCCCATTGTAACTAGGACATGGGTAGCTTATTCTGTTCTGACAAAATGCTGGCAGAAAAATGCATGGTACATATTTTGTGGCATCTACAGGGTAATGATGTCAAGCAAGTAGTTTTCTTTATATAGTATTTTCTGCCAATGTTTCACATAAGATTAAATTATTTCAGATGACTTTGTGGTATTGTCCAGAATGTTAACTACTGGTAGTGGCTCATTACGCACCACGAATTGATCACCCTATAATTTCCATTTCCGTTTAGATTGCTTCTGCAGGATAGAGCCATGATATTTTGAGAATTATTACATCCCTAGCAACATTTATTTTTTAAAAAATATTTTAAAGGAACATTGCATAAAACAAACAATGATGTCATTACCTAAGTGCAATATTTTGGGAGCTGAGAAAACTATTTACCAAATCAGATTTTCAGCAAACTGAAAATTGATAACATTTACATGAAAAGTACTTGCCAACACAAATAGCACTAAATCGTTTGCTTAAACTTTCATATTAGCCTAATCAACTAATTTACCTAGAAGCAAGCAAAGTTATCAATAGAAGCCAACAGATGATGCCAAACAAATTTTATGGCATTCTTTGTCAGTGACTAAATTAGTGGATCAGTGAAATTTTTAGACATATTTGGATTTCAGTAAGGAATTTGAAAAAAGTAGACCATAGCATACTACTTGGTAAGATAGAAAAATATTGGTTAGACAGCATTATTTCCAGATGGATTCATAACTGGCTGACCAACTGCAATCAATATATAGTCCTTAATGAAGCTACTCTACATCTATATGGAGGGAAGTGGAGTACCCAAAGTTCTGTCTCAGTTCCAGTAGTCTTCAGCATCTTCATAAACAATTTATGTTAGAAGGGGACCCACCAAATTTGTACATGACACAAAGTTTTGTGAAATAGCCAACAGGTAGATTCAAGATCCAGAAGGATCTTGATAGATTTGAACATTTGGCCCTATCCAACAAATGCGCACCACCCAGCTAGTCTTTGGGTATCTGGAGCTCCAGGACATGTGAAGGCCAGCTGGCCAGCATGCATCCACACATTGGAAACCAAAACAGCAACGAGCAACAGCACACAGAGCCACAGAGACGGCTCTGTGTGCCACATCTGGAATGTGTGCCATAAGTTTGCCATCATGGTTATAGGGTGTCCACCTTGAATAAAGGGTTGGACTAGAAGACTTCCAAAATCCCTTTCAACTCTGTTATTTGTCATTCTAATAAAAAAAGTGCATTAATTTTGTCTCTAGATCTCAAACACATCATATCAGCTTCCTTTTTCAAGAAACATTGTCATTGTCAACATTATATTAATGTTTTCCTGTGAATATTTCAGGCACATTCTTAATATCACCCTCTGAAGAAGTATGAAGACATTGCTGACTTGGCACTCCAAGGCATCATATTTTAGTCTGTTTCAGCTTATATTTGGAATTCCATGCCATTTGGCTTTATTAGCTTTTCTCCTAATGGAAGACCTATCTGTTTACACTTATCTTGCTTGACTGAAAATGAGTTGCCCTAAAAGGTAGTGCTTTTTCACTTGTTTGCTTTTGTTACCATCGTGAAAGACCAAAAATAGAACATAGAATGAAATGAACTGAGATACATATGTACTACTAGGCCACTTGAAAGAACACACTATGCGTATTCTGTTTTAAGTAATGGGGCCTCCTTCAGGTACAGACAATAGCTTATAGGCATATAATTCCTATAGATACCTGCAGCTGTAATGAAATAAAGCTACTCTAACATAGCTATAACAGCATTTGAATACAAAATGCTTCCTATCAGAAAAAATCCTTTCGAACCAATTATTAAAATATCTCTGAAACATGAGGACAAGATTGTACTAAAACAAAGTTGAGGCAATCATTACACTAGCACTCCACAGCTGCACTGATGTAGTATTATAGGAACTGGTGCTATGTCATACCACTGCAGCTTGATATCCAGCAATTTATGCGGACACTGTTAGCATATAGAATTTGTGACTATCTGTCATTGATTACAACTCCAAGAAGGTCCCAGAATTTCAACTCTGTAAAGCTGTTGCCAAGAATTTGTAGCAGATTTTTAATATGTAATATTATTTCATCATATCAATCATTTTATAAATATTTTTCTTAACAGTAAAAGCATTTGGGGGTTGCAAATGTTCATAGTTTACCATAAGGGTATTATGCATGTGGCGTGCTATAGAAGAGAAACAATCCATACAAAACACGATATTGCAATGAAAACAATAGGTACCCATTAGATGCAACTATATCTTCAATTTTAAAGAACTTGATTGCTGCTACATTAGCATTTGCCATACTAGTCCTTAACTGAGATAAAAAAAATTCTGTAAAATTAATTTTCATAAATTAGTAACTATAATTAGGTATAGGAGGTGCTTGACAGGTCAACTGGAAGGTTGACAGTTTGACCCAAACCTGAGTGACCGAATGAACTCCGCATGAACTCTCATTCCTGCTCCAACTTCTGCCCTCTTAGCAGTTTGAAAGAATGCAAATGCAAGTAGATAAATAGGTACTATTTTGGTGGGAAAATAACACCATTCTAATTTGAAGCACATTACAAATAAAAGTGGGGGGGAGTAAGGGTGGTGGAAGAAATTGAAAATTATTCAAATTATTATAGAAGACATGTATTGTGGGATGCTGATTCATCTCTTCTAATGTGTATCAGATGATTTGTTTGACTCAATGTGACAAGTATTCAAATTGCTCAAGATCACAAATAATATATAAACATACACAAAGTTAATTAGCTTGTATTTAATTCTAATTTGAAAATAATAAAAATAACTTGCCATTAGCAACCTAGAAGAGAGAATTAGACAAAATTGTGTTTGGAAATGGATGTTCTTTAAAAAGAAGAGAAGTGTGCTCTCTAATTAATTGTGTCTTTCCAGTGTACCTTAAGTTCCTTCTCTCCTATGCTGATGGTGCTTCAATTTCAATCTGGTTTAAGAAAATTCTGTTTGGATTGGGATACTTTAGCAGTAGACAGTTGGGAAGGCACTGCAGCACCCTGTTGCTGGTACGCCATCCCAATTTTCTATGCTAGGAAAGCAACTGGTGACTGCTTTTGTTTCTGTGGGAAAATTTTACTGGATGTAAGTATGTAGGTATATTGCTGTATGTATAAAAAGATAAATGTATGTTTATAAAGATGAAGCATTCAAGTGCATATATGTAGGGACAAGAACCAAGCACACAATATAAAGAAAAATTAATCTTTGTGTTAAATTTCAGATTTGAGTCAAATTGAGCATCAAAGTAATCGGCAAATGTAGCTGAGGAATATTTCCTTAATATTTTGAAATCTAAAAGTTGTAGCATTTTCAAGTTATTTGTACTTTAGGACACATTAGCCTTAAAAATTCTAGTTCTACGTTTAATGTATTTCCTTTGTTAAAGTTGTACTCATTCCTTAAACTTCATAACAGACTTGATAATGTGTATGCCTGTTACACTTTTATTATTACTTCATATCTTACCAAAAGCCAGGACATTGCAGAATTATAAGCATGTATGTTACATCCCAAACAATTTCAGTCAAAATAAGGGCAGTGAAAAAAAAGAGCAAGAAAAATACCAGGAAGAAAAAACAGTACATAGGAAATGAATACTAGGAATTATTAATTATGTCCATAATCTATTAGACAAGAGTCATATACAGTAATTTTTTGAAGAAAATCATGCATCCTAAAAAAACACAAATATAAGCATGGATTGTAATTTTAGATAACTCTCAATGTACAACTGACTGTTCAAAGTTACAACGGCACTGAAAAAAGTGAATTATGATTATTTTTCACACTTCTGACTATTGCACAGTCCCTGAGGGTTACATAATCAAAGTTCAGATGCTTGGCAACTGACTCATATTTATGACAGCTGCAGAGTCGGATAATCGCCTTTTGTGACCTTCTGACAAACAAACTCAATGGGGAAGTCAGATTTACTTAACAACCATGTTACTAAGTCAACAACTGCAGTGATTCACTTAACAACGATGGTAAGAAAAGTCATAATGGGGCAAAATTCATTTAATCTCACTTAGGAACCTAAATTGAACTCAATTGTATGACCTATTAATTTGGCATATAATTTCCACATTCAGGAAAAGTGTTTTGTACAAATAGGATCAGTCAAAAGGCATGCATCACTTTTTTAAAACTTCAAATCAAGCTGTTGAGTGAGAGTGATCTAATATTAGCTGCTAAGCACGTAATTATCAGTCCAGTGACGTCTACTGAGTTTGGCATAATTCCCAAATTCCCAAATTCCCAAATTAGTTGAAAGACACTTGATCATCTAATGGGTTCAGAATGTACTAAAACAAATGGCTTTACCATTAATAAATGTAACATTGAGAATAAAAGATGATGACAGAAATTGAAAACTCAGAATGATTACAATATTATTATTTTTAAATGAATGTGAAAATATTTACATGGGGAAATGTGTTCTAACATGTTTTTACATGTTAGAAGTAATTTTGTTGAAGCAATAATTAAAGCCATGTTCATACTACTTAAATCTTTTGATTTATTCCCATCCTATTATGTTTCATAATGGTCTCAATGCAAAAATGTAGAGATGACATAATGAATATAATTCTCATTATTTCACAGATTAATTGTTCTCACTGAAAGAAAAATTCTCCTTAGTTCTAGGTTGGTTCTGTCTTTGATTAATTTCCATCCATTGCTTCTTGTTCTTCCTACAGATATGGTATAGAAGATTACTTTCTCCTCTAATAGTCTGGTAAACCAATTAAATTGAAGACTTGAGCATATCAACTTCAAATCTAATCTCTGAATTGAGGTTTTACACAGGTTTAGTAAACAATATAATGTATGAGACTAATGCAATTTTGGGTAGAAGGCAATCTAACCTAAGCAATGATTTGTAAAGTAGTTTTTACATACCAAAAAGGAGATTAATAACAGAAAATGTCTTGTAAGGACAGGCAAAGCCTAGCACTTAGCTAACTTCATGCTTCCAAGAAGAAAATCCAAGAACATATGCTCTGTATCTGCCTGGGAAGTAAGGTGAAAGTAAGTATCCAATCTCATAAGCAAAGAGCAGGCAATGTAAATCCTTAGGATCTAGTCTTTGAATCAGCAAACATGCACTTTCAAATATTTGTTTATACTGTAATTATTAAGTGCAAAATTATAATTACAATATCCTTTTTCTTTAAATTAAAAGAAATAAATACCAATATAATTAAAAAGACCCAGATAATTTCATAGAATTAAATGTATTTTCAAATGAGACAAAAACACAAAAAACCAATAGTATTAAATCATTGGATCATATACAAATATGGCAGAGTAACTATAATGCAATGCAGATAAAGGCACAGAATAACTATTTCTTTTTGATATTGAGTAAAGTATATAGCTTTCAAGATACAGTGCTACTTAAAGTATAACAGCTTGAGAAGCTTTAATACTACAACTAGGAGCAATTTCATTTTCTCTATTTTTCCCATGTTTAAAAAATCCATAGCCATTAAAAAGCATAGAAAAGGAAGGATGTTTTTAACTGCTTCAGGGTAAGTCCACAGACATATCAGTAGGTAATATACAATCAGGTGTGGTGTTTTGTAGATTTTATCATACCATTTGAAAGTAAATTGTTAATTTGTACTTTTTATGTATTTTTTTATAATATTCTGAATTACGTCTATATTATAGTTCTCATATACTAAAATATGAAGTGCAAATGACTGAAGTTATCTTATCCAGTGATAACTAAGTAGGGTATTGCCTGGGCTGCTTAGGCAAATTACAGTTCTGACCAAGATTCTAATTTCTTTTAACTGATCACTGCCTTGTTACAGCTCTTCCTCCTTTTCCTTAAAGTTATTCCTTCTTCTCATTACAGCAACTTACTCCCAAGCCCTAAGGACTCCCATAGCTGAAAAGCTAAGCTACAATAAAATATACTGGCTATTCAGTAAAATACTAGAGTAGTATTTAGTAAAATACTTAATGGAATAAACCCAATTTGTGATGCTTCTGTAGGTATCAAAATCTGTTGTAGAAATATTCTGAATCTTTTCAGATTACTGGAACAATTAGTTATGAATATTTTGTCAAAATATTCCCTATATTTGGGGAATGGATAGGTCAGGGCTTTGCATGGGAGATTTGTTGGCTGCAGGAACCTGAATGAATTAATTATAATCATGACTAAAATGCATTCAAACAGATGTTTTAGTTATTGACTACAAGGATGCAGTAATGGACATGCCAACTAACAGGAATATTTAAAAAAATGAACACACAAGTTATTCGATTTAAATTTATAGTGGCATTAAATAACTGAAAATAACATGGGCTAGATTGTTTAAAACTGTTACAGAGCAATATGTACAGATAGTCCTTGATTTACAATAATTGAGCCCAAAATTTCTGTTGGTAAACAAGTTGTTTGTTAAGTAAATTTTGCCTAATTTTGTAACTTTTATCACAATTGTTAAGTGAATCGCTGCAGTTGTTAAGTTAGTAATACAGTTAAATAAATCTGGCTTTCCCACTGACTTTGTCAGAAGATTCAAAAGGTGATCACATGACCATGGGACTCTGCAACTGTCATAAATATAAACCAGTTGCAAGCACCCAAATTCTGATCATATGGGGATGCTGGAAGGATCATACATGTGAAATACTGTGCTAAGTTAATTTTTTCAGTGCCCTATATCTTTAGTCACTCAAATGCCTAAACTGAAAAATTCTTCTGGAAAAAATACTCCAGGATCTTTGGAGTTTTTATAAAAACTCTAAAAGAAGGAATGTCCTAGAAAAATATTTGAAGGAGTCCAATAAGAGAAACTAATTATTTTATGAGTCAAACAAAACTGCAAAGACATCAGCTTACAAAAGAATTGTGAATACAGATCAAGATGAACTGTAGTTGTCCAACCCTCTTCTAGCTTGTCTGTAAGGATTAATTTAGAAGGAAATCCAAACAGCTGACTCTTCTGTGAAATAGGAGGAGGAAGCTGTTTCTTCTGCAAATGTTGACCTTTTGCCTACTAAACTTTAGTTGTAGAGGCACAACAGCCCTGGCAATTTTACAGACCAAGTGAAAAGTTTTTGTTCCTAGTACTATGAACTTTCCCCGACTAAACTTCACTTTCAGATAAAATGTGTCCTAAATCAATAAGCTGACATAGCTTTTCTAACTGTGCATTGTATCTATCTAGTCTTATCTGTACCAGAAAGTTGGGCTATGAACTTTCTTCCCTAATTGTTTATGCTGTGAATTAGAAGAATTGCTTCTTATTGATGGCAACATGGCTCCAAAACAATTAAGTATAATTTTTCACTGGAATGTTCTAAGCAGGCCAAACTAGATATGACCAAACCATAAATGCAGAAAATCCAGAACTTGCTGATTTATATTTTCCAGCCATTAATTTTAGTTGATCATTATAAGAAAGGCCATTTAGTTGATCATTCCATGAAAAAAAAACATAATCCATCTAAGCTGATATTCATTTGCATTAACAGCAGTTTGTGAATAAATGCAGACATGAAAAATGCCCCATTAGATCCAGATGCTGCATTTGATTACAGAAAATGGGCTCTTCTTGATCCTAAAAGCCATTTTTCCCACCCTGTACCTTTGGGGAAAATGGTAAGATGATGATGATTAATTGCAGTTCATGCACAAGATGATTGAATAACTTTCTCTGCCAATAAAATTGCTTATTCTAATCTATCTTTATGAGATGAGACTGTTAAATATTTTATACTTCTTAAAAGTTTGTGAGACTTAAATTTTAGACAGACATTTTATACTGATGTCATAATGGTATATGACTATGATGCTATGAGAGTAACATGGCCTATGTTTATTTAGGAGAAGTAAGGATCTAGTAAAAATTCAGGAGAAGTAAAGATCTAGATTGATAAGGCAAAATAGTCTTCTTTCATCAAGAAAATAATAGAACCTAAGCTCCTAGATAATAGCTTTGTGCTATTACCTGTTCCCAAAATGTAGTTGACAATAGCTAGAACAACTGAAATCAGAAACAAAACTTTACTTGCTATTTTATTTACTAGCATCCAGACCAAGTAACAATTGCAAATATTTCTAAAACTTGCTGTTTCACAATATTTAAAGCAATGTTTCTCAACTTCAACAACTTTTAAAATTGGTAATTTTTAATAACCAGAAATCCACAGCTAGTATGCAGCACAGATTCGGGGGGGGGGGTGTCAAACGTCACCCACCTTAAATTCGTGAGATTGAGAAATAGTGTTTTAGACAATCTTGTTACTCTGGATTTTTCTTCTTCTCTTTTTGTCTCCCAACCCCCGAAGCAGCAAATCATTGCCTATCTAACATCCTTTTAAAAGTCTCATGGGACTTTTGAGTTGCCTCATGAACTGTTTTGAAGCTTTTCAAGAATCAGTTTGGGGAGGGAGGCAAAGGAACCTTAAAAGTAAATATTACGGAAACGAAGAGGCTATGTAGAAAATAGAGAATGGGTTGGGGAAATAAACGAAGCTTGGGGTTTATTTATTCTTGCCCTGTCAGATGTCAGTTATCCTTAGCGCCGTGTGTAGAATATTCCAAGGGGAAAGATAATGTTGCTGATGAACATTGAAGAGGGTTTTTTTTTTTTTTTTTTGCTATTCAATAACGCGTCCTCCAGCACCTGGCTCCCTGCCATAGGCAGGCCTGCTGTGACTGCCTCCCGCTTCACCGCCTCGGGTGTTGTTCTGGCCGTTCTTGGAAAAAGCGGTACAACCCTCAAGTCACCCCCTCCCCTCCCTTCAGGAATCGTGCCAAGTTATTTCAGTAGTCGGCTTGAGCCAGAAGTCAAGATTCTACAACCCAGCTGATTGGTTCCCACGCAGAAGCGAAGTTAAATTAGAAAAACCAATGAGAAGCGGACAAAACGCCACACTCCTTTCTCCCCCCCCTCCACTCCACCCGCCCGCGCGATCATCGGTTGGGGACTTGTGAAGGCGGGGCGGGGGAGGAGAGGACGGGGCTATTCTGAGCAGCGGCAAATACGTTAATTGTTTATGAAAGATGCCGTTTGTCGCCAGTTACATCCGAAACGTGGAAGGCAGCGCGGTCTTATTGGACGCGGCAGAGATACACCTCCTAAAGTTACACCTCCTCTTCCCTCCTTCTGAGGTGCTTGGATCAACAGAAACTCCAGGGTGGTGGAGTTCGAGCTTCGCTTTGGCCAAAGGGGCGTGGCTTAGCCTCGACTTTCTTCCATTTCTGACGGTTGCCTCACCCCTCCGGGGGCGTGGCTTAATTTGAAAGCCCAGCCCCCAGAGGGCGGTGTCAATAGGTGTTGCACGTGCAGGTCATTTACTCAGGGGGTTTAAAGTGAAGAGTCTTGATAGCGCCACCTTTAGTCTTGTTCACAGCTACGATGAAGGCTGCACGGATTGCCCTGAGAAACGCGGCTCCTTTGGTCGTTGGTAGTGGTAATGGTAGTGGTAGTGCTGGCGGCTCCACTGCCAACAACGGAGCCGGAGCTGTGGTCGGAGTCGGAGTCGAAACAATCAAAGAGGTGGAACGTTTATCGCGTTTCTCTCCATCGCCGCTCTCCATTAAGCAATTCCTGGATTTCGGTGAGGGGCATGAATGGCGGGGTGGGATGTAAGAAGGGAGACCTCTGGTGGATCTCTAGGTCAATCTTGGGAGGTTTCCGGTCTCATGGCTGGGAATTTGGGGGACATGTCGCCCAACACGTAACAGTAACAGAGTTGGAAGGGACCTTAGAGGTCATCTAGTCCAAACCCCTGCTCATGCAGGAGACCTATTGTAGGGATTCGAACCCCCGAACTGCCAACCTTTCTGATCTACAAGTTCAGTTTCTTAGCCACTGAGGTATCCCATTTGAAATGCTTCTAAGTGGGGATGTCTTTGAGTTGTAGGTCCTTGATTGAGAAACCGTGACTGTTTTTCCCCTCTAAGCAGTGCGAAGTTTGGGTTTTTGCTCAGTTTCTGTAGTTGGAGAATTCTCTAGCAGAGATTGAGGGGAGTGAGAAAAGTTTTAAAAAGCTGGGATGTTGGGCTATTCTGTGGATTGTCACGATGATAGTATTGCCTCAATCTTTGGATATCACATCCTTTTAAAGTTTATTTTAGTTAAAACCCTCAGTGTAGTGTTACCTTTGAGATAAGGCATCTCTTTCTATGAATTAGTCTGCCTTTCCAGGTGGCCTTAATCTGATATGATGCAATTCAGGTATCTGATGACATGGGCACTAAACACAGTGATTTCTGCCGCAATCTTACATACTGCAATTTAATGTGCAACTAACAAGGTTAACTGATTAGAATGGAAACTACTTTTGGGTAACATTGTAATATTCACATTTGAAGTCCACTAAGTGTTGCTTTGCTTCTACATCTTTCTTGTACCCTTATACTCCAGACTAAGTTTTCATGGCTATAATTTTTCTATCCTTTCTTTTTCAGAGACTTTATTGACCATATTTGTCCAACTTCTTTTTACAACTTTGTTGTACAAAAGTTTTGCTTTTAGTTAATGATGTAAGAATGTATCCTGATTTGTGAACATTTCCTAAATTTTATGTTGTTTGAACAATGACCTGAAGTTTTAAACAAGATCGCATGTGCACTATTTTCAATATATTGTTTTTTTCTATACAATATATTGATTATTACATTTTTATGTAAATGTAAACACATTTGGTATTTTTGTTTTGGTTATTATTAGCATTACTAGTAGCCAATAGTGTTGCTAGTAGTCAATACTGTTGCTAGTAGCTAATAGTACTAGTGCTAACAGTATTACTATCAATGTATTAAAAGTATGCATTTTAAGATAAACAGCTATTTTGCTTTCCTCACTTAAATTTTTTTAAAGGGAGCCAAAGATATTGGATATGTTATTGTGGATTTTACACAAAAAAATTAGTAGGAATCTTTATAATTGTCTCAGTGGATTTAGTTCCTTCCCTAATTCTTTAATCTAAATGATTTACATATTGTGTTTTTGTGTGTGTGTGTGTGTGTGTGTGTGTGAAGTCTTCTTTTGCCAGTTTATTTAACTGGACTTAAAAAAACAGAAATGTCTTATTCTTCACCAAATAAGATGTAATACTGTATTGCTTCTTATAATATGCAATGGCTGACTTTGTCAAAATTTCTTTATTGCTGATGCTATATTGAACTATTGACCTTTGAAATGGCAGACTTTTATAATAAAAGTTAAATATGATTGCTTAATCAGTATAAAGTTATAGTTTGATTTTTATGTTTTAAGCAAACCTACTTTATTGGTTAGGAATACATGACTTTCATTTAGGTATAGTTGCTTTCTAAATCAATGTATTAATGTAATTGTTAAATTAAAAAAAAACCATATACAGCCATTTAAATATAAGAGTTTATTAACACAATTCAGATGCGACACATATAAGTATATAGTTTTTTATTTTGTGTTTTATCAAGATGTTGCTACAATATTATAATTTGCAGTTTATTTGGGCTTGGATAACCCATATAGCAATCAAGTTCCATTCAAATGCCTCTGTAATACTAACATTGCTACAACAGGAGCGATCTCATTTCAACTACATAAAATTCCAGCTAGCTGCAAACAAAAACATATAAACTTCTGCATACTACTAATATGGGTAGGAAGTTTATTGAAACCGTTTTAGGCCATTGCACTGAAAATATTTTATTTCTCCCTTTTTTATAGGTTCAACAAATGCATGTGAGAAAACTTCATTCTCATTTCTTCGGCATGAGCTTCCAGTTCGGCTAGCAAATATTTTGAAAGAAATTGATCTTCTTCCTAGTCTATTATTGGGTACACCTTCAGTACAGTTAGTAAAGGATTGGTAAGTAGCAAATTTTGCAAAAGTTCAGTTATCACATTTCAGTCACCTTACACTACTTTTTTAATCAAGTAGGTAACCAATAGCACAGTGCAAAGGTAATACTACCAATGGTATCCCTGCTTCCCAATCTTAACCTTTTCTTGCAGCACTGATTTTCAAACCAAGGAAGAAATAAACTGGTCACAGGGATAGGGAAGGGCAGGAGAAAAATCTCTCTTCCAGATCAACTGGAGAGGATGAGGAGATAATAAGAAGATCCAACAGTGAAGCCTTGATTTCAGTAGGGAATTCTGAAAACGTGGGATGTGACAGGAATGTTACTTCATAGGAAACCCACCTGTCCTGTTGCTTCAAAGAAAATGTTGCATTATTTTTCTATGGTGGGATAGATGAGGCAGAAATAGATTTGTTCCAAAACCTTCTGCAAAACCCACATAGTATTAGGGAAATATGGAGTGTAACATTGATCTTAGATCCACACAGCTTTGAATATGAAAAAGCCTGTATGAATAAATAATAGCTAGTTTTTGAAGCCCTGCTGGTATGTATTCTGCAGTCATTTTGTAATCTCTGCTGAAAGGTAGAAAGACACTAATGACCATTATACATATACTCTCTATGTTTGGTAGTATTCTGATAGCTTATGGCACTGGACATATCATAATAAATAAAAGTAGATTTTGTTGCAGCTGCTGTATTTTGTGCAGACTTGCTGGCATTCTAAAATGCTGATTTCAATAAGTGCATATTAAATGCTACAAAATATTCATTAAAACTTTTGTCAATGGATGATAAAAAGAGAATATGCATGAGGTGGTAATTTTTTGAGGAAGAGATTTAAAGTACTTTCAATATTAAATACTCCAAATGTTGATTTAAACAAGGACTTTGGTGTTATTTTTCTACATTTATACATAATGAAGGTCCTTCTATTTGCTCCTAATTTGTATAGTTTTTGAAGTTACTGTTAACACTGCTTAGCCATGTACAAAGCTAAGAGATTTTCTATAGCTTTGTGTGTGTGCATATTTCTTCAGGTCAGTTTTGACCCCTTGTAACTGCCTGAAGAAGTCCCTAAAGTTTTCTTAGAATGGTTTTCCAGAAGTAGTTTACAATTGTCCTCTTATTAAGGGTATGAGAGAGTGATTGGCTAAAGTCACCCAGCTGGTTTTGTGTCTGAAATGGGATTAGAATTCATGGACTCCTAGTTTCTAAATTCCTTGACCACTACATTAAATTAGCACTTTGGTCTATATGGATAGCCTCATATTTACATTACTTGTGCTCTTTACAGGTACATTCAAAGCCTACTGGAACTAGTGGAATTTCAAGATAAAAAATCAGATGACCACAAAGCTCTTTCAGAGTATGTTTCTTTTGTTATCTGTTTTTAGCAGCTTATTCTATTTTAAGTAATGTTTGGTTGATCTTGGATGATTCATCTAACTTGAAACCCAGACCTTAGATAACTAATTATATTACAATGAGATAATGATGCAGGAGCATAACTAATATATCTGATATAGCAAAAGGTAACACTTTGAAATAAAGTATATCAATAAATTATTAAGTTTCAAAGTACTATTCATAACTATCAGTTGTCTTGATATATGAGGAAACTAGTACATTTACATTTTTCTTCTGTTATGTTTTGTATAACAAACTATTTATTGCTATCTAAGAATCAACTAATGGAACAGATTGCCTTCATAGCGTGTGGGAGCTTCATCACTGGAAGCTTTCAAGAAGAGATTGGACTACCTTCTGTCATAAATGGTGTAGGGATTGCTTGGGCAGGGGGTTGGACTAGATGACCTACAAGGTCCCTTCCACTCTGTTAATCTTAACATTTGCTTACTGTAATTTTGGTTTTCAGAATTTTTATATAGGTAAATATGAAGTTTTGTGTTTTTCCCAGTTTCATAGATGCCATTACTAAGATCCGAAACAGACATCACAGTGTAATGCCCATGATGGCACAAGGGGTATTAGAATACAGAGATTCATCTAAAATGGATTCATGCATCAATCACAATATTCAGTATTTCTTGGATCGATTTTACATGAACCGGGTATCTATTCGAATGTTAATAAACCAGCATGGTAAGTTACACTTTTATTCTTTGGACAAATCAATTTTTATAGGCTATTGAAAATATTTTGTGGAAAAAACATTTCTTCACTTTGTGTCTTTATTTCAACAGCATTTATATTTGATAGTAGTAATGCGTGTAACCCGCGACATATTGGCTGCATTGATCCTTGCTGTGATGTTGTGGATCTAGTGTATGGTATGTATAAAAAAGAACATATTGCTCATAGTTATCATGTAGCCTGATATGTAAACAGTAGTCATACATTGCAATACATTATGAATGTGGTTTGTTGCTTTGTGGCTTAGCTTAGGACCCTGAATATATCAGGTTATGATGCCTTGCTCAAAAAATAATGCCTTTAGATTATGGCTTAGAATTAAATATGAATGCAGTGATTTTTTTCCTAGGAAGCACAATAAATTTGAGAAGATGTAAGAAGATTTATACTTCTCACTGAAAAACTATCAATAGTTGATTAGTTTAAACAATAGTGCTGCCAAAATGCTCAGTTAGCTGAATGAACACAGCATAAATTAAGATAGTTGGTCCTATAAAACAGTTGTTTTCTTTCATAACATTCTAATTATTTAGTCAAAATCTGAATGGTGCAAATTTAGGCTACAATCTTAGATAGTTAATTTTTTTGATACAAATAAGAACATTATGATAAAGTCTTATATACGTTTACATGGTAATAAGTCCTGTTCTGTAATATTTGTTTTTTGAATAACTGTATATAATGTCTACCCCAGAGAAGTTATTCAGAGATTTGAAGATGGCAGCCATCATTAACCTATTGATAAACAGCTATGCTATGCTCAGCTGTATGATTCCAAGGAAGCAATCAGTTCCTTTGAATGTTGCCCATTTCAGTAATGGACTGGTTAAGGGAGAACAAGTTTAAATTAAATCCAAAAAAGCAGAGATGCTCTAGATATAATGAAAACACTAAACGTGGAGATTGAGATGAAAACCTGTTTTGAATGCAGTTTTAGAACCTCCAAAAGAATAGGTTTGCAGGTTAGCAATGATTCTTGAGATTGTATTTGTAAATGGTGGCCTCAAAAGCATATATCTACAAATGCGGTTAATGTACTGATTATAATATTCCTTGAGCTCATCAGACTTGGTAACAGTTAACCATGCCTTGGTTATAAACCATCTTGATTAAGGCAGTTGAACTATAGTACTCTTGAAAAGTATGTCAAAACTGTAGTTGGGTGTCAAAAGTTTACCAGTTGCAGACCACTACAAAGTACTGATTGTATTAGCACAGATATTATTCACTGTCTGCCAGGTATAATGTTAAGTTTTTAATGTGGTCCTTTAAAGACCTAAATGTATAAGGCCTGAGAATCTGAAAAGGTCCTTCTCTTCTGGTCAATTTTCCCCAGTATTTAAATCACTAGGAATGGTTTTATTTTGAAGATGCTGCAGCTCTCAGAAATTCAGCAGTCTGTTATATGGGAAAAGGGCTGCTTCTCCTTGGCATTCAGAATTTGGAATGCTCTCCTAAGGAAATTAATTTAGTTCCATATCTTCAGAATTTAAAGTTGTTAAATTTAAATTACCATTCATTTAATTGTATTGCACTCCATATTGTCTTCTTTATGTTGTATTTTATTTTTGTAAACCATCTTGAGTGCTTATATAAGTAGAAAGGTAGTTTACACATGTAACTTTAATAAAAGAAAGGTATCTTAATAGAGAAATGTTACATCTTTTTCAATAGTGTTTTAGGGCCATAGATTTGCTGACAGTAATAAATCAATTCTTGAATATAATGGGAAATTTACACAATAAGTTCATGTAATAAATATTGTATAACACTGAGTTGTCTGGTGTTTAGAAAATAATACTAAACTGTTTAATTTTGTTCTTAAAAATACATTTTAGATGCTTTCCAGAGTTCCCAGATGCTTTGTGATCAACACTATTTTGCTTCTCCGGAGTTAAAGCTTACTCAAATAAATGGTAAGATTTTTTTTTCTGACTGTACTAGTCTATTTCTGAAAGCTTTTCACTTTCAATAATCCTTACTGCTGTTTTTCTTATCTTCAGTAAATATGTCCTAGAATTGCTAGCTAATCACATTTTCCCTACAGATAATGCTTACCTGTGCACAGCTGCATTCATTCACTTATGCAGCACTGTGCCAAATACAAAAGGACTTTGACATGCAATTGTGCAATAGTTGGTTTGAGGGTGTACTAAAAAAAAAAGAATAAATTCACCACTCAATGTTCACATGCAATAATCCAAGAAAATGTTATCATGAAAGGTAGACGAGAGGAATTCCACAAATCTGTGCAGGCAGATTATAGGGAAAGTGTAATTTGAGAATGTATAAAGATTTGAAAAACTAGTCAGACTTAAAGTGCTAGAAAATAAAAGATGATCAATCTCAGAATGCTGTGTGGGATGCACAGATCTCATTGAAAAGTTTCTTTACGTTCATAATAATTGTTTGGAATAAAATTTCAGTAATAAAATAAAAGTTGATTTATAATGTGTTGTATTTTTTTTAGCAAAAGCACCTGGAGAGCCTATTTTCATAGTATATGTACCTTCTCATCTCTTTCACATGCTGTTTGAACTTTTCAAGGTTTGTAATTGGTTTAAAAAAAATATTTGAACCGTGCATTGAAACAAGGATTGTAACTTATTTAGCTGAAATATTATTTCCAATATCCGTGGAAAGCATATCAAAAGTACAGGATGTTGCAAATCTTGCAACTACCAAGGTACTACAGAATTATACCCTTCCCAACATAAGTATTCTAATAATAATTAAAATTGAAAGAATGATGGTTAAAGCTTAAAGTGACTCTTGCTATGCTTTTAAAATAGGGTTCTGACAAGGGAGAGGGTGCAGCAAGATATATTTATTATTAAATTTGTTTGCCATGCATTTGCTGCAATGCAACTCAGGACTTTTGAATCTTTGTTATTAAGAGTTTTCTTGTTAATATGACAAAACAGCTATTATTCTATTAGTCAATTGTGCAGTTCATTTTCGTTGTCAAAAGCAAATTTCTATCTTAATGGGACAAGGCAAATTTTAATATTCTAAAACCTTTTCAAACTAACTTAATTTCTTCTTAATTTCTGTGTAGAATGCAATGAGAGCAACAGTTGAACATCAGGAAAAAAAACCTTCCCTTGATCCAATTGAGGTGACTGTTGTACTTGGAAAAGAAGATCTAACTATTAAGGTACTTCCCCTACTTGAAAGAACAGCCCACTGAGACATGAGTTATAGATTCTCCTATTTCCTCCTGGATTCTAAACCTTCATGAACAGAACTGCTAAGTTTATAGCTAAATCAATTGACCAACGGACTCTTTATATCAATTAGATTGGGGTATATTGTAAAGGTGATATGTTTACCTGAATGTTGATTCTTTGTATTTAGCACTTCTTTATTTTATTAAGCTATTTTCCTTGTATATATTTTATTCTGGACTTCTGTATATTCTATATTTTATATAGAATATTCTATTTTATATTTTATGTGGTCATAAGTTTAATTTATCTAATATTAAGGTACATTACTTTTGATATGAGAGTGAAATGAATGCATAAATAAAATAACATTTAATAAAATAATTTAATTTAATTTAAATATTGTATTTAAAATATTTATATAGATATCGATCTTTCAACTCTGAGTGTCTCCCAACCAAAAATCCAATGTATAAAATATATAATCACGTAAAACTCTAAAGCTCAACTAATTAAAACAAAAACACCTGGTACCAGTCAGTTCTAATGTGCATCTAATCTTCTCCTAATACTTGGGGGAGAAACCAGGTCTTCAAAACCTTACAAAAGCTAAAAGGGTGACATCCTACTGAACCTCACAAGGCAGCATGTTCCATAAGTCAGGGGCTGCCATGGAAAAGACAAACTTCCTAGCTCCCATCAGATCTTTAGGTGAAGGGACTAGCAGCATGCCCATTCTATCTGACACATAGGAAGGATAGATGTCCAAAAGGAAAGGTAGTCCTGCAAATGGCCCTGTGCCACATAGGATATTAAAATGTGATGACCAACATCTAGAATTGCAGCTTGAAAGAGCAACTCAGAGCAACTCAGAGCAACTCATGCAACAGAGGTGTTACAAGCAAAAATACACACACACCCATTATTGTGCATACTATTACATTCTGGATCAGTTGAAGTTTCTTTCAAGGGCAGCCCAAGAGAGTGCATTGTAGTAATCCAGGTGCAAAGTGGCCAATGCCTGAGTGACCAGGAAAGGATGCAATTGATGCACAGGCAAATCTTTGCAAAGATCTGCCATCTGCCACCTGCTCCTTGAGCAGGAACTGTGACTCAGAAAGACCCCCAAATTGCACACCACTCAGTCTGATGAAGTGTCCCCCTACATAGAAAGAAAGATGAAGAACCATCTATCCTTGTTTAGTGCTGGAAAGGTCTTTTCATTTAAGTAGGTTTAATATGGAATAAATAGATGGCTTATAGATTGCAACCAATTAGAACTAGGTGAACAATCTCCCCCCAGTACTATTTTAGCAGAGTTTCTTTTTTTAAATTAGCAAGTCTGAAGCCAAAAGAGTCATTGGAAAATATGATTGTTTTAACTGCAAGCAATTTGTTAATTACATAGGTTCTTTTTTCTTTTTAACTAGATTTCTGACAGAGGTGGTGGTGTTCCAGTAAGGATAATTGAAAGACTCTTCAGCTATACATATTCTACTGCACCAAAGCCTGTGATGGATAACAAAAATACTCCCATGGTAAGAGACAGAACATAAAGTTAGTAGGCCATTGGTATTATTTTATAGACATAAGGACAAGTGAGACAAGGGGATGCTTCTAGCTGGAAAGGTTTTGTATCAAATGACCGCATTAATCCTTGAAGTTATTACTAGGAATTCCAAGATAACCATAACTTTGAGAATTTTTGATAAGATGCATATTCATGAAACTAGGAGGTCTTCCACTATTGAATGCTCTGCCATATATAATCCCCTTCCAGGATCTTGAAGTCATGAATTCTAGCCTAACCATTTCTATGAAATTGTGATATTGCTATGGGGAAAAAATATTCTGTAACACCCCATTTTAAAAGATAGAGCACATGTGATATGTGCAGAAGAAATTAAATCTATTTCAACATAATCTTTAAAATGCAAAACTGCAAATGTTCATTTTGCACTTTCTTCTCAACATTGTTTTATTATTCCATAGAATGCTTATTTAGCAAGTATTTAAATTAAAATTGCCACTGTTCTATATGTATGCAAGATCACATTTTTTATTTAGACCCTTAACCACTAAGCTACCTGAATTGAATATAATTTAAAACAAGAGAGATTAATTTCAATTAATGAAAAATACATTATATTTTTTTAGGCTGGATTTGGTTATGGATTACCAATTTCTCGTCTTTATGCTAAATACTTTCATGGAGATCTCAATCTGTACTCTATTTCGGGGTACGGAACAGAAGCTGTTATCCACTTAAAGGTATGTTCTGTACTTTTATTACTCCTTTCAAATGTGGTAGTTTGTTTTCAGATGCTTTTATATTTGACTTACTAGTAATTTTAAAAAATAATAACTTTTATAATTTGTGCAATTTTATTTATTTATTAAATTTGTTTGTTATCCATCTTGCTGAGAGGCAACAATGATTTCTGGCAGAATATATTTTTTATTCTGTTTAAACAGTTGCAAATAATTTATTGTTTATCATTATTGTTTGGATTATGAACTGTTTTGATACAGAATTATGCTGGTCTGTGTTTAGGATTTGACTTAAAAAAGCAGAGTAAAATGTTTATTAAGTCTGGGTATTTATTATAAACAAAATTCTATCTCCTAAATATAATTTTGCTTTTTTAAAAAACAAAATAAATCACGCCTTTCAAAGCAGCTATATCAATATATATATATCAGCTATTCTGTCTCAAAGACAGAAATGAAAAAAATGAACAAAGTCTTGAAAAATGTGAAAACAAGAATTTTTAAATAGAAAAATATCCATTGTGTGTATGTGTGTCTGTGTGTGTGCAAATTGTTGCAAAAATAATAAGTGTATCTCTAAATAGTAACAATTGTCTATTTCAATCTATGTTTTTAATTTTTCAGGCATTATCTACAGAATCAATAGAGAAGCTTCCTGTTTTCAATAAATCTGCATGTAAACATTATCAGACGTCTGTAGAAGCAGATGACTGGTGTGTTCCTAGGCAAAAAACAAATTGGTCAACATAGAACGTTATTGTGTGAAGAGTACATTTATCCAACACATTGAGATGGGATCAAATCACAGTTTCAGAAAGAATTAATGAAGTAAATTACTTGAAGTCACTACTGTTCAATACAAAGACTTACGTGAGATGAAAGAAATTATATTGAATAGATGCTACCCATGCTGTGTTTGTGCACTGTAAACTATTAGGAGAATCAATGGGATAGAGGAATGCACATATTGGTGGTATTGAAGTTTAGATTAACACTCCAAAATTCTAATGTTTTCAGATTCCTATGTTCTGAAAAAAGTAGCTATATGGCTTCTAGATATATCTATATTGGAGGAAATGGAAAACCACGAAGGATTTTCAAAGGAATTGAAATGGATGGAATTAGGTCCATTAATTGATTAGGATATGAGGCTATCAGTAAAAAGAGGCAACTTTTATGAATGGAATTGTTTATGCAACCGTCAAGTTGAAATTATTTCAGAATATGGGTTTAGGTTGTATTTGATACTTAATCTGACAGCCTCCTTTTTTCCTTCAAATAAAATGCAACTTTAAAAATATATTAATAATTTATTGGAGATCTTTCATAAGGATGTAATGATCAATAGGCTGGCAGAGGATATACTGTAATACCTACATTTTTAAGAATTTAGGAAATACATTAACAGACACAAGAAAAATATTTATCCATGCAGCAGCAAAGAATAACAATGGTAGAATATTTTGTGAAGAATTGATTGCACAAATACTTCACTGTAAGGAATTGATACTCCTTAAAACCAAGAATCTATTTAGGGCCCAGATAGCACCAGTATAGATTATTTTGCCTTTTCTTTTTAGGCAGAATTGCTAAAGATCTAATCTTAATACATTTTTAAGGGATTATTGTGACAATTTTGTATCCATTCTTATTTATAGCAGTTTTATCAGTGCTGTAATTGCTAATGTCCACTTTTACATGGATTCCAAATCCATGTGAGTAAGTAATCCCATCCATATGAGGCTATCGTCCAGTTGATTTAGTGCCAGCAAAGGCTTAACAGTTAACATTGATGAAATATTGAATGTTTTCTGCTGAAAATATAATGCAAGCTTGGAAAATACTGAATATTATGAGAACTATTATTAGATCCTAATCATGAAAGAAATTAATTGTTATGCTAATGCCAAGTGCATATTTGGTAGTCAGAGTACATTAAAAATACTCCTAATTAGATATTTATGGACTATTTGAGTACCATATTCTGGTGGGTATTACAAATGGTATTAAGGTAATAACAGTATAGATGTTAATTCAAATTTTTGGCTGTTACAATAATACTTGTTACTATGATACACTTGTGTACTTTGACCAATATAGTACATAACATAAAGAATTGCTTCGCTAATATTGCTGCTGATCTGCTTCACAATCTTTACAGAAGACCTGGATTATTGGCCAAAGCCTTAAACAGCATTGCACCTATACTCTCCATGATTTATGGAGGGGATTTGGGAGCTGTAATGGATCAAACAATCTGGCAAGAACAGGATGGATGTGGTGCATCCAACCTTATCCTTCTTAATAGCTTTCGATTCTATCAACCATGGTATTCCTTTGGGGACAATTTAGGGAGTTGAGGATGGGTAAAACAGTTTTGTGCTGGCTCACCTCCTTTCTCTGAGGATTGGTGTTGATAGGGAGAGAGATCCATTTAAGGCCTCTGTTTTGGTGGTGGCATAGGGTTATCTCTCCAATCCTTTATAACATGAAATGCTGACTGAGATCTTCGGTCACCATGTGATGAAATATCATTAATATGCTAATAATATCCACTTATAAATTTCCATCCTGGATGGATGTTCTTCTGCAGAGCCTAGAAGCTATGGGGGCCTGGATGGGGAACAACAGACTTCAACTAAACCCTGGAAAGATAGTATGGCTATGAGTAGGTCTCTCTATAATCCAGGAGGTTATTATTTTGAGTGGATGGTTAAGTGCTGACAGACATGGTACTTAACTCAGGGATCCTCCAGGACTCACACTCCTGTTCAAAAAGCAGGTGGCAGCCATGGCTAAGAAGACTTTTGCTCAAGTTTATGTTATGGGACAATTATGCCCTTTCCTGGATAGGAAGGTTTTCTGTTTGGTCATTCATGTCCCAGTCTACTCCTATTTAGATAATTGCATAGCACTGTACATGAAAAATATCCAGAAGCTTGAGCTAGTGCAAAATGCATGAGCAAGTTTGAATGTCCAAAGAAGGATGCATGTAATACCATTGCTCTATGAAATGTATTAGATGCCAGTTTGCTTCCAATACAATTAAAGGTATTACCGGTAGTTAAGACCTATAAAGCCCTACATGGCCTGGAACTAGGCGCCTATGGAACAGTGGTTGGTTACAGGTGATATGCTCCAGTACGGGCGTACCGGTGCCGTCTGGGAGCACCAGGTACTCTTCAAGTATGGTGCTCCAGAGGGCCCACCCGCCCGCCCTCGTTCCTTACCTGTATTTGAAGGAAACAGGCCACCTGTGCACGCGCGCACAGCATATGGCACCTGCATGACGTTCTGCCAAGCAGCTGGAGCATTGCGGAAGTGTTGCAGGAGGTAAGGACACATGTACATGCTGCACATGTGTGTGCTCTGCACACGTTCATGTGGCCGCTGGGCCCTGTTGCACTGTATCAGTTGCACCAGGATCCTGAACCCACCACTGCTATGGAAGTATTCTTATACTACCCAGTAAGACAGGAGAGATATGCAGATATGTCCAACAGTTAAAGAACTTTGATTGATGGGGTCCAGAAAGAGAGTCTTCCCTGCTATTGCTATGAAATATTCTCCCCTCCCCACAAAGGTGAGGTAGGTCAGCACTATTCTGGCCTTCTGAAAAAGTGTTAAAATATTGGTCTGTGGGGACCCAGAGGAATACATGGCTAGCTGGTGCCCTGAAATCCCCCCCTTTGCGCTTTAATTAATTTTAACAGTTTGTTTTTAATTTTAATACTTTGTTGCACACCCATCTGAGAAAGATGGGTGATTGAAGAAAATGTGAAAATTAAAAATAAACTAAAACATTGTCAATCCATGCCTCTACAAAATTAGTACAGTCTTTGTGTTGTTGCAATCTGTCTTTCTAAGTTACTGAATAGTTTAAAAAACTTGTATTGGACTGGAACAAACATTAGCCTAAGGACACTTAACAAAAATATTTTGGAGCAAAATAAAATTGAATGCTATTTTGTATACAACACATTTTATCAAAAGCCAGCAGAATGTAAGAAACCTAAGTGTTTTAAATTTTAGAATGAATCATTTCTGTCACAATTTACATTCTGGAACAGGTCACTTAAAATACACTATGCTTATAATAAAATGTTTTTTTTTTAAATATTGCTTGGCTCTGTCTTTCACAAAACATATATGTTTCTATCTGTTATGATGTTCATGAAATGTATTTATTTGTTCTTCAGTCTATTCCATTTTTGTACCTCACACATGATTGTATTCTGGCATTTCAGCTCTTAGGCTGGAGACGAAACTATATGAAGAACAGTTGCGGAATTTTGAATAGTCTAGAGAAAAAAAGGACTAGGGGTGATATGATAGCATTATTCCAATATTTGAGGGGCTGCCATAAAGAAGAGGGGATAATTTATTTTCCAAAGCACCAAAGGGCAGGACAAGAAACAATGAATGGAAAATAACCAAGGAGAGAGGCAACCTGGTATTGAGACACTTCTTGATAGCCTCCAAATTTGGATTTAACTATAATTCCCAGTAACATAGCCATTTCTACTTAGACATATAAAAACTAAAGCTGTATTGATTTTGGAGGGAGAGACTGGAGAAAGTTGATTTAAAAAATTGATGTATAGCTCACAGATATGTGTTCCTATTATGCATTCAGGGCAGATATTAACAAACTTGGCAAATTCAAGATAAAGTAAGAGCTTTGCTATACTGCATTGACTGCTTTTATACCAGGGTCTACAAAACAAATAGCATTTATTAAGATATCTTCCATTATCTAGATCAGCTGACTCCAAAGTATACCAAAGTTGGTTGTGTACATTATGTACATGTAAAAGGAGATGGGAGAAAATGGCACCAGATTTCTCACTGCATTTTCCCAGCAGACAAAATGAAGACTTTTCTGTTACCGACAGAAAATTGGAAGAATTCAGAATTAATTTCTACAAAATCCATGTGACTTCTTAAAAAGAATTAAGATGTCAGTGAAACTTTCAAATACTTTTGTAGAAATATTTTCAATATGGAGGATAAAAATTATAATTTTGGAATGATGAAAAGATAAATACCAAGCCATCAAATGAAAGAAATGGTAGTCTTTTCATTGGAAAAATTTAGTAAATGTATACAATATGAACAATGTTATTTAGATTATATACTACAGCTATCATATCAGTGGTGGGTTTCAATTTATTTTACTACTGGTTCGCTCATGCACACTCCCGCCGCTGCACTATCAGTTCGCCCGGTCCAGGTTTATCTGGCAGAAATCCACCTCTGTATCATATCTTGGGTGTGTATTTCTGGAAAGGTTTGTAGATAAAAGCAAAAAGTGTTTTTGTGCTGCTGTGCTTTTCATCTAGTATAGGAGTGTCAAATTCAAGGCCTGGGAGCTGGAGCTGTCCCATGGGGTACTTAGAAGTGACCGCAGGTGCCCTGGAACCAGCAAAGGACTGCCCGCGGTGCCTCTGCCAGTGAAAATGGAGCTCCTTCAGCCTTCTGCTAGCAAAAACATATTCTTTTTATCTCATTTTCACTGGCAGAGAACTTCAGGAAGCTGTCCTGGCCAAAAACAGGGCCCGGGAGCCAAACATGGTCACCTGAGCTCCATTTTTGCTGGCAAAGGGCCATGCCCATCCCGTCCCCCACCCCCACCCTTGAGGTCAAACACAACCCTGATGTGGCCTTCAATGAAATCAAGTTTGATACCCCTGATCTAATAGCTGTCTTGTTTTTGAAACTCAGATTGTTAATGTTAATTTAGATTAGAAAACTGATTAGAAAGAATATGCCTTTTTTAAGTTAAGCAAATATTAATCCAGCTGACATTTTAGTTCACTGTTTTGATCTTGAAATGCTTTACAAACATTTTTAAAAAAGCAATTTGGGAAGGGTCTTCTCATAAACATGTAAACATCCAAATGTGCTTTGTGGTTTTGGGTTTGATGGTATATTTTATAAATCCCGCCAAAAAGATTTCTTTGGTTAAGCAAATTGCAATTATCACAGTATATAAACCTAGCCACTGACTTAACAGAGAAACAGATGAAACTATGTGGTGTTGCTGACTACAAAACAAGATATACCAATGAAAACTTTGGCTTCCCTTGAGAAGAAGAGTAAGGAAATCAGGAAGAAAATAAATAACCCATCTTGTCCTTGGAAATACTTTATATCAGTTAGAGAAAACCTTATCCCACAGCTCTAAATATCTCAAATTCTGAGTATGCTGGAATCCAGAATCAATTTATGTTGCTAAAATCTCTATATATCACAGTGCCTTGCCCCGGAGAAGTGCAGTAGCAATAGGAATCCTGTTTTGTAGGGAAACAGGAGGAGAGGACTTCATTGCAGTTGTGCCACTTCTATTTATACTGCACACAGCCAAGCTTTATGAAAAGGATTAAGTGTTTCCTAATGCTTGACAATACAAGAACCATTTGTAACAAAGCTGGAAGATTATTCCAACTGTTTTGAGGCTGTAAGCTTTCAAAAACAGAGAGTTAAGCCTGCCTCCCATAGGTTCTTCTTAGCTCTAGACAACTTGAAATGAATTGACAGGTTTAAATAAAAGCCGGATCAGCTGCAAACACTTTCGGATGAACAGGAGTTGGGGAGGTCATGTTCCAAACAACAAAGATGTAAATATAAAGGTTACCAAGCTGTTAAAAATAACCTTCAGGCAAACTAAATTGGTTCTCAGTAAGTTGCTATTGCTTCTTGTTCTTCTTTTGCTTACAGATTTTCCATTCCTTATTTGGGGGAAATTTTTTATGGTAAGTAAACATATACTATATTACTCCTGTCGGGAGACAGATAATCTGCACTTTTCCTTCCTTCCTTTCTGTTTTTTAAATGTTTTCTTGGCATTGTTCTTCCATTCTCACAAGTCTGTTGGCTGTTAGCAGAGAGAACAACATGTACCCTGCTACCAGTTACACAGACAATTTAAGAAAAACATGTTTATGTGCAGCAGTGACAAAGGGTAAGTCGTGGAGTGGCACCCTCCCCCTCCAAGCCACGTGGTGGAGCTTTTTGAAAGTGAAAACCAAATAACATTTCAATGAAAGTCAGATTTGACTCTATACAATTGCATCTGTCAGCAGGTTGATTTCTTAATCTGGGAAGAGAGAGATTATTTTACTTAATTTTATTTAGCTTTATATAAAATGATGAACTCTCTGCTGAGCATCACAGAAGCGTTCAGAAATGCATCTATATCTCCACTCTAGCATTTCCCCCTCCCTATAATTTGTTAGTTATATGCACATATAAGGAAACAAATCATGTTTAATGTGTTACTGCAGCAGCCCAACAGAGACTGGCTGACATACACTATATTGCCAAAAGTATTCGCTCACAACTGCTTCGGATTATGTGGATGGGTGAGCAAATGCTTTTGGCAATATAGTACGTATAAACCCAATATAGGATATTTAATGTTTTTCAACGCTGATATCCTGGCCAGAAAAAATCCAGATGATCACTAGACGGTAGCAAAGAGAAAATGCTAACTCTGTAGAAGAGGAATAGGCAGAGCCTGGGGGCAAAATCAAGACAGGACAAGTCTAGAGTCATAATGTGTCCACAAGTGCTGCAAGTCCATCTGCCCTTGAATTGTATTAACTCTTATCTAGTGCCAATATAGTTTTCACCATTACTTGACCATATTGTTATGAATAGACTTGAACAATAAATCTTATGAACTTGATTTTATGTGAGATCCTGATTCTTCATGCCTGAATCTGGTCAATTCACCTGATTATATAATCCAATTCTTGCAGGTCTGAATGGATAACCTCGAGGAACCCCACCAGGTACTGCATCCATGTTTGCAATGGAGTAAGGGTCTTGAAAAATAAGGGCAGAATTGTATAACGATTCCCCTAAGCGTCAACTGTTGACCTATACATTCTTGTGTATAGGCTTGAACAATAAATCTTCTGATTTTTCACACCTGACAATTCTTTCCAATTAACTAAAGGTATCCATGTGAACTTCTGCATTTTAGATATGGATTGCCTAGTTCCCAAGTTGTAATGGCTTCCTCTCCTAACTTGAAAAAGTAAAGACTCTTGAAATGGATAATTTCAAAAGGAACCTTTAATCAGTCAGGATGGAAACCATTAGAGGCAAAGCAGCATCTGAAACCCTTTAGGCAATGCAAGTGGGATTAAGCTGATAATTACGCCTCCACTTTGTCCGAATGCAGATTCTGACCAATATACAAGTGTGAAGATGTTTCCTTAACTCTTCTGCCCTGAGAGTCAATAAAACACACGTTCCCATGGCTATCTCTTGTTAGACATTAAAGTAAGATATCCCACATGGCTATCATAAACATCCCTCCAGAGATGCTGGGATCTTCAGTCTTCCGGTGACAGGAAACCAGTTGTAAAGTTGTAAAACTCAGTTGTTACAGATACAGCTAGTGATTTAACTCCGAGGCCCCCCTACTCCCAACTGAATGGCAGTATCACTTTTAGGGATCTGACACAAGTAATATTAAGCCACAATAGATGGATCTATATAATACAGTATATTAAAAGCTCAGAATAAACTATATTACAGTTTAAAATCTAAACATAGTTATCCAACCTTTTGGCTTCCCTGAGCCACACTGAGTGAAGAGGAATTGTCTTGGGCCACATATAAAATATATAATAATATTAATATATATTAATAGCAAAATTCCTTCATTTTTAAATTTTCTATTATTTTGTCAGGAGCAGCATAACTAGCTGTCTAAAGTAGCATGCATCCTGAAGGTCACGGGTTGGATACACCTGGTCTAAAGTTTTCCCATCATTGAAAAACATCATCTGTATTCTTCATCTGTTAATTTTACAGAATTTCTAAAGATTCTGACAACTATCATATAGAATTTGCATCTAATGGTAAACCATTAATTATAGTTTATTGAATAAATTCAATTTGACTGGGTTCATATATTCCATTAAGTCATGATATCATAGTTTAAATCTACAATGTCTTGGTTTCTAAAATTACCCAAAACCAGAAGCAAATTCATGTATTAATTTGGAGGGAGGGATGTCAGGTGCAATAAATCAGGAAGCAAGATGGTTCAAATGATTACAGATTTATTGCATGCTAACGCTCTCTATAAAAACCTAAACTACTAATGGTCAAAGCTAATTTGAAATAAATAAGAGTAAACAAAATTAAGATGGGGTGGACTTAGATTTCTTCTGGCTATGAAGGAACTCTAAATTGATGATGCACTTGACATTTCCCTCAGTCTCAGCCTGATCACATCCTAGAGGGGACACTATTTTAGAATGATGTTCCTCATTTCTCCATGACCAGTTCAGTTTGGGGGGTGCTTAGCCTTACAGTTGCCAGAAATAAAAAACTGACTTGTGAATCTATGTTTAACTTTATTAACTTTCCAAGCTAGAGCAGCTGTGTTTGTTAGCTGGAGAGAATGGCAAAATTTCAAAAGCAAACAGAAATCTTAAGCTTGCAAAAGACATTCTCAGAAATACAGAAATTATCAAATACACATGAGAGGATAGAGAAGAAGCTGGAAGACTTAGAGCATATAACAGCAAAATATGATGAAGAAGTTGAGGATGTTTATCAAATGCAAAATGTGGTGGTTAAAACTCAAAAAATCGAAGTGGAAAATGAATATGAAGAGATTAAATTTGCTGATATTTATGGTGGTCGGTTGGTCTCTGAAAATGGAAAGAGTGGAATACTGAAAGACGAATTAAAGGGAGGGGAATTTTATCCCAGAGGGGAAGATACAGAAGAAGAAAAAACCAAAGAATCTATGGATTTAAAGAGAGAAATTTTATTAGCAATAGCATTGATAACACTACTGACAATCAAAGATAAGCTGACTAAGGAACAGAAGAAGGGCATCAAGATTACATAAGAGATCTTATAAGCAAGGAGTTGCTAAGAGGACTCCATACAAAATTGATCAAGGAGATGATTAGAGAACTGGCACCACAAATGGCAGAAGATATGAAACTGTTTTGCTATTGGAAAGATACAGGTTGATAGATGGAAGAATATAATTTAAAACTAGTTAAACTTTGTGAAATTTATTGACAATAGATATATCTTAAATAAATAATTGATAATGTTACTAATGTATACAATGTGTAGTGTTATGATGAGTATAATTGGATATGAATATTGAATGATACCCATGTAAGGAAGATTAGAAATCCCTTTGGATTATACATAAAGGTTAAGTTTTAAAAAAGGAACCAACTTAGATACGGTTGAAGTTTTGATTATTAGGGGGAAAATGTTATGATACATGATATAGTCAAATAAAGGAGGGATAAGAATAACAATGTATATATAGAGCCGAGGTGGCGCAGTGGTTAGAGTGCAGCACTGCAGGCTACTTCAGCTGACTGCAGTTCAGCAGTTCGGCTGTTCAAATCTCAACGGCTCAGGGTTGACTTAGCCTTCCATCCTTCCGAGGTGGGTAAAATGAGGACCCGGATTGTTGTTGGGGGCAATATGCTGACTCTGTAAACCGCTTAGAGAGGGCTGAAAGCCCTATGAAGCGGTATATAAGTCTAACTGCTATAACTGCTATATAGTTATGGGTATACTATAAGGAAACTGGATGTAAATTTTAAACAGTGATTTGGAAAGGAGGATTAGAAAACTTTGTTATTAAATATTATGGATGTTTAGCTAGAATAGGACATAAGGATTTAATGTTAGTGGAAGATTTTAGAAATAGTAACTGAAAGGCCAGTATGTGGTTATGTATTAAATTTTGGTATAAACAATTATAGTCAAATGAAAATGGAGATATGATTATGGTAATATGTATAAATATCTGAGTTTAAATACTTGAGTTAATATGAATTATGTTTGTTGACTGTGGAAGAGATGCACGGAAGTCTTTTTGTAACCAACTGATACACTTTCTACAGTATGTAAAGGATATTGTGTTTTTTTAAATTAAAAATAAACAAAAAATTATTTAAAAAACTGACTTGAAGCACTTGCACACATATGCACAAATAGAGCTGATTTTGTTCAATGATGTTTATTGCTTTGTTTAGTTCGTGTTTTCTCTTAGACATCAATAATTTGTTTCTTGATTTTTCATGGTTTTCACTTTTAAAGTATAACCTGCCTAGAGAGGTTTGGAGTTAAGTGGCCTTAGGAAAAGTGACATAACTTCAAAACTAATCAAATGAAGTTCCATGACAGCAACTAAAATCAGTCTGACATTGATACCTGGGAAGATCTAAATAATCATTCTATAAGCATCTTAAAACATTGTGGAGATTGTCCAAAGCCAGCAAGGATTTTCAATAACAAATTCAGCTTAGTTAACTTTTTGTCAATTTTTCACTCTTTTTGTGCATTGTGGGAATTCTGTGACCATGATATCTTTTGAATGTGTTTATTTATTTGTATAAAATTTGCATAACATTTATTGGCTGCCCACCTTACTACAAGAGTGGCTTACAACAACAAGCAGCAGCAGCATATTTGAGTGTCTGTGTGTATGTGCATGCATGTGTGCATTTGCACATACACACATGTACACGCGAACACGTGCACATGCGCGCGCGCGCGCACACACACACACACACACACACACACTGTATATGTATCAAGGGAGGAGGACAAAATGTTCCAGAAGTCAGGTGCATCAGGAGAGAAAGCCCTTCTCCTGGATCCCACCCATAGTCTGCTTCTAGGTGCAATTCAAGGTATTTCTCACCTTTAAAGCACTTCATGGCATGGGTCCAGGCTATTTGAGGGAGCATCTCATCTACTGGGATTGACACACCCATGCTGGCAAGAGACATGCTATGGGCCCCATCAGGCAGCAGCATGCCTTTTCTGTCAGCATAGGTGAAATGTGACAATCCTAGTAGCATGAGATAGTTCCTCAAATAGTATTGACCTATGCCATGAAGGGCTTTAAAGGTAATCACCAATATCTTGCTTTGTACCCAGAAGCAGATTGTCATCTAACCTAGCTAGTGGAATAGTGCTACAAGGGCTATTCTAACAGAGCCCAAGAACTGCTCAAATCACTGGCATGGGACCAGTTGTAGCTTATGAATGATGTTCAAAGGTAGCAAAGAAGGACTCTGCAATTAAGTAAGATGGTGTGAATGGCATGATTATAAGGTGTGTAGGTAATTGACTACAAAAAATAATTCTTAGAGTGTCTTCATAAATTGTTCATTATCAGATCAGAGTTAAGTGCCATAACTAATCCTGCATTCTCTGATATGTTTGCTAATGCCTTAAAATGAAGAAGTGAAGGAAATAGGTATTAAATAATATAAATTGGGTGAAGGGGATAGCTAATATGATGGAAGACAGAAATAACATTCCAAGAAATCTTGCTACATTAGTGATATAACAAAGTTCATAGTGTTCATTTAGGAAACAGAAACTAAATGCATATGTATAGATTGAGAGGGGCCTGTTTTTTAGTGGAATTTGTAAAAAAAAAATCATGTAATAATAGTTGATTAATTGCAAACTAAATATGAGCCAGCAATATGTCATAACTTCAAAAAGCAAAAAAAAAAAGCCTATGAAATGCATGTCCAGCCATAAAAACCACATCATGTTTTAGTGGTGTGATACAAGACAATACAAGGCATAGATATGCTTATATGTAAGCAGGTTTAGAAATAGTTCCCATTGTTTAATTAAAATACCCGTGTTAGAAATTAAATTAAATTAGGGTTAGCTAAATTCAGCTGATAGGGGAAATCATCTTTAATACTCCAGATTGATCAGCTCATAATAAATCCATACATAGTGAAGAATCTACATATCTGAGGACAATCTTCCTTTCCAGTTTTCACATGATCTCAGGGCAACATTCTAATATACACATCCAAATCAGTGGTGGATTCCTACCAGTTTGGCCTGGTTCAGCTGAAATGGTAGTGGTTTGGCGACCTGGGTCTGCCACGTCCCCAAACTGGTTCTTTGCGTGGTGCTATAGTCACCACCATCTTGTTTTTTGCTTCTGGGCATGCACAGAACTATTTTTATTGCATTGCACATGCACGCATAGCGTGCATCAAGCATCCATAGCCCACATCAAGCGTGTGGGCGTGCACAGTGCACCCGCAAGCGAACCAGCAGTAGTGCCTGCCGGAACACACCCCAGATCCAAATGCCTCAGGATCAAACCCAAAACAGAACCACTTCAATCTCCACATCTAACCTAGCCCACTTGTCATTTTGTGTGTGTGTATATACATATTTATACATCCATATATATGTATATGTATATGTATATGTATATGTATATGTATATGTATATGTATATGTATATGTATATGTATATGTATATGTATATGTATATGTATATGTATATGTATATGTATATGTATATGTATATGTATATGTATATGTATATGTATATGTATATGTATATGTATATGTATATGTATATGTATATGTATATGTATATGTATATGTATATGTATATGTATGTCTTTCACTTCCCTTCCCTTCTATTCCCTTGGCAAGGTTTTTGGAAGTGGTTTGTCATTGCCTTCTTTGCAGGACTGAAAAAAGTGACTGGTCAAGGACACCTACCAGGTGTAATTGCTTTAACCACCACACCAAACTGGCTATTCATTTTTAAAACAAATATCTCAGATTGTATGTATACCTTCAAGTCAGCATTAATTTCTGATGACTGCCTGGATGAGTCCCTGCAATTTTCTTGGCAAGATTTTCAAAGCAGCTTGCAATTACCTCCTTCCTAGGTTGAGAGAGAGCAACTGGCCCAAAGTTCCCCAACTGGCTTTGTGCCTAAAGCCACAAAGGAATCATTAACTGGGATAATAATTCACAGTCTTCTTTCTGATGCTTTGACCACTATACCAAAACTTGTTCTATCCTTTCCTTACCATGCTTCATTTTAAAACTACTAGTCAGATTTTCAGGTACAAAATTGTCTTCAAAATACAGGAGAATAACACCGTTTTTCTGCAGTTTTCCTATTTTATTAAATATAGTCAAAAGTCATCTATCTATATGTGCCTACAAAGAGTCCTCACCTGTGCACAAGACCTGCTGAGTGGCTTTGGGCTAATCATTCTCTGCATCACCTAGAACAGAAAATCAAAAAAATCTACCACAAAATTACATTGGACTGTTATGATAGATCAGCCGTGGGATTGATTCAGATTGATTCTCTCACTCCCTCTCTCACTCCCCCTCCCTCCTCTTCTCATATACTACACTAAATCAATTAGCTAATATCCATCCTTCTGACAAATACATTAGCTTGGTTTGCTTTCATGCTAGATTCTAGAACTGAGTCTTCACTTTCTCTCAACACACATACTATATTACATTGTGGTTAGCTTCTTCAATCCCTCTTTTTCCGAGAAATCCTCCCAGCAAAGATAGATTTTTTTTACCAATATCTTTTGAAATGAATCTTTTCTACTCTTCCTCTTCCATGGTAGTCAATGCCTTGCACAACTCCTTTTTCGCTTCCTTTTCTGAAACGAAGTTTGAGGCACAATGCATTATAGCTAGTTCTTGATTTACAATCATTTATTTAGTGACCCTTCAAAGTTACAACAGTAGTGACAAAAGTGATTTATGACTGTTTTTCACACCTACAACCGTCCCCATGGTCACATGATCAAAATTTAGATACTTGGAAACTGGGATGTATTTATGAGACGCAGCAAAGAAGTGGATCGAATATATTTGAGTGACTTGTTTTAAGCTATATTGACCTAAAGATTCATGTGTGGCATTCTCTTTTATAGAACTAATCAAATGCAGGTAGTCCTTGATTTACGACCATAATTGAGCCCAAACTTTCCATTGCTAAGCAAGATAGCTATTAAATGAGCTTTACCCATTTTATGACCTTTCTTTCCACAGTTGTTAAGGGACTTCGGCTTCCACATTGATATTGCTTGTCAGATTGCAAAAGGTGACCATATCACCCCAGGAGACTGCAACTGTCATAAATAAGAATCAATTGCCAAGCGTCTGGATTTTGATCATGTGACCATGGAGATGCTGGGATGGTCATATGTGTGTTGGAAGAAATATTCACCTAGTTCAGTTCCAAGCTGGGAGAAAGACACTGGAAACATGGAGGCTGATTGGAAAGATGATGTAAGGATGAACATGACCAACAGCAGTCCTGGGTCATCTAACCAATTGGTTTGGTCAGTACATGGATTTTTATATAGTTTTTGTAATTTATAAGCTTGTTTTGAGTATCTTCTTATTTGATTTTAATTAGTCTTTTTCAGGAAGGGAAATAACTCTAAAGTGCTGGCTTCCTTGGATTTCTAATCTTGTTTACCAAATATAATTAATCCTGGATGTTGGTTTCCTTGGGGTTTTAATCCTGCCTTGAAGGATTACTTTTGGATTACAAAATCTACATTTTTAAAAGGTGGCCTCCTTAGTTTCTTGGGGGGAAGTAGCCTTAGTCTGGTTTCTGTTTTTTAAGAGCACGTTTCTCTATTTCTCATTTAGGGAAATATAATATTCTGCCTTTTTTAGTATTCCTCAAAATATTTCATTCTTCTAGGGGGGGGGTGGCTTCCCACACATGTGAAAAATGGTCAAAAGTCACTTTTTTAGTGCCATTGTAACTTCAAATGGTCACTAAATGGATTGTTATAAGATGAAGACTACCTGTTGTTAAATCTGACAAAAGAAGATTAATGATTTAGTAACCAACCTAAGTTTATTCTTAGAGGACAATCAGATGAAAGAAAAAGCAGGCAAGGAGAGGGGAAAAATAGCAGTTTGATGAAGAAAGCACCACTACCTCAAAGCAGCAAAAGTTGAGCAACATCATTTAGCATTAAATCACTATAATCTGGATCTTCTCTACCAAATTTATAAAAAATAGCACCAAAACAGAACATCTCAGAACCTAAATGTCTATGGAGACTCTCAGTCATCCAGGTCAGGGCAGTCCAAAAGGTGGTTTTTCTTTGAAGACGTTTTGCTTCAGATTTAAAAAGCTTCTTCAGAGCTTAAGAAGATTCTTGGATGAGAAGGACAACATCTTGAAAAAAAAACCTGAAAGTCCAGTTGCCTCTTGAAAAAGCAACTTTGGGATCTCAGAACCCACAATCTTAAAAACAGATCATTATATCTGTCAGCAGATTCTTCTTTATTGAAAAGAAATAGGTGCTTGGACCAAGACACAGTGTGTATATATTATTATATATACACATTATACTATTTTGAAATAGTTTCTGAATTTTGTATGTATCTGCATAGGTGTACATGTATATCCCTTTTATCTCACCTTCCTTTCATTATGTAATTAGACCGCTTTCTCTGATTTAACTTCATTCAAGTAACCTTACTTCCCCCTGCTGTTTTGTATGTCTACTGCACTTCAGCATTTCAGAAAATACTAAGAAAAAGCCCTTTCTATTATTTTAAATAATTCTTGTTTTTTCTCTTCTAGCTGAGTAAGATGGAATCAGGACGAAACTTTAGAAATGATCTAGTGCTGCCCTCTTTTGACGAAATTCATACTAATCTGTACAGCACATAAAATAAAGAGGCCTGAAATGTAAACAAAATTACAGTTTGAAAACCGTATTTTTTGGAGTATGAGATACATCTTCCCCCCCCCCCCCAAAAAAAGAGGGTGAAAATCTGGGTGCATCTTATAGACTGAATACAGCACTTTTGGCCTACTGAAACCCTGCCCCCTTTGCAAAAACGGACGTGCAGAGGGTTGCAAAGTGCTCCTGGGAGCTGGAGAGGGCAAAAATGAGCAAAAAAAAATGGCCCGGTTTACAAATTTATCTCTTCAAAATCATGGTGCATCTTATACTCCGGTGCGTCTTATAGTCCGAAAGATATACAGGGAATATTGTAAATCCATACTGTAAGGTGAAAAATATGAAGAACAGTAGAACTGAATTCAGCCACTTTTATCTATCAGCTTTACAACAATATTATCCCCTTACTCTGCTTACAATGACATTAAGACAAGTGAAACAAAGATTAATGCCCATAAAACTAATAAACATAAAAACACTGATGAATTAATTTCCTAAAGAAATCCTCTCTAATTAATTATTGGACCTGAGAAGATCTGAGGAAGAAAGTGCAAAGTGATATGAGACACATGATAGTTTGTGTGGGATCTTTGAAAGAAACAGACTGATTTTTCAAAGAGGAAAAAAAACCTGCCTTTAAATATACCAGAAACTTTGAATTTATACATATTAGGCCTGATTTGTTTACTATGTCTTTCTGACTAAACAGTTGGTTTACTTACCTGCTAAGGCATCAGTCATGGTTTACTAAATATAATGACAATTTTTATAAACAATCTAAGCTAAAATAAAACCACATTGTGACTCAGTATTAACAGCCATTATCAATTTCTCTATTTTTTCCAAAATACAGTATTTTTAATGGCAACATGCTGATATTTTATTTTTTATTAAATATTTGTATTAAAGTTTACTGAAACATGATTAAAAATAGGTGTTGGTACATACCTGATACATCCGTTCTCAGGGCAGTGGAGACATCATCCAGGCATGGATATGACTCCGTCAGGATCCAATATGACTGGGTCTACAAGTATTAAAGCCACGCCCATGAAGCTCCTCCCCAGAAATAGATGAAGGAGCGACTTGTAGACCGCTGTGTAAGCAATCTGAAATGATAGAGATTATCTCTCCCCAAGAAATATAGAAGAAAGGTCAGTAAGTTAAAGGAACAAGGTGGGCTGGATGATGTCTCCATCACCCTGAGAACGGGTATATCAGGTATGTACCAATGCCTATTCTCCAGTAGGTGGAGACATCATCCAGGCATGGGACATACCAAAGCCCACAGTCCCGTTGGGAGAGAAAGAATAAGAAGGAAAACTTAAGTGGCAATGACACGTTGCAGCACACGCCGTCCGAAGGAAGCATCAGCTGAGGCGTATCTATCGAGCTTGTAGTGTCGGATGAATGGAGAAATTGAAGTCCATGTAGCCGTTTGGCAAATTTCCTCCAACGAAGCTTGAGCCGCCCAGGCCGCAGAAGTGGCTGCGCTGCGTGTAGAGTGAGCCATGATATCAGGTGGCATAGGCAGAGAGAGAGCGGAATACACCCTAGAAATAGCTGCCCATACCCAGCGACCAATGTCCAAAGAAGAGGCCTTGGAACCTCTCTTATCTCCAGGTTGGAACTTGACAAAAAGAGTCTCAAAACGCCTGAAAGAAGCAGTTCATTTAATATAAATGCGTAAAGCACGACATACATCGAGATAATGCCACTTACATTCCAGTCTATGAGATGGCTGAGGACAGAAGTCGGGAAGCACCAATTCCTGGGTTCTATGGAATACAGAATTTACCTTAGGTACAAAGGGCGGGTCAAGTCGAAGGACTACCTTATCTGTATGAAAGATGCATAAATCTTGTCTGATGGACAAGGCTGCCAACTCGGAAACTTGCCTTGCTGAGGTAATGGCTACAAGAAAAAACACTTTTAATGTTAAAACATGCAAAGACACAGAATGCAAAGGCTCAAATGGAGACTGAATTAGTCCTGAATTAGGAATTCCAGGACTTTGGAGACATCCCAGGTAGGGAATCTGTGTATTGTCGGTGGCTTGATGTTGGTGGCACCACGCAAGAAGCGACGGATCAGAGGGTCATTAGAGAGTGATTGGGGAGAAGTCAGAGAGAGGACTGAGGACAGGGCCACAACTTGGCGATGAAGAGTGTTCGGTGAAAGTCCCAGGTCCAGCCCCCGTTGCAGAAATTGAAGAATATGAGGAACAGAAGCCTCGAGAGGAACAATAGCCTTAGAGTAACACCAGACAGAGAATTGAGTCCAAGTGGCATCGTAAATGCAATTAGTAGAAGGACGTCTGGAGGCTTGAATTGTTCGAATGACCTCTGCAGACAAGTTAGCAGTCCTTGGAGCTTCCCGCTCAACCTCCAAGCAGTGAGCGCAACCACAGAAGGTCTGGATGTTGGAGCGCCCATAGGAGAAGCAGCGAGGGAAACTGGGCAGTAGCCATGGAGGGGCTACTGAGAGGTTCATGAGGTTCATGAGGTCAGCAAACAAGGGTCTGCGGGGCCACCAAGGAGCAATCAGGATTACTTCTTCCCTTTCCACCAGAAGTTTTCGCACTACCCTCTGAATGAGGGGGGTAGGGGGAAAGGCATAGAGAAGGCCTGGAGGCCACTCGCTCCTCAGAGTATCTGCGCCCTCCACTCCTGGCGTCGCATAGTGAGTGAAGTACCTTGGTAACTGAGTGTTGTCCTGGGAAGCAAATAGGTCAAGAACCGGGAGCCCGAACCTGACCATCAGTTGGTGGAAAATGTGCAGATGTAAGCTCCACTCTGATGGATCGATGTGCATGCAGCTGAGGTCGTCTGCCTGAGTGTTTTGGATCCCCAATATGTGCTCTGCCCTGAGCGATAAAAGGTGGGTTACCGCCCAAGAGATCAGTTGGAAAGACAGATTCATTAGATGTCGGGATTTTGTCCCCTCCTGCCAGTTTATGTGTGCTTTGGTGGTGGTATTGTACATAAGGACGAGCATGTGCGCATTGGCCACCAGAGAGTGGAAACGAAGGAGGGCAAGAAACACGGCTTTCAGTTCCAGCCAATTGATACTGTTTTTGTCGGAACGTGACCACCTTGGGCCGTGTGTGACAGCACCTGGGCTCCCCAGCCTTGCAGACTTGCATCCGTAGTTAGTGTGATGCATGGGGGTTCACAAAAAAGAGACCCTTGTGTCATGGCAGGGGAAAGCCACCAGCGTAGGGATCGCCTTACCTCCGATGTTGGATGGATTCTGTGTGAAGAGCAACTGCAGTTCGTCTTCTGATACAGGAGTAGAAGCCATTGGAGCTGGCAACTGTGGAATCTGGCTCATGGCACAATGTGGAAAACGGACACCATCTTGCCCAAGAGCTGAGATAGTTGGATGAGCGGAATGGCCTCTTGCTCACGGATGAATGAGACCATGTTGTGAATGCTCACCTGCCTTTCTGGGGTTAAGAATACCTGTTCCAGAGCTGTCTATCACTGCCCCCAGATGCATGAGACAAGTCGTGGGCTACAGATGACTCTTCTTCAAGTTGTCAAGAAAGCCGTAGTCCTCTAGGATCTGAAGGGTGAGCTGGACATCCCGGTGGGCCTTATGTGACGACCTGGATAGTAACAGAATATCATTAAGATAACAGAGAATTCTAACCAGCAGAGGGCAGCAAGGATCTTAATAAAAACCCTTGGGGCCAAGGATAAGCTGAATGGAAGAGCCCTGTATTGGAAATGATTTCCATTGTAAGAAAAACGGAGAAATTTCCTGTGGTCTGGAAGAATAGGGATATGGAGGTATGCCTCTGTGAGATCAATGGAGGAGAGAAGGTCATTGGGCCGAATGCTCTCCAGAACAGACAACAGAGAATGCATTTTAAACCTCCGGTAGACTATACATTTATTTAGAAATTTGAGGTCGAGAAATGCTCTCCAGCCCCCCAAAAACCTAGGCACTATAAAGAGACGGGAGTAAAAACCCCTCCCTTGCTGTTCAAGGGGAACCTCTTAGATGGCCTGAATTTGGAGGAGATGCCCTATAGCTAGTTCAACCAGATGTCTTTTGGAAATGTCCCTGGAGACGGGACAAGGTACAAAAGTCTGTGGAGGACTGGAAAGAAATTCCAGAGCCAGGTCAAAATGGACGGTATGCCTGATCCAGGAGTCGCTAGTGATATCATCCCAGCGATCAGCGAAGGTGGACAGACGGCTCTCAATAGGGAGGTGGTCAGAGAGTTCACTTCTGCTTCCTAAAAGGGCGATTTGAACTGCCCTTGAAGGGCTTCCTATAGGAGAAGCACTGGGAGTTCCGGTTGGACCTGTCCTGGAACTGCTGGTCTTGTCTCGGGGGAGCCTGACGCTGGGGACGGGGGTAGGCAAATCCCCCATCCGTCCCATGAAAGGATTATCTGCGGAAGAAAGAAGGGAGGTTAAGGTCAGACTTGCAGTTTGCAGAAGGAAGCACCTTACGCTTGTCCTTGGATTCAACCAAAAGAGGTTCTAGAGGAGGACCAAAGAGTAAGCCAGGTAAGAAGGGTGTGGATGCCAAGCGCCACTTCGCTCTGGCCTCTGCTTGCCACTGCTTCAGCCAAAGAAGATGCCTCGTGCTGATATTAGGAGCCATGGACCTGGAAGAGAAACGTGCCGCATCCAAAGACGCATCTGCCGCGTACTTCATTGCCGCCTTAAGCTTGTTCATATCCTAGTGAGCATGGGAGTCTCCAGAGGGGATCCTGTTTAAGCCAGTGAAGGGCAGCCCTGTTGAAAAAAGAAGCAGAAGAGGCAGCCTTGACCACCTATGCAGCGGACTGATGACCCTTCACCAGTGACTGCTCAAAGTGTTTGTCTTCAGGGCGCAGGGCGTCCTCTGGTGCGGTGGTGGCCGTGTTAGGTGATGACAAGGAAACCACGGGCAGATCAATGGAAGGAACTTCCAAAAACTTAGAGAGTTCTGGACTGACATTATACAGCTGTTTGTCCAGTGTAGAAGGAAGGGGCCCAGACCCTGGACAAGCCCATTGATTTTGAATCACCTCCAGGAATAGTTTCAGGGAAGGAACAATGTCCTTCTCGATGGGGGGATGAGAGAAGAGGGGATCAGTGGTATCTGACTTGTCTGCCTCCAAGGAGGTGATGGTTTAGAGGCTGGAATACCAGAGACTTTCTTGGCCTTGAATAAGAGGAAGCAAAATAAGACAGGCTTAAAAAGACCCAATAAGGCAGAAGGGGCATGGTCAAGTCCTCATCTTCTGACAGGTCAGAATCACGGGAGACCTGCTCCTCAGTATCCACAGCAGGTGCCTGAGAGACGCTTGCAGAAGTCGTCCCTTGGGCCTGATTGGAACGACCCTTCTTAGATGTGTTAGAAGAGGAGCAATGAGAAGTGGCAGCAGCAGGAGGTTGATGCTGAAGGCCTGCAGCGATGCCCCGCTCAATGGCAGCTGCTATGATGCCAGCCATGTCATCAGGATTGATGGTGACAGCCCTGGGGACAGGGGAACCCATATCAATGTCGGTGGTGATGCTGCTGTCTCTTTCAGAATCTGAATCCCCCTGAAATCCAATCCCATTCTCAGGGTTCAAAGGAGAAGCTTGAGGGGAAAACATTCCCATCAGTATCAGTGGAGAGGTCCTCCATAGGGTTGAAATTAGTTGGAGGAGAAACCCTGGGCAGGAGGATAGGAGTAGAGCAATGATTGGTCTTGGAAGTGGCCTTTTATGGCACAGGATCAGGGCCCTGTGTTGGTAGGTACACCAGGAGAGGGAGTTTCCTGGGTCTCCTGAGGGAGAGCAGGTCTAGGGGCCTTGGCAGACCTGGTAGAAGAAGGCTTTGAATTGTCTCTCTTTTTGCTCTTAAGGTCAGAGGGGACTGGAGCAGAGGGGGCAACTGAACTGGGCAAATCCCCTCCCTTCGGAAGGGTTCCATTACTTGCCATTACTCATGATTACTCCTTTTGTCAGTAGAAATGTTGCGAAGCATTGTAGCAGGCTTCCCGCCCAAACAAAATGGCCACCACTGTTTTTGCACTCAAAATAACTGCCTCAGAAAGTAGACCGGGACTGAGGGAGAGCTGAGGTGGCAAGCCGACCAGGTAGCTTATCGCTCGGCAGTTTTACTGTCGATCAAGCGCTCTGATGCGAAGAGATGCTTCAGGAACCAAAGGAGAAGGCTGTGGAGGCTGGAAGATGATCTTTGTAGCCTCCGTGGCTAGAAAGGGCCTCTCTGGACGTGCATGGCTGTGGTGAGTGTCCCTGAGGCAGCCAGCTGCAGCAATGCTCTTTTTGGGAGGCTTGAGCTTTTTCCGGCAGCGCAGCAGCAGGGAGAAGCTGGAGCTCCTCGGACAGTGACGAGCGGCACCAAGAAGCCAGAGGCGAACCTCGTAGTCTGGCCACATGGCTATAGGCTGCTGAGGCAGCCAAGCCAGAGGGAGGCAAAAGCTTCGGAAAGGCAGAAAAGCCTAGAGAGCGGAGATGGATAGATAGCGATTTGGGAGGAAGCCAAATTAGAGTTTTGAAAAAGTTTGAGGATTTTTAGAAGAATTTAAAGGAAATTAGCAAGGAGAGATAGGGAGACACAGCTAATCAAAGGATCGACTGAGTCTATTTCTGGGGAGGAGCTTCATCGGCGTGGCTTTAATACTTGTAGACCAGGGGTGGGTTTCTCGCCCCGTTCCAACCAGTTTGGTTGGAACGGGGCCGGCAGCGTCCTCGTGCACGAGCGCAGTGCATGCATGCGTACTAGCGCCTGTGCGATGCTCCAGCTGCTCCTGGAGGATCGCGCAAGTGCTGTATGCGTTCTGCACATGCGTGGAAGCGCAGAACTCGTCAAAACTGGGTACAAAAAGCGGGCGGGCGGGTGGATCCTTCGGCGTTCCTGGAAGTTACTTACTTCCGGGTTCGCCGACCAACCGGTTCGCGGGGACTGCCGCGAACCGCCTGAAACCCACCCCTGTTGTAGACCCAGTCCTATTGGATCCTGATGGAGTCATACCCATGCCTGGATGATGTGTCCACCTACTGGAGAACTAATACAAACAAAAATAAAAAGGAAGAAAAGGAAGAAGTACAGGAGGGAAAGGAAACAGGAAAGAAAAAGGGAAAAAATAAATATACAAAAAAATAGTACAGACAAGTACAGTAATTTACTACCCTTTCTGATGCTACAACAAAAAAAACCCTTCTTTTGTCATATTTCATCTCTTTTCTATAAGCAAATTTTAAATCCTCATCATTTAGTCTTAATCAGCAAAAGTCCATTAAGAAATAAACCAGATTTATTTTCGTTTCCTTTACTTTTAACACACTTCCTTGACTTTTCCTGATTCTGTTATATTGGTACAATAGCCACATTCAATATCAGGTACTTGTTCATACCTTATGTAAGCCCATGGTTTAACCCGGGTTTATTGAATAAGTCACAATTGATATGGGTCACATTTAGCTTGCTGTTCATAAAGAAGAACTGATGATTAATGCTGACTAAGATTTGAAGAGTTTAGCTTCAAGATTTTTTCGGCCATGGAGACAAACTGTCTTTCAATCTAAAATATCTCCCAGAGTGGCTATCAAAGAAAACTAAAGTGAGTTCTCTAAATATTACTTTGACTCCTAAATTAAAAGCAATATAAGTTCATTAATTAAAGAGGCAAAGTGGCATTTAAATATATCATAGTTGAGATTAACCATATTTTAGGGCCTAGCTGTAGAAGTATTCTTAATGAAAGGAAAAATGAGCATACAGGGTAGATCAGTGATGGCTAACCTTTTCCAGGCCAAGTGCCTAAAGCGCAAGGGTGCATGCATGAATGTGTGTGCATGCCCCCAAGCCCCCAAAATGCAATGTGGATGCAGCCCCTGTACATGCCCCTGTCCCCCCATTTCCTGTATAAGTGCACATGGCCCCCATCCCCTGCGTATTCGCACGTGGCCCCTGCCTCCCCACATGCTCCCCCCATACATGTGCCCCAGTGCATGCACAGCAGAGACTTGAAAACCAGCAGGCTGGCGGGAGGCGCGTGCACATGTGCGGCAGAGCTGAGTGGGGCAGCGGCTCACATGCCCACAGAGAGGGCACTGTGTGCCACCTCTGGCAGGCGTGCCATAGGTTCGCCATCATGGGGGTAGATAAAGACACCTAGAAAAGCATAGAAAAAGATGTTCGGTATAATTGAAACAATTATATTTGATTAAATATTTCTGCTTGATTTTAAATTGCAGTGATTTATGAGTTCCAAACCATTCTCCTCTCGTCTCTTTTTTATTAAAAAAAAATAGCTAAATGTTGTCAGTGGGGCTGTAGCAACAATTGCATGGATGCAACCAAAAATAAAGTCAGCAGAACCTTGTGTAGTTTTGTCTGTAACAGAAAGATTTTATCAATGCAAGTTGGCAGCAGGTGTAATGTTCATGTCCTGTAACATACCTCTTATATGTCCAAACTCTTTGCTCCCAAGAAACAGGGAAATCTGGAATGCATACTGATGTGCATCCAGAAATGGGTGGCAAAGGGATGTTGTGAAAGGTTTATTTCTGACTAATCTTTCAACCAAATGAAAAACAGCAGTAAAAAGAGTGCAAGGCAGTTTTGTTCCAACATTGATGTTCTCCCATGTTTTGAAGAGACTGCAAATTCTTCGTACTATAATCAGAGTGATCTTGCTGAGTTCTCTGTCAGATGCCACAATGGGTATAATCTAGCACCTGCTTAGGACAAAACTGGCAAGTAAGCATAGATGCCCACAGAATGAAGAGGGAGGGCAGTTGCAACATGAGGAGGGGTTTGGGAAGATCAGTGACAAATATTCTTTCTTTTTCACTCAGCATGGGAGCCTTAGCTGTAATGACAGGGCCACATAGCCTATTGTTCTTCTCTACACCACCCTATTCTACGTGTACACACTGACAGGCTCAAAGGATGAAATTATGCATGCAGATTTTAAGCATGAGCTCTCTTCTTGTTTTCCTGGCCCTGCAGAAAATTCACTTTGATGACAACTGTGTTTTTAAATTTCTCACTTCTGGGCATCCTTAGAGCCATGGTGAGTTTGTTGAAGTTACTGTCTATTTTTTTTTTCAGTGCAGTGATAAAAAATGTGCTTTGTATTGTAGATACACACTACCAGGAGCAGTAACAGCCCTTGATTATAGTATGTTGATAATGCAAGTATGCACAGTACATATCCTCCAGGTGTTTTGGACTATAGTCGGCATGTTGGGGAGAGGTGATAATCTGTCTGGCAGAAGCCAGAAAAAATTGAAAATAAACTTTTTTACATGCCTTTTCCCCTTTTATTTTGAGACTGCTAGCAGTAGCAACAAGTCACATGATATGACTACAATCACACACAAGATAAACCCAGATTCTTCACATCATTATTTACTTTTTAAAATATATATTTTATTTATGCATCATATTTGTATGGCTGCTAATTTCACAAAAATAAAGCTCTGGAAATAGATGATAATGTTCTGATTTGCACCTAATCCTAAAACATAATAGGTAGTTTACCTACCCTCTTAAATCAAAATCAAATTAACCTCACTAAGTTTTGTAAAATGTGACAAACCTAGCAAATTACTTTGTAAGGCACAGTATTTTCTGGCCACAATAAAGGCAAAAACTGAGTTTCTAGAGAACATGCTGGAATGGAAAATGGTTTGACAACTTCACCAATATGCCTTTTGATTAAAATGGTATTTTGATGTTAATATAGATGTAATACAGAATAACAGAGTTGGAAGGGAACTTGTAGGTCATTTAGTCTATCCTGTGCTCAAGCTGGAGATTCTACACCATTTCTGATAAGTGGCTGTCTGTCTCTTCTTGAAAGCTTCCAGTGATGAAGCACCCACAACTTCTGAAAGCAAGCTGTTCCATTGGTTGATTGTTCTCACTGTCAGAAAATGTCTCCTTATTTCTAAGTTGATCAGTTCCCATCCATTGTTCATTGTCTGGCCTTTGGGTGGTTTGGAAAATAGGTTGACCCCTCATCTCTGTGAAAGCCCCTGAAATATTGGAACACTGCTATCATGTCACCCCTGAGTCCTTCTCTTCACTAGACTAGCCATGTCCAGTTCTTGCAACTTTTCTTCATATATTTTAGCCTCCTGCTCCATATCTTTGTTGCTCTTCTCTGTACTCTTTCTAGAATCTTAACATTGTTAAGAGAAGAGACGCCTAGAGCGCCACTGGAGGTCCAGTAAATCCGAGTCAGACCGAGCACTATTAAAAGCTTGCATCGGAGTATACCTCTCGGCAATACAGACAACCAAGAACAACTATATTGCCGCTCTGATAGCGTCCGCTGAGTCCCGCCCTGCCGCCCTGTTTAGGGTGACCCGCTCCCTCCTAAACACGAGGGTTGCGGATAACCCTTTACAGGGTAGAGCAGAGGAATATGTCCAGTTCCTCGTGGATAAAGTTGCTCGGCTTCGGATGGACCTGGACTCCAATTGCGCAGAGCCAGCCGGGGTACCAGGGGAAGGTCTTTAATGACATCTCTGGACTGACTTTCAACCTGTTGCCCCTGATGAAGTGGACGAGGCCATGGGAGTGGTGAGTGCTGCCACATGTATACTGGACCCGTGCCCCTCCTGGCTGGTCGCGAACAGCAGGGAGGTGACACGGAGGTGGATCCAGGCGATGGTGAATGCCTCTCTTTGGGAGGGCTTCTTCCCACCGGCATTGAAGACTGTGGTGGTGAGACCCCTCCTGAAGAAGCCATCGCTGGATCCAGCCATTTTGAACAACTATCGTCCAGTCTCCAACCTTCCCTTTATTGGGAAGGTTGTTGAGAAAGTGGTGGCCTCTCAACTCCGATGGTCCTTGGATGAAGCCGATTATCTAGACTCCTTTCAGTCCGGATTCAGGCCTGGCTACAGCACAGAGACTGCTTTGGTCGCACTGACCGATGATCTCTGGAGAGCCAGGGATGGAGGTCATCCCTCCATCCTAGTGCTCCTTGACCTCTCAGCGGCCTTCAATACCATCGACCATGGTATCCTTCTGAGACGGTTGTGAGAGGTGGGGGTGGGAGGCACCGTTTTTCGGTGGTTCTCCTCCTACCTCTCAGACAGGTCGCAGTTGGTGTTGGTCGGGGGGCAGAGGTCGACCCCTAGGCTCCTGAAATATGGGGTTCCTCAGGGTTCGGTCCTGTCCCCCCTCCTGTTTAACATCTACATGAAGCCACTGGGTGAGATTATTCGACGGCACGGGATAAAATACCATCAATATGTGGACGACACTCAGTTGTATCTGTCCACCCCGTGCCAACTCAGTGAAGCAGTCAACGTGATGTGCCAGTGCCTGGAGGCTGTCAGGGTCTGGATGGGGGTTAACAACCTTGTGCTCAATCCAGACAAGACCGAGTGGCTGTTGTGTTTCCCTCCCAAAAATTTGGTTAGTATTCCATCACTCAGGCTGGGGGGTGAAATTTTATGCCCCTCAGACTGGGCTCGCAACTTGGGAGTCCTCCTGGACCCACAGCTGACTTTAGAACATCATTTGTCGGCTGTGACCAGGGGGGCATTTGCCCAGGTTCGCCTGGTGCACCAGTTGCGTCCCTACCTGAACCGGGAGGCACTTGCAACAGTCACTCACACCCTCGTGAGTGACTGGACTACTGCAATGCGCTCTTCATGGGGCAGCCCTTGAAGAGCATTCAGAGACTTCAACTGGTCCAGAACGCGGCCGCGCAAGCGATTGTGGGTGTACCTCGATACACCCACGTTACACCTATCCTCCACGAGCTGCACTGGATTCCAATCGGTCTCCGGATACGCTTCAAGGTGCTAGTTATTACTTATAAAGCCCTTCATGGTATTGGACCTGGGTACTTGAGAGCCCGCCTGCTGCCAATTACCTCCCAAAGACCCATTACATCGCACAGGGCTGGCCTCCTCCGGGTTCCATCCACCAGCCAATGCCATCTGGCTACGACCCAGGGGAGGGCCTTCTCTGTTGCAGCTCCGGCCCTTTGGAACGAACTCCCCGCGGAGATTCGGACCCTCACCTCTCTCCCTGCTTTCCGGAAAGCCGTTAAAACCTGGCTGTGTCGGCAGGCCTGGTGTTGATGAGCTCCCCTTCCCTCTCGACAGGTGTAGATGTTGGTCATTTTAATATGTTTATTTTGTACTTGTATGTTTCCCCTTCCCGTTTAAGTTGTTCGCCGCCCTGAGTCCCTTTTAGGGAATAGGGCGGCATATAAATAAAATAAAACTTAAACTTAAACTTAATTGTTTTGCTGACCAAAACTGGATGCAGTATTTTAGATGTGGTCTTAGTAAGGCTTTATAGACCGATATTAGTACCTCATGAAATCTTGATTCAATTCCTCTATTAATGCAATTCAGAATTGCATTGGCTTTTTTGGCTGTCACTGCACACTACTAACTCATATTTAATTGATTGCCCACTAGTACTCCAAGATTCCTTTCACAGTTACTGCTAGTAAGCCTGGTTTCACCCAGTCTATATATGTATAGTTGGTTTTTCTTGCCTAAATCTATGACTTTATTTTTCTTAACATTGAACTTCATTTATCCACCACAGCAGCCATTTTGATTTATACCCAAATTCTAATGTTAAATATAGTTAGGGATCCCCCTCTTATTTATTTACTTGCTAAATTTATTTGTTACATTTATTTGCTACCTATGTCATTGTGGGGCTACTCTTAGATGATAATGTCCTGATTTCTATTGAGTAAGTAATCAGTTCAAGAATGAAACCTTTATTGTATAACATATAATTCAATGCATTCTGCAGTAGTCTTTCTTAATATTACACTTCATTTTTGATGAAAATGTCAATACTGTAATATTGATATCCCAAATTATAACTAATATTGATGCCATCTTTATTTTGATTTCCAATGTCTTAAGTTATTCAAACAATAAAATATCAATAATTTTTAATATTGTATAAATACCATTGTATCAAAATGTATAAATATATTAAACCTCACAACAATATAATAAAAAGGGAAAAAAGATTATATGTATTATTTAATAACTTTGCTTTCTCATCACTTCTTGCTTATTTTATGAAGGGAGAAGAACATGTCTCAAAATGAAAGGATTAACATTCACAATAGTCTTGCAGGATCCAATCTGGAATAGTTACCAGGATCAGAGGTTTTTTCTTCCGAGCTTTCAGATTCTTGCTGGAGCTATAGAGAAGTTCCCTGAAGATGGGTCCAGCACAAGTCCAAAAGTTTGGAAGACAAAATCTCTGGTCCCGGTGACCAACTAATTGGATCCTACAACTTTATCCTGGGACATGTATATTTGCCTTCATTCGTAACAATAGTCTTGCATGACTGTTGTTGCCTCAGCATTTTGGACTACAAGTCCTATAACTGCAATATTAATGCAATATGGCCATGGTGATATGGAACATTCAGAAGCCACCAGGTGGAGATAACTAATAATTTCCCACATGTTGAACTTTTTCTCTCTCTTTCCTTAGAAGTATTTTCTTAGTTCTTTCATTTCATTTATTGTGCTTCTGTAAACTGCTAGGATTGAAATATTTTACCTGTGTTCAAGGTTCAGTAATGATATATATATATTTATATATATAAAAATTCATGTAGGAAATATTAGTTCTGTTTTCTGCTGGTGCTGTCACAGAAATCTTGCTTTTATCTTCTCCTATGGGAATAAAATCCTAACACTTTTAAATTAAATTATCAGAAAATGTCTCTTACACATCTTAATATATTATTCCTTCTGGCTCTAAAAGTAAATACCTTTTTAGTATTGATGGAATTAAAAGTAAAGGGATTCCTTTGTGACATTTATGGAGCAATATTCTTCGAATAGCACATCTGGCTAAATGTTTTAGTGATCTTGGTGTATTTGCACATGCTTCAAAAAGGGACTCATAGAAATTTCTGTAAGTCTGCAAAGACAAAACAAAATATGTTTGAAGTTAGTATCTTTCTTCAATGCACAAAAGCACTGGAAGAAAATGTGCCAAGCTTTGCCATTATCTCTTGCTGGCGCCAACAATTTTTACTTTCTAGGCTCTCTATATCTTTATTTTAATATATAATCTTCTTGTTCTTCTTCTTCGCTATTTAAATATATAATCTTCTTCTCATGCCTCCAAATTCAGCAAAATAGAATCTGCCCAAGAACAAATATACAACTGACTGCACCTGGGAATTTAATACCGATAGCACCGCTACCCTCTCTCCCACAATATCTTTTGGCTAAACCTTTGTCTTTTATTTTTTCAAGTGCCTGGCAGTTATCATTAAACTTTTCTTTGGCCCCTTTATTTTTTTAATATTGACTGGATGAGAAGAGGAAGGATTTTGTCCCCCTCACATAGGGGGACAAGAGTGGTGGAAGAATATGGGCTGAATAAGTTTGTTTTCGCATATCTAAGTTCTCTGGACCCCAGAAAAACAACTGGCTGGCTTTAAATCAACAATATTTTTATGACTGCCTAGTTGACAGGTTAACTTGGCCAGAATCAAATTATAGAAGAGAGTACTATGCATATTGCTTTGAGTTGCTAGAGGATAGCTAGAGTTTTAAAAAAATTGAAAATAAATAAAATAAATGTATAGAACTTTTATTTTAGGTTGCCAATATTTGTCTTCTGCAAAATATTCCTTTCAACGAAGACACAAAAATTGTATTTTCTTTAAGGATCGGGTTTACTTATCCCAGTTCCAAAGCTAAAAGCATGAATTCTGAATCACCCTGGCTAGGTTTACACATCATGCTAAGGTAAAATTAAAAAACACACCAACTTTATGGCCTAATGCAATGAATGACTTCACTGCCCTTAATTTAGTTGGGTATTTTTAAACTACTTACCTCAAAGAGATCATCAGGTATAGCTGTTCTCCATTTTGTTGTGCACCTGATATGTTCATATGTATTCACAATAACCTCAACTGCTCTGGGATAGGAACAACAAGCTTGCAACACCTATAAGCAGAAACATATCACTACCCAATAGATGTCACTGTTCTCCCGAAAGCCATTTTGCGGCCTTTATCTGTATATATAAGGTCAAAGAAGCTGAAATGGTCACCATGATCTTGTAACTGACACCTTCAATCTGCATTGATAAGTGGTGAGTCTTGATTACATGGTCATGGCCATCATGACAGCCTTTTGCCGCCATCCTGCTCCAAATCTAATCTTTTAAAAATGCTAACTGATAGGATTATTCCAACCTTAAATAATAGCTATATTCATTTCAGCTCTTTTACTGGGGAAAATTAAAGGTACTAGTGTTTTCCAGTGCCTGTAGCAAACTATCTTTCTCTAAGAAGCCTGTCATTGATGTTATGTCTCTATGTACAGGTAGTCCTCAAATTATGACCACAATTGAGTCCCAAATTTCTGTTGCTAAGCAAAACATTTGTTAAGTTAATTTTGCCCCATTTTCTGACCTTTCTTGCTATAGTTGTTAAGTGAATCACTGCAGTTGTTAACTTAATAACACTTAAGTTAGTTAGTTGTTAAGTAAATCTGCTTTCTCCATTGTCTTTGCTTGTCAGAAGGTTGCAGAAGCTAATCACATGACCCCATGTGGATCCACAGTGGTGGGTTTCCATTTTTTTTACTACTGGTTTGTTTGTGCGCGTGCGAGCACCTCATACATGACACTTCTGCGCATGCACAGAAGCATCTAGGTAGGTGGGTGGGGCCTCCCACCGCTGCCACTACCTTTTTGCCCAATCCAGGCCAAACCGGCAGAAACCCACTTTTGGATGGACAGAGCTCAGGTAGTCCTCGAATTACGACTGCTTCATTAGGCAACTGTTTGAAGTGCTGGACTTTCCCAGGCCTACTTATGATCTGTCATAATACTTACGAAAGTCTTAAATATGACTCAATTGTCAAGCATCTGAATTTTGATCATGTGGCCATGGGGATGGTGCAACAGTCATAAGTGAGAAAAATGGTCATAAATAACTTTTTTTCAGGGTCATTATAACTTTCAATGGTCACTAAATGAACTGTTGTAAATCGAGGACTACCTGTATTCTGTAGAGCAGTGGTTCCCAAACTTGGCAACTTTAAGACTTGTGGACTTCAACTCCCACAATTCTCCAGCTGGAGAATTCTGGGAGTTGAAGTCCACAAGTCTTAAAGTTGCCAAGTTTGGGAACCACTGCTGTAGAGTCATAGATTCTACACCTGGTGGAGAATTTAGCACACCAGGAATTTTCCCACTTTAATTTTATACTGCAGCTTCTGTACCTCATAGCTAAAGAGAAAATACTTGTTGCAAGTAGTCCCAAAAGCAGCTATGCTATGATTTGGCACCTGCATATCTACACCTTACTTCACACTTCTGTTTGCAAAGTATAGATTTGGGCACACTTATACATATAGAGTAGCCCAGTGGTGGGATTCACTTACCTTCCCTATTGGTTTGCAAATGTGAGTGCACACACTACATTTGCGCATGCGCAGTGTTCGCACATTACGTTGGGGTTGGGTGGGCGGGTGGAGCCTCCCATAGCCGCCACTACCGGTTCGTCCGAACCAGAGAATACCGGCTAAATACCACCTCTGTAGTAGCAATAAGTAATATTCAAATTATGAAAAATTGTCAGAAAAGGATGGACTTTTCAATTTGTGCTATCTTGACTCATATTTCAATTAAGATGTTGAACTGGGTTAAGAAAGATTCACGTTGCTGCTAAACTTTAACTCAGACCAGTTTTCTCTTATAAGTGGCATGCATTTCTTGCATATAGAAAATCCATATATATATATTCCACATATAAATTGTTTGTAGAAAACTTTAGAAAAATAGCATTGGAATAAGTAACAAAAGATGTGTTATTGCTGTCTTTCTTTGTTAAGTTTTTAAATATAATGAAACAATTATGGCTATCTTACAGAATTCTCATTCTATAATAAAATTGGTGAAAGTCAAGAAGCTTTCTCTTATTTAGCCCATGTATGTTTGTTTACCGGGATACATGTTTTAAGAGGGGGGGGGGGGAAGACATTTCTGACAAAGTTAGCCATTCTAAGATTTTTTTTCTGCCACAATGCCTGGCCTGCATTGTGATTTAAAAACAACTATTGACCTGTGATCTGACATCACAGGATCCACATTGCAGACATCTGATGAGAATTTGCAATATCATATTCCAAACCAAGATCACATCTCTAGGATTCTGTTGCTCTGCAATCAGATATTTAAATTTAATTGGACCATATTTTTAAAGAGATAATCCTCCATCCCATCCTGGTACTGTATTCCTTTACATCAGAGATGGGGGAAACAATGGCCCGTTTATGACTTGTGGACATCAACTCCCAGATTTCTTGAGCCAGTCATGCTGCCTCTGGGAGTTGAAGTCCAAAAGTAATAAATGGGCCATCGTTCCCCTCCCCTGCTCTACATAATTAGTTTAGCATGCACCATCTTCCCCTTTTCACCTTATGGAATTGTGGTGGATATATCCTGGCAGCTCCGTGATTCAGAAGCAGCTGATAACAGATTTCAGGCTGAGCACTAGGGCGCACTTCTGTCACTTTCAGGACATATTGCAAGGGGGCACACCCATTATCATCCATCAAGTTGGCCTCAGCACCTGCCTCAAGCAACATGTTTAGTAGTACATGATCACAATTCCAGGCTGCCTTGTGGAGGGGGGTCCTGAAATCTTCATCCCGTGAATTAACATCAGCCTTGTAGTCAAGGAGCATCCGACAGATGAGGTGGTGATCTGTACTATAGGTTTGCTCCTTGCCATTAAGGGCCCAGTAAACAGCACAGGACAACGGTGTTTCTCGGTGGGCATTTGCACCATCAACTACAGCTCCTTGTTCTACGTAGAAGGCTACCATTTCAGGGATGCCACAACGGGCAACTGTATGAAGGGGTGTTTCTTCATCTTGATTGTTTGATCTTATATTTACATCTGCACCTGTTTGAATATAAATCACAAAGGAAAGGGGGGGAGAATGGGATGGAATGGCAGAGCATTGATACTCTACAGCAACAAAAACAAATCATCATGAATATATAAAAACATCAGAAAAACACCAGAGATGCTGAAAACCATAAAGAGTAAAATTATGTGGGTTTTTAAAAAAAATATCAGATAGTTTTTTATTCAAAAAGTCACTCCCTTTAATAGGGAGATTTAGGGAAATGCCTCTGAATATGGCATTAAAATCTAATTACATATAGGTTTAGAAAGATGGTCTTAGGGAATATGGACATTCAGAACCTTCAAACTTAATTTAAGCTTGGATTGGATTTAGAAATGTATAGATTGACAATGCAATGCAAAACTACTGATATGATAGGTTTTTGTCTTCTAGCTACTAGCTAACTATCCTGTTACAATATTTGAACTTGCTAACATTTCTGAGTATTTTTAAAAGTAGCAGCTTTGTTTGTATAGCAAACAAACAAGTAAACTGAAAGAAATGGCTAGGAATGCCTTGACCCAGAGGTGGGTTGTTAATTTTTTTACTACTGGTAAACGGGCGCGTTCCTGTGTGCATTTGCTCCCAAGAGCAATGCTTCTGCACATGCGCAGAAGTATTCAGGCAGGTAGGCGGAGCCTCCTGCCACTGCTACTACTGGCTCGCCTGATCCAGGCTGAATTGGCAGCAACCCACCTCTGCCCTGATTTCCTCTCACAGTGATTGGAGGCTAGTAAGAGCTGGATCAGGAACGACAGATTGAAACTAGATGATGTTATCTAGTTTGGATAATGAAATGTCTGTGAGAAAACAATCTAGCTCAGAGAGCTTTGTGGGTTTTCCTGGACTCACAACACCTGCTTAAGGAGCAGGTGGCAGTTATGGCAAAAGGGAGTTTGCGCAATTGCAGATTATGCAGTAGTTATGCTCTTTCTTAAGGAGGTATATCAGGCAGAACCCAGACATTTTCCATGGTGTCTCCCTCTCTTTAGAACATCATACCTGCAGAGCAAAGGTGGGTTTCACATAATTTTACCACTGGTTTTCTACACACCAAAACTGTGACTACCCGCACCTTCCATGCATGTGCTTTGCTTGTGTGTGGGGCTTGCATACATGCACGCATCTTAGAAAATGTGGCTAAATAGGATGACATAGAGCAGGGTGGATGAGCAAGCCCACCCACAGGTCGGCACTAGTGGCTCATTTGAACTGGTCCAAACTGGCTGAATACCACCACTGCTGCAGAGATTAGGTTGACTCCCACATTAATACTTTTTCGCAAGCCCTGAAGACCTGGTTTTTCCAATAGGTCTCAGAAACCCCATCAATTGACTTATTTGATTGACTGTTGTTTCCACAGGGTAGGGGTTATTGCTTTTTTTTTTTTGGGTGGGTCTTTTGGTGTATGCGTTTATAAGCCACGAAGAATTACTGAGAGTAAGTGGAAGGACCTATAAATTTTCTTAAATAAATAAATGTACCATAAGTCATATGGAGTTTCCTACAAGAACTTTCTTTTGGTGGCTTTTTCCATTGAAGTAACAGTCCCATCAAGTGAACAATCCATGCCTATGTAGCAGAATTATTTCCCACCTTGTAAGCTTTGCGAAAGCTCCATTGTTATCACCTTCATTTAGGATTACGATTGCATTGGATATCATTGGGCACTCAAAAGAGCTGAGGTGGTGCAGTGATTAGGGTGCAGTACTGCGGGCCACTTCAACTGACTGCTATCTGCAGTTCAGTGGCTCTAATCTCACCGGCTCAAGGTTGACTCAGCCTTCCATCCTTCCAAGGTGGGTGAAATGAGGACCCAGACTGTGGGGGCGATATGCTGACTCTGTAAACCGCTTAGAGAGGGCTGAAAGCCCTATGAAGCGGTATATAAGTCTAACTGCTATTGCTATTGCTAAAACGTAGAAATGGTAGTAGACTTTAGGAGAAACCCTACCATACTACCACCTCTTACAGTACTAGACAACACAATATCAACAGTAGAGACTTTCAAATTTCTAGGTTCTATCATATCTCACGACATAAAATAGACACCTAACATCAAAAACATCATCAAAAAAGCGAAGAACAAAGAACATTCTTTATGTGCCAACTCAGGAAGCTCAAACTGCCCAAGGAGCTGATGCAGTTCTACAGAGGAATTATTGAGTCTGTCATTTGTACCAACATAACTGTCTGGTTTGATTCTGCAACCCAACAAGACAGACACAGACGTCAGAGGATAATCAGAACTGCAGAAAAAACAATTACTGCCAATCTGCCTTCCATTGAGGACCTGTACACTGCACGAGTCAGAAAGAGGGCCATGAAATTATTTAAAAACCCCTCGCATCCTGGACATAAATTGTTTCAACTCCTACCTTCAAAAAAAGATCTCACATAGCCACCCTGGTTGCATCCGCTGAGTCCCGTCCAGCCGCCCTGTTTAGGATAACCCGCTCCCTATTGAACAAAAGGGAAGCGGGGGAACCCTTGCAGGGCAGAGCTGAAGAGTATGCCCAATTCTTAGCGGACAAAATTGCTCGGTTTCGGTCGGACTTGGACTCCACACCCGCAGTTCCAGCCGAGGCACAGGGGGACCAAGTAGAACAGCTCTGGGTTGAGTTTCAGGACGTTACCCCCGGGGATGTGGACAAGGCCATGAGAGCTGTAAGTACCTCCACCTGTGTTCTGGATCCGTGTCCCTCATGGCTGGTTACTAACTGCAGTGAGGTGACACGAGGCTGGATCCAGGCGGTAGTAACCGCCTCCCTTCGGGAGGGGAACTTCCCTGCCGCACTGAAAGCGGCGGTGGTGAGACCCCTCCTGAAGAAACCATCCTTGGATCCAGCTGTTCTTAATAGCTATCGTCCAGTCTCCAACCTTCCCTTCTTGGGGAAGGTTGTTGAGAAGGTGGTGGCCTTCCAGCTCCAACGGTCCTTGGAGGAAGCAAACTATCTAGACCCCTTCCAGTCAGGCTTCAGACCCGGTTACAGCACAGAAACCGCTTTGGTCGCATTGATTGATGATCTCTGGAGAGCCAGAGATGAAGGACATTCCTCCATCCTGGTCCTCCTTGACCTCTCAGCGGCTTTCGATACCATCGACCATGGTATCCTTCTGCGACGACTGCGGGAGGTGGGAGTGGGAGGCACCGTGCTACGGTGGTTCTCCTCCTACCTCTCGGACAGGTCGCAGTCGGTGTTAGTGGGGGGGCAGAGATCGTCCCCTAGGCCCCTAAATTATGGGGTGCCTCAGGGCTCGGTCTTATCCCCCCTACTATTCAACATCTACATGAAACCGCTGGGAGAGATCATCCGCAGGCACGGGATTAGATACCATCAATATGCGGACGATACTCAATTGTATCTGTCCGCCCCGTGCCAACTCAATGAAGCGGTAGACATGATGAGCCGGGGCCTTGAGGCCGTCATGGACTGGATGAGGGTTAACAAGCTCGTGCTCAACCCAGAAAAGACCGAGTGGCTGTTGTGTTTTCCTCCCAAAGATTTGACTAATATTCCACCACTCAGGCTGGGGGGGTCAAATTTTATACCCCTCAGAGAGGGTTCGCAACTTGGGAGTCCTCCTGGATCCACAGCTGTCATTTGACCACCACTTAACGGCTGTGACCAGGGGGGCATTCGCCCAGGTTCGCCTGGTGCGCCAGTTGCGACCCTACCTGAATCGGGAGGCTCTCACAACAGTCACTCGGGCCCTTGTGACCTCTAGGCTGGAATACTGCAATGTGCTCTACATGGGGCTGCCCTTGAAGAGCATCCGGCAACTTCAGCTAGTGCAGAACGCAGCCGCGCGAGTGATTGCGGGTGCACCTCGATTCACCCGCATAACACCTATCCTCCGCGAGCTGCGCTGGCTACCTGTCGATCTCCGGATGCGCTTCAAGGTGCTATTAGTCACCCATAAAGCCCTACATGGCAGTGGATCTGGATACTTGAGAGACCGCCTTCTGCCAATTACATCCCTGCGACCTATAAGATCCCATAGATTAGGCCTCCTCCGCATTCCATCGGCCAGCCAGTGTCGGCTGGCAACTACAAGGAGGAGGGCCTTCTCAGCAGTAGCCCCGACCTTTTGGAACGAGCTCCCCGTGGAGATTCGTACCCTCTCCACCGTCCAAGCCTTCCGCATAGCCTTGAAGAACTGGCTCACCCGTCAGGCCTGGGGATAAGGATAGTTACCCCTCCCGAATGATGAATGTATGTTGCCTACTATTTTATTATATGTTCTTATCTTATGTTTGTATTCCCCCTTCCCGGTTTTGTGTGAGCCGCCCTGAGTCCCCTCAGGGAAAAGGGCGGCCTACAAATACTAATAAAACTAAAACTAAACTAAAACTAAAACAATGCTATGGAACACTGCAGACCAAGACAACTAGACACAAGAACAGTTTTTTAACAGAGTTTTTAACTGTTAAAAAAATAATTCCCTCACGATTGTCAAACTATTCACTACATTACTATTACTCTTCTCATCGTTCCTATTACCCATCTCCTCCCACTTATGACTGCAGGACTGTAAATTTGTTGTTTGTATCCTTACAATTTATATTGTTTCCTGATTGCTTATTTGTACCCTATGACTATCATTAAGTGTTGTACCTTATGATTCTTGACGAATGTATCTTGTCTTTTTAATTACACTGAGCATATACATAAAAGACAAATTTCTTGTGTGCCCAATCACACTTGGCCAATAAAGAATTCTATTCTGTTCTATTCTATTTGGACTGAAAAAATCCAAATGAGCTGGTTTGGTATAATGGTAAAAATCAGGAGGCCATGAACTGTAGTTCTGATATAAGTACAAAGCCAGCTGGGTGACCTTGAGCAAAACCAGTTATCCTTTGTTAGTCTTAGGAGGAAAACAATGCCAAACCACTTATAAAAAACCCCGCCAAGCAAAGTTGCTAGGACTAAATACTGATATGAAGGCGCAGAAAAGAAAAGAAAAACAAGAGATACAGAAAATCCAAATTTTTTGCTGCTTTCCAGTATTTTGCAGTTTTAAGTTGGTATGCTGGTTGTTTAAACAGGTGACAAAATTAAAAGGGATTTTGGGTACTGGAGGCAGGAAAAAAGATTTCAATGAATTCATCCCATCCTAAAAATGGCATGTTGTTAACTTTCTAATTTTCTGTTATTTCTTAACTTAATGTACTTGCCTGGGGAAACAGCAGCCATAGTGGGAAAAACCTATAGAAACCCTGAGGTTAGAACTCATTATACTGCTTTAATTCTTTTCTAAGTCAACCTAGAACATGATCCAGGGCAACTTGATCCAGGCTTGAAAGACCTGAAACTAAAGGGAATTATCTGTAGTTCACTTTACCGTTCCGTGTCCATAAACAAAGCGAGTTGCATGAGTGAGCAATTAATTCCACAGATGGGAGAAAATAATCCTACGTCCATTCAAAATACCCACTCAAAATCCCGGTTCCAAATATATGTTTCTTTACTGAGCAGAATAACTTAAAATGAAAGCAGTTTGGGCTGCATCTAAACAAAATGGGTGATTCCAAAATTGTGTGATAAACATATATGTGCTACACTGCACATATAAATTGAAAAATCAATCCAACTAATATGACAGCATTAACCAGCTAAGATTTCTTTTACTTGATCAGATGGCCTAACTAAAAGGTTGTCTACATTCCATGTTTTCAGGATACTTCACAGATACAGTCTAATCTAATCATAATAGTATAAATACATTTGGCCAACAAAGTATTCATCATATTGGAAAAAAATTCCCCTGATTATTGATAATAGCAGGACATGGGAAGAACTTTATTAACTTCATGAAAAGTAAAGATGACATCATTAATTTGTCCTTTATCCAATTCAGTAAGCAGTATCTCTCAGCAGGAAAATCTGTATTAATATATACATTAACACTTTTAAATATATTCCTTTTTGAGCTAGTAATCCATCCACTAAACAAACGGATTCCAGATCATAAAGTCTCATGATACCATGACAGATTTTTTTTCGTCTAATCTATTATTTATCACAGATTTGCAAGATAGTACATTTAGTATTTTTTTTTATTCACCTAACCGTTTACTATTCTCTGCAATCAGCTTCAATCCATTTTATTCATTTATTTTTTTCCTATTTCTTTTAAGACTTACTTTTTAGAATTTTATGCCTGGGAAATCGATTTATAAGCAACCTTGATGAGGAAAATGGGAAAACATTTCAGTCGCCTAAGTCCCAGGAAGGGAGCATAATGATATAAAAGTTAAAACACTGGGTTCAATTATTGGAAGATTGGCAGTTTGAGACCCAAGCACTACATGGCAGGGTGAGTTCCATTCTTGCCCTAGCTCCTGCCAACCTAGCAGTTCAAAAGCATGAAAATATTAAGTAGATAAGTAGGCACCATTTTGGTGGGAAGGTAATAACGTTTAGCATATAGTCATGCTGGCCACATGACCACACTAGTATCTTCAGACAACAGTGGCTTTCATGGCTAGGAAACAGTGATGACCATGCCCCCTAGAGTTGGCCATTACTGGACAGGGGAAACCTTTATCTTTAAGTCTCAAAAAGCCCTCAGAGTAAGTGAAAATTGACAAGTTTATATTAGGTCTGGTGTTCTGTTGAGGTGAAGACAATTTCTCCACTTTCAATATTCCATTCCATTCCATTTATTAGACTTGTATGCCGCCCTATTCCCGGAGGGACTCAGGGCGGCGAACAGACATATGGGGAAGGGGGGATACAAAAACAACGGAACAAGACAGGATACAAAGACAAGTTAAAACCACACAACAATCAGCAATTCGAGTGGGGCTGGGAACTCATCAGCCCCAGGCCTGCCGGAACAGCCAGGTCTTAACGGCTTTGCGGAAAGCCTGATGGTTTTTGTTTTCTTAGTTTTATTTTTGCTTTGCATTTCACACACCCACAGAGAATATTAAAAAGTGTAGCTTTTTTTTTTTTTTGAGCAAAATATTTTGGAGCACTTGATTCATCTCTGGTTACTGCTATCTTCTAAAGTTAAATCCCCATGGAGATTCGAACCCTCACCACCCTCCAGGCCTTCCGCAAAGCCCTTAAAACCTGGCTATTCCGCCAGGCCTGGGGCTAAAGAACTTCTGCCCCCCTTCTCGAATGGTATGGTTGTTGTGTGTTTTAAATTGTGTATTGTTTGTTTGCCTTTTTATTCCCTGTTTGTACCTCCTTTCCCTTGACTGAGTTGTGAGCCACCCTGAGTCCCCTTCGGGGGAAAGGGCGGCATATAAATGAAATAAATCCTAATCCTAATCCTAAATATTAACATTATCAGAATTCAACACAACTACCTTGCAGATTCACAGGCTAGAAATGATGGGCTGTAAAGTTCAAGCAATGTGGAAGTCACACTTTGAGAAAGGCTAGCAGCATTAAAGTCATCTAAGCTAGCCAATAATATTGAGTGGCCTGTAAAAGAGAAAAGAAATGGTGCCTTCCTTTCATTAAAATATATATTAGCAATTGCCTAGCAGTTAAACTTGTTTGAGTATTGGCAGTAAGCCACTTATTCAGCTAATTTGTCTGAAGACAAATGATGTAGCACACTCACAGTTTTACCTACCAATAGGAGCAAGGGTGGGTTCAGGCAGGGACTACTGCCGGTTTGTTCATGGGTGCACTTTACACGCGCAGTGCTAAAAAATTGTTCTGCACTAGCACAGAAGCGAAAAACAAGAGCAAACAGAAGCAAAAAACAATCCTGAGAACTGGTTCGGGGGCGTGGCTGGCTTGGGCCACTGCCAGTTCCAGCGACTCAGGCCACCAAACCACTACCGGTTGGGCTGAACCGGTCCAAATCAGTAGGAACCCACCACTGAACGGGAGGGAAGGTGAGTTATTATAGCTGCCCCAATTCCACTTTATATGCCAATTGAGGTAGCAACTTCATTTTGCCTTCTAGTGGAGCAAACTCTACTATATCATCGTAAAGAACATAATGTGCAATTTGATCATTGATAAACTAATTTGGAGGGATTGTGTCCTTGAGGAACAGAGGTAAGAAGCATACTATGCTGTTTGAAATCAAATCCATACTCACATTTTAAAAACAAATTTATGAAGACACCAGAACTTGTTCAATATTTCTGTGCAACTGGGTCTCCATGATAATTTGTGCAGTTCTGTCCCAGCAGCTTCAAATTATGACTGTTTTTATGCAACTGAACTTACCTTTCCAAATTAACTGTTGTGCACAAGGCATAGATAACTTTGTAGTACAATAATGCAGGGGTGCAAGCCCACTCAATGAATAGCAGTTGATTTTTGCTCCATGGCTGCAGAGTATATTGATACAATCCAGATTGGCAACTTCACATGCTATGTGGATTGCTGCTTTCCCATTGGGTCTGCAGTTGATGGTTGCTTTGTGCTTCAGCAGGACTGTCAGACTCTCCAGATGTCCATACAGAACAGATAAATGTAATCCTGTCGCCCAGGAATGCTGCAGTTTATAACTAGGCATCCAATATCCTGTTTCAATTGGAGAAAACAAACTAAAGCAATTGTATGACAGCTTTCCAAAATCTTCCAATTACTGATTAGTATAAAAGTGATTAGCCTGTAGGTTGCAATATAATTAGACTACGCATTGGAACTTATTTTATGTGTTTATAAAGGGTTGTCCTTAACCAAGTTCCATGTTATTCTGCTGTGCACACAGAGCTCTTGTGTACATATCCTGAAACTTGAGACATACATGAAGATGTCTTCATATTCAAGTATTTTTGCCCAGTGACCAGGATGATATGCAAGTGAGCCAACAAGTCAACAGAGAAGAAATAGAAGGGCTTCCTAATTCTCTGCACTAATTCCAAAGAAACACAGTGGTATACTATAAAAGGAGCAATATTTATTATCCATCTCAGAAAAGACAGTATAAAAATTGTGCAACAGTGAAATTATTCAAATATATGGAAGAAAAACCAAGAAACCAAAATTGATCATTAGGCAGTGAGGCAGTGGTATAAGATACAGTATTGTACCTTCATGATAAAGAGCTAAATTATCTATATTAATTATCCTTTGGGGTAACACTATGCTTTCCATTTCCAATCAACACAAACAAATTAGAGTGACCAGTGGTTGGTTTTTGATCCAATATCTTAAAGGATGAATTATAAGATACAGGTAGTTCTCGACTTACACCTATAACAGAGCCCAACTTTTTGTTGCTAAATTACACATTTACTAAATGGATTTTGCCCCATTTTACTACCTTTCTTGCTACAGTTATTAAGTGAATCACTACAGTTGTTAAATTAGTTACATGATTGTTAAGTGAACCTGGCTTCCCCATTGACTTTGCTTGTCAGAAGATCACAAAAAGTTATCATATGATCCCAGGAGACTGCAACTGTAGTAAATATGAGTTAGTTGCAAAATTGTAGTAAATATGACTCAGTTGTAAGTGAAGAATTGGTGATGACTACTGGAAAAGCAGAGTGCTTCCCTCTGGACTAGTGAAAGAGTGTTTCCTCAAGAAATTTGATCACATGATCGTGGGGATGCTACAACAATCTTAAGTGTGAAAAATGTTCGTAAGTCATTCTTTTCAGTGCCTTTGTAACTTTGGTGACTAAATGAACTGTTGTAAGTCAAGGATTACCTGTACACCACAGGCTTTAAGTTTAGATGACTGTGTCACATGGTTTTCTCTTTAACTGTTGAGTAGTACTTCAACTAGTGGCTCAGTGGCTAAGACACTGATCTTGTTGATCAGAAAGGTCGGTAGTTTGGCAGTTTGAATCCCTAGCGTAATAGAGTGAGCTCCCGTTACTTGCCTCAGCTTCTGCGAACTTAGCAGTTCGAAAGCACATAAAAATGAAAGTAGAAAAATAGGGACCACCTTGGGTGGGAAGGTAACAGCGTTCCGTGCACCTTTGGCATTTAGTCATGCCAGCCACATGACTACGGAGATGGCTTTGGACAGTGCTGGCCCTTTGGCTTTGAAGCCAAAGATGAGCACCACCCCCTAGAGTCGGGAACAACTAGCACATAAGTGCGAGGGGAAGCTTCACCTTTTAAACACTTAAATTGAAGCAAATAGTATGATAGAAGAACTGTTATTATGATAAAAGAATTTTTCTCATAAACAGGTTAATTATTTACAAGCCTATTAGATTCATATTAATTGAAGAGGTGTGAGGCAGCTGAGGTAAGTAGAACAGCTATTTATTCAATAGAACAGGCAACAGCAACTATGTACAGAGATTGAGCACCTCGCCCCTGCTTGACAGCTATTTATACTAGAACTGTCAAGCAGGGCGACCAATAGGAATGCTTAGACAGCCCACACTCAGCCAGCCGTGCTATAGCCAATCAGGTGCGGCTGAGCTGTTGCCGACTGTCAGTTGTAAGTTGAGGACTTTAGGGCTGATTGCAAGTTGAGGACTTAGCACTCCTTCCCTCCTAGTGAGGGCACATGCACGGACAAGGCGCATGTGTAATCGCTTAAGTAGGTGGGCAGTGTCGGACCCGCCCAGAACATTGCAGCAGAGCCGTCGACAAGGGAAGAAGTTCCTTTTGTAGTTCCTCCCTGAAGGAAGTGTAGCTCTGGGTGACATCTTTGGGGCCTACCCTTGAAGATGGATTTGGTAAAACTGGTAAGTCCGGGTGTGGTGGCGCGACAGATGGAGGCGAGAAAGGGAAGGGCTGCTTGAAGGCAGTGGCCACGTAGGAGAAGCCTGATTGGGTGAAGGCCTCATGCAGAAGAAGGATGGGTGGTGAAATGGCAGACAGAGGTTGAATGTGGGCAGAGGTTGAATGCTGGGAGGCAGTAGCTGGGTAGGAGAGGCCCGATTGGGCGAATGCCTCATACGGAAGTCCATGTAACTGTGGAACAACAGTTTGAAGTGGAACTTGAGCATGCTGCTGGAGGGTAGCAGCCAGGCAGGAGAGACCTGATTGTGAGAAGGCCTCAGGTGGAAGTTGGCGCCTTAGTTGTTCTACATGGTGCTGCCACTCACTGCCATCTGGGAATCCAATCCTGTAAGAGCAGGGGCCGGTTACTGTAGTGTTTGTAGATGTTTATGTTTATTAACATTTGTAGGCCGCCCTTTTCCCTGAGGGGACTCAGGGCGGCTCACATAAAATCAGGGAGGGGAAATACAAACAATGACTTAGACACATATAATAAAAGTAATACGCAACATGCATTCATCATTCGGGAGGGGCAACTATCCTTGTCCCCAGGCCTGACGGGCTAGCCAGTTCTTAAGGGCTGTGCGGAAGGCCTGGACGGTGGTGAGGGTACGAATCTCCACGGGGAGTTCGTTCCAAAGGGTCGGGGCTACTACTGAGAAGGCCCTCCTCCTTGTAGTTGCCAGCCGGCACTGGCTGGCCGATGGAGTTCGGAGGAGGCCCAATCTATGAGATCTAATTGGTCGCAGGGAGGTAATTGGCAGAAGGCGGTCTCTCAAGTACGCAGATCCACTACCATGCAGGGCTTTATGGGTGACTAATAGCACCTTGAAGCGCATCCGGAGATCGACAGGTAGCCAGCGCAGCTCGCGGAGGATAGGTGTTATGTGGGTGAACCGAGGTGCACCCACAATCACTTGCGCGGCCGCGTTCTGTACTAGCTGAAGTCGCCGGATGCTCTTCAAGGGCAGCCCCATGTAGAGCACATTGCAGTATTCCAGCCTAGAGGTCACAAGGGCCCGAGTGACTGTTGTGAGTGCCTCCCGATTCAGGTAGGGTCGCAACTGGCGCACCAGGCGAACCTGGGCGAATGCCCCCCTGGTCACAGCCATCAGGTGGTGGTCAAACGATACCTGTGGATCCAGGAGGACTCCCAAGTTGCGAACCCTCTCTGAGGGGTGTAAAATTTGACCCCCCAGCCTGAGTGATGGAATATTGGTCGAATCTTTGGGAGGGAAACACAACAGCCACTCGGTCTTTTCTGGGTTGAGCACAAGCTTGTTAACCCTCATCCAGTCCATAACGGCCTCAAGGCCTCGGTTCATCACGTCTTCCGCTTCATTGAGTTGGCACGGGGCGGACAGATACAACTGGGTATCGTCCGCATATTGATGGTATCTGATCCCGTGCCTACGGATGATCACTCCCAGCGGTTTCATGTAGATGTTGAATAGTAGGGGGGATAAGACCGAGCCCTGAGGCACCCCATATGTTAGGGGCCTAGGGAACGATCTCTGCCCCCACACTAACACCAACTGCGACCTGTCCGAGAGGTAGGAGGAGAACCACCGCAACACGGTGCCTCCCACTCCCACCTCCCGCAGTCGTCGCAGAAGGATACCATGGTCGATGGTATCGAAAGCCGCTGAGAGGTCAAGGAGGACCAGGATGGAGGAATATCCTCCATCTCTGGCTCTCCAGAGATCATCGGTCAATGCGACCAAAGCGGTTTCTGTGCTGTAACCGGGTCTGAAGCCTGACTGGAAGGGGTCGAGATAGTTTGCTTCCTCCAAGGACCATTGGAGCTGGAAGGCCACCACCTTCTCAACAACCTTCCCAAGGAAGGGAAGGTTGGAGACTGGGCGATAGTTATTAAGAACAGCTGGATCCAAGATGGCTTCTTTAGGAGGGGTCTCACCACTGCCGCTTTCAGTGCGGCGGGAAAGTTCCCCTCCCATAGAGAGGCGGTTACAACCGCCTGGATCCAGCCTCGTGACACCTCACTGCTGTTAGTAACCAGCCATGAGGGACACGGATCCAGTACGCAGGTGGAGGCACTTACAGCCCTCATGGCCTTGTCCACATCCCTGGGGGTAACATCCTGAAACTCAACCCAGAGATGTTCTACTTGATCCTCTTGTGCCTCGGCTGGAACTGCGGGGATGGAGTCCAAGTCCGACCGAAACTGAGCAATTTTGTCCGCTAAGAATTGGGCATAATCCTCAGCTCTGCCCTGCAAGGGTTCCCCCGCTTCCCTTTTATTTAATAGGGAGCGGGTTATCTTAAACAGGGCGGCTGGGCGGGACTCAGCGGACGCAACCAAGGTGGCTATGTGAGATCTTTTCGCTGCCCTAAGCGCCCTGGTGTATTCCTTGGTGCAGGTGGTTACCATTGCTCGGTTCGATTCGGACTTATCGGACCTCCATCGGTGCTCTAGGCATCTCCTCCGGCGCTTCATCTCCCGGAGTTCCTCGGTGAACCAAGGGGGTCTCCGGGATCCGCTGCCTCGGAGGGGCCGTAGTGGCGCAATCCGGTCGAGGGCCTCCGATGCTGCCGAGTGCCAAGCAGCAACCAGAGTCTCTACCGGACTGTGGGCGAAAGTATCAGGAATGACCCCAAGCTCCGTCTGGAACCTTAACGGTTCCATAAGTCGCCTGGGGCGGAACCACCTGGTCAGTTCCTCCTCCCTACAGTGGGGGTTTGGTCTCCGGAAGTCGAGCCTCAGTAGGCAGTGGTCTGACCACGACAGGGGTATGATGTCGTTACCCCTCAGACCAAGGTCACAAATCCACTGCTCCGAGAGGAATACGAGGTCGAGCATGTGACCCGCCGAATGGGTTGGGCCCCGAATTACTTGGGTCAAGCCCATGGCTGTCATGGAAGCCATGAACTCCTGCGCCCCATCAGAGTTTTCACCGAGCGAAGGCAAATTAAGGTCCCCCAGGACCATCAACCTAGGGAACTCAATTGCCAGCTCGGCTACCGACTCGAGGAGCGAGGGGAGGGCTGCTGCAACGCTGTTGGGAGGCAGGTACGTTAACAGCAAACCCACTTGACCCTTGAGGTCCAACTTTATCAACAGAGACTCACACCCGACAAGCTCCGGAGCAGGGACCCTACGAGGAACTAACGACTCCCGGATAACAACGGCCACACCCCCACCCCTTCCCTGGGCTCTCGGCTGGTGCAGCACCTGAAATCCTTCTGGGCACAGTTCTACAAGGGGGACTCCTCCCTCTGGGCCCAGCCAGGTTTCAGTAATACATGCCAGGTCTGCCCTCTCGTCTAAAATTAAGTCCCGGACGAGAGGAGCTTTATGTACCACAGACCTGGCATTTAGCGACAGCAGCCTGAGTCCAGGGTCCTGATTACTTGCGCCATCTGGTCTCGGAGTGGGACTCATAGGGCCGGAAGGAGGGATCTCTGTAATGTAGCGAACCCTCCTTCCCCGGTAATGGCCTGCCCTAAAGTCCCCGCCGTATCTGCCCCTCCCTGTTACGACCGTAATACCCCGACCCTCTCCCATGTCTCTAGTCCCCTCAACCACCCCCATGGCCCCCGCTTCTCCCGGCAGGTCCTCCGAATCATACATACCCATGCACTCCCCCAGACAATCCCCACGTAAGAGTTAAAATACACAAAAATTTACAACAATATAATAATAAAAAAGTGGGACATTCATTCATCTCATACGTATCCCATGCATATCCCATACAAAGAAAGAAGAGAAAGATGAAAGAAAAGAAAGAAACTAAAATAGTTGCGCAGTTGATTAAAATTTAAATTTAAAAGTGCGAGTTCGGATGGCAAAATTGGCTCTTAATGTTCAGAGTTAAAGTGGCTAGGGACCAGTTATAGTTCAGATGAAATATATGGGGGAGTGTCTTATAACCCCTCTCTTCTTTTGCAAATTTGTTGGTTAAAAAGTCCTGCGGGGGTCCAGTGCGAACACACAATGCTGCCATCGTCTGTCCACCCGCAGCCCGGGTCCAAAGTTTTCCTTCTGGGGGTAAAGCCACTCCGAGGGATTCCCAAAGGTACACCAATAGAAATAAATAAGGTACAAAGATGGAGCAGGCGTTGTAATTGCCAGGGGACACCGTCGCTGTTCTCCAGATGAAACTTGCTTCCTCAGCATAAAATGGCCGAGGCAGCCCGAGAACCACCGGAATCCCTAGAGCCGATGGGATCATCCAGGACTGTAAAATCCAAGGGTGGTCTCCCCCGTTCCTCGTCCCCACTGCAGGCAGACGGAGTAGAGAAGTAGGGCAGACGATGAGGCCGCTAAAGGACGATGCCGCTGCCACCGAGCTGAGGCTCCTCTCCTCGCCGCCGGACAGCTGATATGGGCGAGGCAGGTCGAAGACCGCTGGAACCGCTAGAAACCACGCGGCCTGCGGTCGTAACGTCCGAGTGACTTGGGAACGGTCCTGGGGGTGGTCCCACGGCCGTAGGGCGCTCCCGTCGCGGGCCGCCAAAGCTGAAAGATGAAATAAGTGCCGGAGCCGCCGAAGAACGCCGTCGCCGTTTCCAGGCCGAAATTCTCCTCCTCGCTGCCAGGCGGCATGGAAGCCACTGAAAACGCTGAAGCTTTTGCGGTCCGGGGCTATCCCCAAAGAGGTAACCCCTACCGCTAGCTGGTCTTTCCGGGTTCTCAGAATCTCAAGCCTCCCGAACAAGCCTCTCATAATATAAATTAGAGTTGTTACTCGCAGTGTTTTTGGCATTTTTCGTCGGGTAGTTTAGAGCGGACGGAGCCTCGCAGCCATCTTAGTCTCGCACATGCGCAGAGCTGGTGCTAGTGATGGTGGCAGGCACCCATTTTGGTTCCCCAGAAAAGTTCCTAGTGTAAACTAGGTCTGAAAAGGCAGGGAAGGGCCCCCAGGTTGCAAGGCATACAGACATAGCTGTAACCCAAAGCCTTCATGTGAGCTATGCCTGGGTGATCCCTATGGAGGCGGTCAAGCACCAGAAGATGGAGGGAGGGGGGAAAGATGACCCGGACACTCCAAAGTGAGCACCCGCTGTGGCTGGAGAGCTCCATCTGGCAGGTCTTAAAGGGGCAGAAAACCTCGGTGACCTTTCCCAATGGCCACCCTCTCTGAACCCAAGTGAAAGGATGGGGTCAGCCATAGAGTGGGCCACCACATTAGAGGAGGTGAGCAGCAGGTCCAGAGAGGCAATAGAGGGTACAGAAATGGAGGGAACAGGGTAAGGGTCAATAGTAGGAAGTGGGCAGCGGCTGAGGGCATCGGCAGGCCCTAGCTGCTTGCCCAGTCAGTACTGCAGTGTATAGGAATACGCCATGAGGAATTCCATTCAGCAGGTCATCCGAGGAGAGAGAATGGGAGGGGTAGGACGATCACCAGCCAAAAGCCCAAGGAGAGGCTTGTGGTCAGTGAAGAGAGTAAATTGCCGTATATGTAGTCGTGAAACTTTTTAATTCTGGACACGGCAGCCAGAGCCTCCTTGTCGATCTGGCTGTAGTTCCTCTCAGCGGAGAGGAGCATCCGGGAATATAAAGCTATGGGGGCTTCTGAGTCATTGGGGAGTATATGGTTCAGAACTGCCCCCAGACCAAAAGGCGAGGCGTCACATGCTAATGTCAGTGGCAGTTTGTCACTGTATTGTACTAAGACAGCTGCTGACGTGAGCATGGTTTTGACAGCTGCAAATGCATGCGCCTCATGGCTGCCCCAGCACCAGGCCACGGATCAGTAAAGCAACTGATGCAGTGGCTTGGCTAGTGACACCTTATGCGGAAGAAAAGGTATGTAAAAATTCAGAAGGCCGAGGAATGCCTGCAGCTCCACCTTAGAGGCAGCAACTTTGGAGGGGTTGGGGCGGATGCCCTGGGCATCTATTAAGAAACCCAGGAATTCCACCTTTGGCACAGTGAATGAACATTTGCTGCGTTTTAATTTCAAGCCCGCACCCCTGAAACACTTGAGGACCTTCTGGAGGACTTCAATGAGTCCTGATCGACTGTGGACAGTGATCAGGACATCATTGAAGTAGTGTACTATGCCTAGGAGCCCATGAAGCAAGCACTCCATGAAGCTCTGGAAGATCCCCGGGGCATTGGATACGCCAAATTGAAGCTGGCGGCAATGGAAAGCCCCTTGGTGGGTGACCATGGTCTGTGCAGTGGCGGCCTCATCATCCACCAGAAGCTGCTGATAGGCTTATGCCATATCCAGTTTGGCAAATATGCAGCCATGCCCCTAGGAATGGAGCAGGTGCTGCACAACAGGAACTGGATATGGATTTGCCTGGAGGCCAAGGTTGATGGTCGACTTATAGTCAGCGCAGATCCTGATAGACCCATCAGCCTTACCGGGACCACTATGGGGATCTCCCAGTTGGAGTGGTCGATGGGCTCCAGGACTCCGTGCGCCAACAGTTTGTCTATCTCAGCATCAACCTTCGGCCTCAAGGCAAAAGAAGCCCGGTGAGCCGTTAGTCTTATAGGGGCAACCTGGCGGTCCAAATTCAAAGAGATTGGGGAACCCTTATATTCCCCCAACTTACCGTCAACGACGTCAGCAAAATCAAAGATGACATCCTCAATGGTAGGTGGAGTGGCCAAGGTTTGATGCACCCCCAAGAGTGATAGGCCCAGCGAAGGGAACCAGTCAAGCCCCAGGAGGGCAGGCAGTGGCTTCCCAACTACCAAGATGGGAAGCTTCCAGTGGAAATCCCCGTAATCAACCCACACACAGTAACTGCCCAAGGTGGGAATTTGAGTCCCCTGGTAGTCTTTTAGTGTCATATCGGGCGGCATCAGCTGGTCACGGGAGATAGCAGGGCACAACTTGGTCAGCACAGTCCAGAAGAGGAGGGAGTGAGAGGATCCCAAGTCCACCTCCATGGTGCAGGGCGACTCTTTGATCAGCAGAGACATGGTTATCTTTTTGGAATCAGCCGATGCCTTGCTTACCAACACTGCAGGGGCGTCTGGTGGATTTTTAGTGATGGTGTAGCAGTTGTCCTTCCAGGGCTGCTACAGCTAATAGTAAGGCTGAAGCGGTGGCCGATACTTGGGTTGAGGCGTCGGCGGCAGGGAGACATACCTGGGTGAGGTGGCCTTTCTTCGTGCAACAGCGGCAAATAGCAGCTTTAAAGGGACAAGCGGAGTGGGCATGATTCCCACCGCAGCCCAAACAGGGGGTTGCAGCAGCGTGACTGGCCGTTTGAGGTGGCAGCCATCTGGGTTTAGCTCAGAGGCTGTCTACCTGGTCCTCCTCCAGGTCATCCAGGGGAACCAGCTCTTCAATGAGGCAGGTTCTCTGTGGAGGAGCGAACAGTTGTTGGTAGTGGTGCAGCTCTAGCTTCTTCCACCGCCTGCTGTAGGGTGATGTCTGCCCAGGCGAGCAATCTCCGCTTCAGGCTAAGATTATGAACCCCGCAGATGAACTGCTTGACCAAGGAATCGTCAAGGTCAACGAATTCGCATTGAATAGCCGCCATTCTGAGAGACTGTAAGAATTGGCTTACAATCTCAGTGTCTTTTTGTAAGCACTGCCTGAAAGCGTACCAGCGGACTATTCTAGATGGAGTCAGGGCATAGTGGTTCCTCAGCTTGCTGATTAGAGTGTTCCAGTTGAGCTCATACACGGCCAAAACCGAAGCGAGAGCCTTGGCCGTGTTAAACATCTGGCGACCGCATGAACTTAGGAAAAAACTGCATTTGTGGTCCGACGGTACTTGGTGATCATTATTTGCGATGAGGAAGCACTCAAATAGCTCTAAAAAGCCAGTCCAGGATTTGCTCGTGGATCCAAAGGGTGCAAAAGGCAGCAGTGAAGCCATAGCTGTAGTGAAGTTGAGGTAAAAAAATTTTTTTTTGTAGATGGAAAGGAAATTAATTGGGTTTCCTTTTCTCATAGCTGTTCAGGCTGGAACCTTCAGCATCCCACCCTTGTCACAAGTGTTAGATTCATAGTTAATTGAAGAGGCGTGAGGCAGCTGAGGTAAGTAGAACAGCTATTTATTCAATAGAACAGGCAACAGCAACTATGTTCAGAGATTCAGCACCTCACCCTGCTTGACAGCTATTTATACTAGATCTGTCAAGCAGGGTGACCAACAGGAATCCTTAGACAGTCCGCGCTCAGCCAGCCATGCTTTAGCCAATCAAGCACGGCCGAGCTGTTGCCGGCTGTCAGTCATACGTTGAGGACTTGCGGCAGGTTGTAAGTCGAGAACTTAGGGCCGGTTGCAAGTCGAGGACTTAGCAAAGCTAAGATGCTAGAAAATATGTCAGAATTCTGTCTGGCTCTCAATCAGCAAGATACTTTTCTGAAAACAGGACAATATATATTTGATATGGTAGAAGAAGCTGGGAGGGGGGAGATTGAGTTAAAAATGGGCCAGATCCAACTGAATCAGGTCAATGCTTTCAAGGAAAACATACCTTGAAAAATTTCTTAAATGCATTGTATAAGAGAGGTAGTTGAGTAGCATCTCAGAAGGTGGGTGATTGCTCCATTGTAAATCCACTTCCCCCCCTGATTACATCATTTAAGTGAGCATATGTAGTCTGCCCTGTATTTTCCAAAGCTCATAATCCTACAGAAGTATTTTAGGGATCCTGTATGTGTGTGTTCATATGAATGAAGGTAACACTCCATACTGTATTGTAAGAGTACCTTCAATTACATCTATTCCTTTTACTTCATTTGCTACAGAAAGTATATGTTACAGAAAGCATGTTAGAGTGCATTATGTAATCGTAGTGATGTTGCTGCTCTCTATTCTTACCAGATTTTCCTTGTGTACTGTATGTCTGTGTGGATGTGTGTGTGTGCGCGCGCATGCATGCATGCATGCTTGTAACTTTGACTCCAGAACAAGTTCTCATTTTTTGGTAAGATTTCAGAAGTGGCTTGTCATTGCTTTCTTCCTAGGGTTGAATGAGAATGACTGGCTCAAGATCATCCATTTGTTTTGTGCCCACAGTGGGAATGGAATTCACAATCTCTCTGTTTCTAGCCTGATGGCTTAACCACTGCACCAAACTGGTTCTTGCATTTCTTCCTAAGCTGTTTTAAATATGACCTAGAGCAAAACTCCAAAGATCGAAGCAGCAGGCAAACCAAAGCAAGAAATTTGTATTTGTTGGTCACTGACATACTTTGGATTTTTCTATATATTCCTCAGGAATGTCACCAGAAAAAAGATCCTTGAGGACTAAAATTCCCTCATGTCTTGGTGTTATCACTAGTAAAACTTCCTCTGTTTTGTTCAACTTCAAATTTCAATGGTTTGCATTTTATAAAAGTTGTATCTTAAGGGTTTTCTAAAATTTTTGGGTACAGCCATTTATTTGTGTGTATGTGTGTGTGTGTATGTATGTGTGTGTGTGTGTATGTGTGTGTATTTATTTATTTATTTATTTATTTATTTAACGACATAGGTATGCTGGTCTTGTTGTATTCGGGTCTTTTCCCATGTAAGATTGAGATTGTCTTGGCAACGTTTCGGTGAGGTCTCACTCGTCATCTTCAGGCTGGATTTTGGGCTTAAAGCATGGTTGGAGCTGCCATCTTTTTATAAATCTGGGTGTGTGGGGGTCAATCTCAATCTTACATGGGAAAAGACACAAATACAACAAGATCAGCATACCGACATCCATGAAAATTTATATATATACATACACACACATACACTGTCCCTATAAATGATTTTGCTTCAAGCATATAGCTTAATCAGATTTGATTTGAAGGGTTATTGAATACAATGAAACCCACAAAGGACAAATACTCATAGCATGCAATAGCTAACGTTTTCTCAAATATTTCACAAGCTGAAACACTGCCATGGCTTTTTACCTTGTTTGTAAGAGGCCAGGAGCAAATTCTCATCTTCTACTTCAAACACTGTGTCCACATCTATTTGTTTTTGAGCCAAAAGTTCTTCCAGAGTCCTGTAGTCATTTGATTGTAGAGCCTCCAAAAAAGCTTTTTTCATTAGCCTGGCTGTTGTAGTCCGTGTAATGGTTTCTCCCATGTTTTCCTCAGGGGATTCTATCATGCTTCTTTTCGGTGGTCAAGCACTGTGTTTATAAAATGCATCAATGGGTGTTTTAAGTTTCCCAAAGCATGCTAGCCTGCAAGCCCAAAGATAATTTTAACACCAAGCAATGCTGATCTGCCTGTTCTATTTATGAAAGCAAACATCAGCCAATGTCTAACATGCTTAATTCTGTCAAGTGAAACCAAAGCAGACCGGTGGTGCCAGTATGAAGAAATACACAGAGGGGATTAGGTAACCACCAAAATATTACCTATCATAAACTTGTTAAGATTAACTATATATGCTCTTAAAGCAAATATAATTTCTCAGCAAAAGTAGCAACTAACTATATTAATTTCTGGAAACCTAATTTCTTGGCTTGATTTAGACAGTTACTACAAATTTTCACATTCTCCATTAAGTAGAGGTTTCATTGGTTTTATATTTATATATTATTTTCTCTGCCCACACTTACCTTCATTGTCCACAAGTCCATTACTCATTAAGATGGATGAAAATTAGGATGGATTTCTGTCACCCTAAAATGCAGAACAAAATAGTCTTCTCGTCTTCTACCTTAGTTCAACTGTGGAAGAAAAATAGAACAGATAAAAAATCTTCATTTAATTTAGAAAGATAATTGCAGAAGGCCTCCTGTTAAGGGCCTCTCTTCTTCCATCCTGTTTCACACTTCAATTTTTGGTCCAATCAGGGAAGAACTTTCAAACATGGTAGAAGTCTCTGAAAAATAAAACATGACAGCAGGTCTTCCTTGCTGAGCAATCCCAATCATCAATTATATAGCCATATTTTTTAACAAAGTGATATTTGTTTACAAGCTGTCCTTTGATACTTCCTGTATGCCTGCTTATGACATACTGTATCTATTTATTCTGCATTAGAATAAGGCTGTGCCTGAGTGTAAAAGTAACTGAGGTAATATATCCAATGCAAAATTATAAATGTGAAGGTCTATGCAAATAAACATAATTTATGTATGGAAATGTAAACTGATTGAATATAACAGGCATAATATTTCTGTAGATGGAAACATTAAGGCCATAATAAAGGTGCTCCTCCATGTGTCTATTTTCAATCATCTAGAGCAGCACTGAATGTATTCTGTGAAAAAAAACCTGATGTGTAAGTGGAGATCTACTCAATAGAGTCCTTCAATTATAGCAAAACAGAATTATATTTCTATAGACGATGATGACGACAATAATGACGACAATGATGATAATGACGACAAGGACTTTATTTGCAACAGCTTATATCAAGCAACAATAACTTTAAAAAAGAACATCTTCCTATTTCATGTCTTGAGAAAATGTGAAAAGTAGATAAAAATGCAAAGCCCAGTCAAAACATCTTGGCACAAACATCGGGACACAAATTATCATCCTCAAAACCTTTTTGTGACGATTCCTTTAACGCCATGAAACAACATCTTATCCCAGACTCTTATGAAGGACACGACAGGTTCACACAAAAAGCCGCATCTAGCCTAAACATTTGGCTGACTGTGCAGCAAAACATAATAATGATAATAGCAACAGTAAAAACACAGCATCAAAGACGTGTAGAAATACATAAACTCTGCTTTGGTATATGAAATAGTAATCAGTTGTTGATTACCCCAAAATGAACTGGAATATTGGGTAAGCAGTTTACTACGATGCAAGCAAGTAAGCAACTTTCTGTGTAATTCTGGTCAGATTATTAGGCAGGTGAGATGGAGCCTTTTCAAGCATCTGTCATGCAAAAGACGGACATTTCTCTTGTGGGCAAATCTCATAGGAACTGAGTGGTTTTGTTTTATTAACCTGCTAACTTATAAATACAATATGTAAATGGAAGATGAAACATCTGAATCATCTCTCTTCTCGCCAAATGTTTTGCAATGAAATTTTGGAATGTCTGCAGTACTTTCTGATTTAAAAGTCTGATTTTGTTCAGACTCAGATTTGTGAAACTAATTCAGATATTCCAAATGAAGCTGTTGCACAATTGAAGCTCAAATTGCAAATGGCATGGATCATATGTTGTTTTTCCCTTCTCACTTCTTTTTTTAAAGTCTGTCACTCAGATTACTCTCTCTAAAGTTTTTTTTTTAAGTCTGTCACTCAGGTTACTCTCTCTAAAGTTTATTTTTCCCTCTGCCCCTTTGATACTTTCAACGTTACTGTTATGTTGGAAAATATTGCAATAAGAGGTAAATAGTACTGTAATGCTGCTACAGCTAAAGGCAATTTAAGCATGTTTCACTCATGGGTTGAGAACAAGCAGAAGATAACTCAAAACAGGCAACTGGAGTTTCCTTGATGTTTTTTTTCTTTCTTTGGAAGCATTTTACTGACTGTCATCCCTGAAGCTTCTTCAGTTTTCAAAAAAAACAAACAAACAATAAAGTTCAGTTGCCTTTTGGAAATAGCAACTTTGGGACAACCATGATCTGGATGATTTTAGAATCTCCATAGACAAAATGAACACAAAATCATGAAACATGGCTATACTCCCCACCCACACTTTTTTTTTATTCCTGGAAACTGCATGAAATTCCAGGGTTTTTTTTTTATTCCTGGAAACTGCATGGAATAGTCACTGAAATTTTGCTGGCAAGTGATTGACCATAACCTACCCATTTAATAGCCAGTGCAAGTTTGAAGATTGACTTAAATCATAAAGCCAATTCTCAAAAACATCTTAGAGTCATGGGGGGGAAATATGTGAAGCTAGAAGTAGATATAAGTAAGAATGAACTTAAACCAAAAATTTGAGGGTTAATTACCCATGACATCTTTTACAAATCTGATTGTTAGAAATCTTAGGGATTCCCCCCTGTAAAACCAAATATAGGCAACTGTTAGAATAATTGCTAACATCTTAGCTATAGCTATGCTTTCAGAAGTCAACTGATACCCTTTTATTACTAATTAAAGATTTGTACACCACATACTTTTAAAATTTGCTATTTTTATTGGTCTAGGAGTTGGACTCTACATAAATAAATGCATACTTCAAAATTAACCAATTGACATCGAATTGAAAGTGTGTGTGGAATTTATAAAGATTCCTCCTCTCCAAAGGAAGAGAGGATAGAAATTGTAGGATATATTATAACATTCGTTTAACATGAATGATATATGAAGACTCTTCAGTACTTCAAAAGCAACTTTAGACCTCTATGAATCTATGACTTAAGTTTCATTTAACTGAGCTGATTTCTGGCTTAGCAATAGCATATCTGAAATCCCAATTAAATTTGTATTTTATTTGAAGTGTTATAATGTGCTTTTGTCTATCTTGTGGATAGATTTGAATCATATTCCCATTTATGGAATTCTTGCTTTATTATAGGATGGATTTGAAATGTTGAACCTAATGGAAGTGGTTGAAGATGGAAGTGTCAAATATGGCCTTGCTATTTTAATTTCTTTGGAGGAAAAAAAGATGCACTAGTCTTCCTCTCATATAAATAAAGGTGTTCCTCAAGTTAAAACCATTAATTTAGGTGCTGTTTGGAGTTACAACAGCACTACTCATGATCACTTGATCAAAAACACTTGTTCTTATGATGATTGCTCTGTCCCAAGGTCATGTGATCATCATTTTTTATTTTGCCAACTGGTTTCTAACAAGCAACGTCAATGGGGGATTTTATAATAACCTCGATTCATTTAACTGTAATGATTCACTTAAAAACTGTGGGTGCTTCCCTGAAGCCTCTGGAGGGCTTAAACTGACTCTACGAGCAAACCAGAAGTGACTTCCGGTTTTCTTGTAGGCTCCTTTTTAATCTTCCGGAGGCTTCAGGGAATACTCCTGAAGGTCCCTGAAGACTCTGGAGGGCCTCCAGGGGTTGTGGAGGGAGGCTGTTTTTCTCCTCCCCAGGCTCCTATAAAGCCTCTGGAGCCTGGGGAGGGTGAAAAAGCCCCAAAAAACCAGCCCTATGGGCAAACCAGAAGTTCGGGAATGGACTTCCGGTTTGCTCGAAGGGCTGGTTTTAATCCTTCGGAGCCTTCAGGGACCTTCAGAAGCAAACCGGAAGTCACTGTTTGTAGGGTCGTTTTTCATCCTCTGGAGTCTTCAGGGATGTCTCTGGAAGGCCCTTAAGGCTCCGGAGGGCTTAAACCGGCCCTACAAGCAAATCAGAAGTCCATTCCCAGACTTCCAGTTTGCCCACAGGGCTGGGTTTTTGTATTCCGGAGGCTTCAGGGAAGCTCCTGAAGCCTCCAGAGGGCCTCTGGGGGTACGGGGAAGGCTGTTTTTGTTAGATCCGTGGAAAGAACCAGGCAGGAGGCGTCTGAGGTAACCATAAGTAACACAACGTTTATTGCAGGCAAAAACGAACAACAGTAGTAGACCGGCACCCTTCCTCTGCCTGACAGCTTTTTATATAGAGCTGTCAGACAGGAGGACCAATAGCCACGCGTATGACAGCCCGGCAACTTGCAGGGCGTGCCTGATTGGCTAAGGCGCGCCTGGCTGTTGCCGAGCTGTCATTCGTAAGTCTGAGGACTTACTCGGGCTTCAACACTCCTTCCCTCCAGCGAGGGTGCATGCGTCAGTGATGGCGCATGCGTAGTCGCGCAGGTAGGAGGGGAGACAGTGGACATGCCCCGAACGCCGCAGTTGGAGAGGCGGCGTTGGAGGGTAAGGACGTCCTCGTGAGAGCTCCTCCCTGCGGGGAGTAGAGCTCCGGGTGACATCACCACTGCGGCCTAATGGAGGAGGCGGCACCCAAGGAGGAGGTAGGCCGGGAGGAGGGGGCGTGGCCGGGAGTGGCAGTGAATTTTGAACGGGCCGGTAGGCGGCCGGGGGTGTGTGGGCAAGGCCTGTGAATGGAAGGCCTAACTGGGCGGAAGAGGGAACCTTGGGGCCGGATTGATGGATTGTGGGAGGCTGGCCCAGGGGCAGAAGTGACCCAGCAGCCCGGGCAGGATGGCCTGAATCTGGGAAGGCCAGCGGAGGCGCGACCTGCGGAAACTGTTGCGGGGCTGGGGCCGGTTGCGAGGCGTCTGTGGCAGGCCTCTGCATGTCGGGTTGACCTGGATCCTCTGGGAGGTGGCGGCGCCTCAGTTGATCCAGGTGGCACCACCACTCACTGCCATCAGATAGGTGGACCCTGTAGGAGACAGGTCCGGTTACCTCGGTGATGGTGGCAGGCACCCACCGAGGGTCCCCACAGTAATTACGTCCCCAGACCAAGGCCCCGGGAGAGAAGGAATGGGATGGAAGCCCCAGGTTGCCAGGCTGAAGTCCTGAATGGAGGGGGTGTAGTCTATCCAGGGTGGTCAGCAGGCAACAACTCATCAGCAGCTCTGCAGGGCTTTGCTGTGTGAGTGGGCAAAGTGTGGAGTGCTGAGCCATTAGGTAAGCATCCACCCTTGCCTGCCAGTCACCACAGTCCATGCGGCCCAAAGCCTCCTTGGCTGATCGGACCGCCCTCTCCACCCGGCCATTGCTGGCTGGATGGTAAGGGGCGACAGGGGCATGGCGGATTCCTTAGGCAGCCAGGTAGGACTGAAGACTGCGGATGCGAATTGTGGGCCTTTGTCGGACACCACTGTGTCCGGCAACCCATGGGTAGCGAACAAGCGTCGCAGAGCCCACACCATACTCTCCGCTGTTGTGGAGCGCATGAGGACTAGCTCCACCCAGCGCGAGTAGGCATCCACAGTCACCAGGAATACCTGGCCATGGAAGGGACCCATGAAGGCAAGGTGAAGGTGGGACCAGGGCCCGTGGGGCATCTCCCACTCCCGGGAGGAGGAGGAGGGAGGAGATGGGCAGGACTCCTGGCATGGGACGCAGAGGCCGACCCAAGCCTCGATGTCGGCATCGAGGCAGGGCTACCAAACATAGCTCTGGGCCAGTGCCTTCATGCGTGCGACCCCGAGGTGATCGTCATGGAGTCGCTGGAGGACCTGGTGGCGGAGGGCCAAAGAGATGACCATGCAGTCACCCCAGAGAAGGCAACCGCAGTGGAATGACAGCTCCAACTGATGCATTTTAAAAGGGCGGCAGTCTGGAGGAACGCCCCCTGTAGGCCAGCCCCTCAGGACCCATGCCATGATTTGGGAAATGACAGGGTCAGCTTGCGAGTGGGCAGCCACATCAGAGGATGTCAAGGGAAGGTCCAGCTCAGTGATGGAGAGGACGGAAAGGCAGAGGACCAGCTTGCCCGGACAGTAGCACAGCGCATAGGAATATGCAGCTAGGAACTCCGTCCAGCGGGTCATCATCCTGGGGGATAGGATGGAAGGGGCCAGCCTATCACCGGCCAGAAGTGCAAGGAGAGGCTTGTGGTCAGTGAAGAGCATAAAGTGCTGACTGTAAAGGTAATCGTGGAACTTTTTAACCCCGGACACCGCAGACAGAGCCTCCTTGTCTATCTGGCTGTAGTTCCTCTTGGCCGAGGAAAGTGTCCAGGAGTAAAAAGCTATGGGGGCTTCTGAGCCATTGGGCAGGACATGGATCAGGACCGCCCCCAAACCCATGGGGCAGGTGTCACACGCCAAAGTCAGGGGCATCTTGTCACTATACTGGACTAAGACTGCCTCTGACATCAGGAGGGATTTGACAGCCGCGAACGCATGCGCTTTGCGGCTGCCCCATTGCCAGGCAGCGGATTGGTCGAGCAACCGATGCAGCGGCTCGGCTAGTGATGCCTTGTGAGGGAGAAATGGCGCATAGAAGTTTAAAAGGCCGAGGAGTGCTTGTAACTGCGCCTTGGAGGTAGGAGGGGGAGCGTTCCTGATGGCCACGATTTTGGAGGGGGTGGGGTGGATGCCCTGGGCGTCAATCAAGAAGCCCAGGAACTCCACTTGGGGCACAGCAAAAGAGCACTTGTTGCGCTTCAATTTGAGACCCGCGCCCCTAAAACGGTCGAGGACTTTCCGTAGAACTCCGATGAGTCCTAAGCGGCTGTTTGCAGTGATCAGGACATCATCGAAGTAAGGGATAATGCCGGGGAGCCCATGGAGCAAATGCTCCATAAGGCCCTGGAAGATTCCTGGAGCAATGGAAACGCCGAATTGGAGGCGGCGACAGCGGAAAGCCCCTCAGTGAGTGATGATGGTCTGGGCAGCCACCGCATTGTCATCCACAGTGAGCTGCTGGTAGGCCTGCGCCATATCCAGTTTGGAGAAAATGCAGCCCTGCCCCAAGGCGTGGAGCAGGTGCTGCACGACAGGGACTGGATAGGGGTTTGCCTGGAGGCCAAGGTTGATCGTCGACTTGTAGTCGGTGCAGATCCTGATGGACCCGTCGGCCTTCATGGGGATCACTATGGGGGTCTCCCAGCGTGAATGGTCAATGGGCTCCAGGATGCCCTGTGCCAACAGCTTATCGAGTTTGGCATTAACCTTAGGCCTCAAGGCAAAAGGCACCCTGCAGGCCTTCAGCCGGATGGGGGCAACCTGGGGGGTCCAAGTTAAGGGAGACAGGGGTGCCCTTATACTGGCCACGTTCCCCATTGAAAATGCCGGCGTAGTCCTGAAGGACAGCCGCCACGTCAGGGGGCGTGTCCACCACAGTATGCATCCTGGTCAGGGATAAGCCCAGAGGGGTGAACCAGTCAAGGTCTAAAATAGAGGGGAGGGGTTTCTGAACTAGCAGGGCTTGGAGAACTGCACAGTGGCTCCCATAGCGAACCCGCACCCCATAACAGCCCAGGGTGGGAATGTTAGTCCCCTGGTAGTCTTTCAACAAGGTGTCCGAGGGAGAAAGCTGGGACTGCAAGACTTGCGGGCACAGTTTGGTGAAGGTGGCCCAGGTGAGGAGTAACCAGGAGGAGCCCGAGTCAACCTCCATTAGGCAGGGGGAACCTTCAATGGACACAGTTATGGATATCTTCTGCATATCCGCCGAGGCGACCCGCCGAGGCGACACTGCAGGGGTGGCAGGGACATCATCCAGCAGGGCGTAGCAATCGTTGCAGCGAGGTTGCTGGCGTCTGGCCGGTTGGTTCTTGGCTGGTGTGGGTGGGCCGTAAACTGGAGGCTGGTCGGCTTGAGGCAGAGGTGGCAAGTTGGCCTGGCAGACCTGCGCCAGGGGGCCCTTCTTGCCGCAGCGGTGGCAGACGGCCGCCTTGAAAGGGCAGGTTGCCCAGGCATGCGAGCCTCCGCAGCTGAGGCAGGCAGCGGCGGCAGCAGGAGAGCAAATCAGGGAAGGCTGCTGTGGCTGAGGCCGGCGAGGGGTGGCCCTCAGTCAATCGACCTGGGCCTCATAGAACTGGTCCGGCAGAGGAACCAGCTCATCGATGAAGTTGGTGATGTGCGATGAAGGTGGCGGCGGCATAGAGGCAGGAGCTGGTAGGGCAGGCAAGGCAGGCACGGCGGCCAAGGCGGTTGCGTGAGGCAGGTAGCGGTCTATGTCCACAGAGGACAGATCAGCAAGCTCAACGGCCCTCACTTCGTCGATGGCATATGTAAGCGTGACCTCGGACTTGCTGAGGAGCCGCCGTCTGAGGAAAAGGTCCTTAAGACCACAGACGAATTGCTCAGTCAAGTTGTCCTCCAGGTCAGGGAAATCACACTGAGCAGCGGCGACTCGCAACGCCTGGAGGAAGTGGTTTACTGATTCAGACGGCTTCTGAACACTCCGGCGGTAGGCAAACCTGCATGTAATTTGGGACGTAGTTGGGGCATAATAGGCTTGGAGCCCCTCCATCAGTTTGTCCCATGAGAGGTCATAGACAGCCCACAGGGCTGCAAAGGAGCGGGCCGTCGCGAACATTTCGGGTCCGCAGGCGGTCAAAAAGAAACCACACTTTTTGGCTTGGGAGTACCCCTGCCGGTTGTTAGCAATTAAGAAGCACTCAAACTGCTCTAAAAAGGCAGCCCAAGATTCCCCGGCAGCTCCGAAAGGAGCGAAAGCAGGCATTCTAGCGGTGTCGGATAGCGGCTGAGGTGAAGCGGCTGAGGGGAAGCGAGGCGTGTAAATTGTCCGGTCAAACGCCTTTAAAAAATCGTTGCTTGCCCTGTAGGTCTTACTCAGAGCCCGTGATCCCACCAGCTTGTCGCCAGTGTTAGATCCACGGAAAGAACCAGGCGGGAGGCGTCTGAGGTAACCGTAAGTAACCCAACGTTTATTGCAGGCAAGAACGAACAACAGTAGTAGACCGGCACCCTTCCTCTGCCTGACAGCTTTTTATATAGAGCTGTCAGACAGGAGGACCAATAGCTGCGCATATGACAGCCCGGCAACTTGCAGGGCGCACCTGATTGGCTAAGGTGCGCCTGGCTGTTGCCGAGCTGTCATTCGTAAGTCCAAGGACTTACTCGGGCTTCAACAGTTTTCACCCTCCCCAGGCTCCTATAAAGCCTCTGGAGCCTGGGGAGAGTGAAAAATGACCTCAAAAAAAGGCTGAAGTCATGCACCCGCTGGCCAGCTGAGAGGCAATGCTTTGTGTGCCCTGACAAATGGCTCCATGTGCCACCTGTGGCATGCATGCTATAGGTTCGCCATCCTGGGTTTAGTTGTATTGGATACATTAATGAAACTACTACTTCTACTGCTATTATTATTACTTGTATGTAGTGTATGTACAAAAACACCAATCTAACCTACAAATATTGCTTAGTTAGAGAAAGAAAAAATGCAATAATTCTTGGATTCTCCATTTTGGAAATCTAAAATGCAGTTATAAAAGTTGAATCTATTTCCATGTTCAAATGTTTAGATACTTACACAGGCATAGAAAAGGCATTGTAAATAGTATCAAAGAGCAGTAATTTCCTTTTTCTAATCAGCACTGCTACAAAATAGGTATTCACAGCTCACTTTTCTCTGGCCAACTCAAAGCCACAAAACAGCATGCAAACATTTACGATTTCTTCATGAAGCAAAATGGGTTTATTATCAATAAGCAGGTGTAGTATTGACTTACCTTCCCTACCAGTTCACAAATGTGAGCAAGCACCTCTGTGCATGCGCACAGCCTTCTGCACATATGCTTTTGGTGAAAAAAGGACCTAAATGGGATGCCATACAACTGGGGTGAGTGGGCGGGGCTTCCTGCAATTTCTGCCACTGGTTCGGAAGAAACAGTCCAAACCAGTAGAATACCACCTCTGGGTATAAGAAGAATGATAGAGAAGGCAAAACTGCCATTGCCCCAGGCATGAGTCAGCAGTTACTTACAGTCTGGTAGTGGAAATATAGAACTATTTTTGTGTATAAGCTAACAATTGTTCCAGATTCACTTTCAAATATTTTTGAGACATGGAGCAAAACATGTCCTCTGTGTTTTAAAAAAACAATTTTATTAATTTGTTAATTAAAAAAAAAAGGCCACATTTTGTTTGTTTAGAAGGTTGGTAGAGAGAAGCTTTGGGAGAACCTGGCCGAGTAGCCCTCCATTTCTCCATGGGGCAGATAAATTCCCATCATGCATAGGATGCTACTGTCTCCTCTTTGTTGCATCTTGTGGACAGTGTACCAAGAGTTTCATTAAATAACCAAACTGGGACAAATCTAAAAATCTCTTGCAATGGCTCAAATAAAAACACAATAATTGCATGTTTCTGTACATAATGGCAGATAGTATCTTTCTTAGCCAAGCAATCATTACTATGATTAGTAGTTAAGCTACTATGTTGGCATTGAATCTCAATTGGAACTAGCTCAGATGCAGGCCAGGAATACTTCAGCCTTCTGGCTGAAATAAATTAAATAAGTAGGAACAGCAAGCATCCTTGACAACATACTGGGAGGTTTTTAGATTTCAACCATATGTTGTCCTTGCAGCTTCCTTATCAGAAATAGCTCTCCGCTTTAAACTGTGGTATCTGGAGCCGCTTAACAAAATATGTTGTTATGGTTTACTGACCTTAAAAATGAAAGGAGTACCTAGCTTAGCATTTTGTTTTCATTTCAGGATTCTGTCACTTCACTTGCAGACATGATCATGAAATTTAGTTATGCACCATGAATAATTGATTTATCTTAGGATTTTATGAATATAAAAAAAATCTTATTGATTAAATCAGAAGACCTGAGTAGCAAATAGTGAGTGTTCACTGCCTAAAAAATTGATAATTATAGCTAGATTCTGCTATTTCTCTCAGGAGAAAGCATTGTCTTAATAAAGATTTATAAGACATTAAAATCTTATTAGTATCACATTTGAAAAATTTCTACTGATTGCAGTTTCAACAGGGTAAATACATTTCTTACCTAAAAGCAGGAAGTGGTAAACAATTCCATTCTAATTCATAAAGGATGGAAGTCATCAAGCAGAATTAAAACACTACCTGGTTAGAGTGTAAAATAAAGAATAGCAATACTTTGGTTAATCACAATTTTGGTCACCACAATATAAAAAAAGATGTGAGATCCTGGAAAGTATAGAGGAGAGCAACAAAGATGATAAAGGACTTGGAGGCTAAATCATATGACACAGAAAGTTAGGTATGTTTCCAGGCTATCAAAGAGAAGATTAGGATGGGCATGATAGTTGTTTTGTAGTATAGGTAGTCCTCAACATATGATCACAATTGAGCCCAGAATTTCTGCTACTAAGTGAGAAATTTGTTAAGTCACTTTTGTCCCATTTTATGACTTTTCTTGCAATGTTTGTTAAGTGAATCATTGCAGTTGTTAAATTAGTAACATGGCTGTTAAGTTCCCATCACTTTGCTTGTCAGAAGGTTGCAAAAGATGATCACATAATCCCAGGACACCGACCATCCAAAATATGAACGAATTGTCAAACATCCAAATGTAAATCACATGACCATGTGGATGCTACAATGGTCATAAGTGTGAAAAATAGTCATAAGTCATGGGTCACTAAATGAACTGTTGTAAGTTGAGAACTACCAATACTTGAAGGCTGTCATAAAGACTTATTCTCTAGGACAGCAAACGGCAGGACAAGAAGATATGGGTGGAAGCTTGTTAAAAGGAGATCCGACTGTGACTAGGGAGTAATTTGACAGTGAAAACAATTAATCAGTGCAATAGCTTGCCTCGGGGTTGTGGGTGTTTATACGGGAAATTTTGAAGAATAGACTAGCCACCATTTAACTGGGTTGATATAAGGCTTCTGCCTTGAGCTAGATGAGCTGGACTAGATGACCTCTAAAGAACAAGGAGCTTCGTGGCACAGTGGTTAGAATGCAGTATTGCAGGCAAACTCTGCCCACTACTGAGTTTGATGGAGCTCAAGGTAGACTCAGCTCTCCATCCTTCCAAGGTCAGTAAAATGAGGAGCCAGATTGATGGGGAAAATATGCTGACTCTGTAAACTGCTTAATATGGCTGTAAAGCACCGTGAAGCAGTATGTAAATCTAAGTGCTGTTGTTATTGCTATCTTCCATTCCTATGATTCCATGATTCTACTATAGAAGTGCAGTTGATATCTCTTGTATTTTTGCCTCCAGAGCAGTTAACATTAGTCATACTCTGATGATGGAGAGGAAAATGTATGCAGCCAAAGAAAGCATTGTTGCTTAACTATGGATAATCAGTTTTCATGTAGGTATAGATCAGCAAACAAAACAAGAAAATTGCAACTAATTAGGATAAAAAGAAGAAAAAACCCTATAAAATACCTAAGAGCAGTGGTGGGTTTCAAAAATTGTTTGAACCTACTCTGTGGGTGTGGCCTCTTTTGTGGGAGTGGCTTGCTGCCCATGTGACCGGATATGAAGATGCCGACGACACTTGTCAGAACCACCTTAAATTACCTCACACACAGCACTGGCATGCATAAGAATATAGATGTAAACTTGTTTTTTAAAAGCCTCTTTGGTTTGCATTAAAACAACTTCAACACACGCAATGTTCTGATTGCACCACAAACGCAGTAGTCATCCTTACCTTTCACAGAGGCACTAAGTTTTATAAATATGAGCTTGATAGTGTAGAATAATCATATCCAAGGACCAGTGGTGGGTTTCAAAAATGTTGGAACCTCTTCTGTAGGTGTGGCCTGCTTTCCGGGTCCACTGGTGAAACCTCTTCTAACCGGTTTGGTAGTTTTGACGAACCAGATCTACCGAATAGGTGCGAACTGGTAGGAACCCACCTCTGCCTAAGAGGATTAGAAAAGAAGCTATGGCATACTGTACAAATTTTAAAAAAAACAGTACCTAGATATAATAAAACAAATGTAATCAGATTGATCTGAAAATAATCAGATAAAACAAATCAGAATTACCAAGATGATTAGTAAAGAATGGAGACAATAACTTCCGGTGAGCAATTGCAGAATGGGTAAAATTCAAAACACATTCTAATAGATTAACAGAGTTGGAAGGAACCTTGTAGGTCATCTAGTCCAATCCCGCACCCAAGCAAGAGACCCTATACTATTTCTGACAGATGGCAGTCCAGTCTCTTCTTGAAAGCCTCCAGTGACGAAGCTTCCACAACTTGTGAAAGCAAGCTCTTCTATTGGTTGATTGCTCTGGCAGAAAATTCCTACGTATTTCTGATTTAATAGCAATAGCAATAGCAATAGCAGTGGACTTATATACCGCTTCATAGGGCTTTCAGCCCTCTCTAAGCGGTTTACAGAGAGTCAGCATATTGCCCCCAACAATCTGGGTCCTCATTTTACCCACCTCGGAAGGATGGAAGGCTGAGTCAACCCTGAGCCGGTGAGATTTGAACCGCTGAACTGCTGATCTAGCAGTAGCCTGCAGTGCTGCATTTAACCACTGCGCCACCTTTAAACTCTCTTTGTTTAGTTTCCATCCATTACTCCTGGTCTGGCCTTCAGGTGCTTTGTAAAACTGGTTGACTCGCTCCTCTCTGTGAAAGCACCTTAAATATTGGAACACAGCTATCATGTCTCCACTGGTCCTCCTCTTCAGTAGATTATCCATGCCCAGTTCCTGTAACCATTCTTTAGCCTCCAGTCCCCTAATCATTTTTGTTGCTCTTCTCTGCACTCTTTCTAAAGTCTCAATATCTTTTTAATAGTGTAGTGACTTGAGAGACCACCTGCTGCCAATTACCTCCAATAGACCGATCAGATTCCACAGATTAGGCCTCCTCCGAATTCCATCCGCCGGCCAATGTCGACTGGCGACTGCCCGGAGGAGAGCCTTCTCTGTGCTGCTCCGACCCTCTGGAACGAGCTCCCCATGGAGATTCGAACCCTCACCACCCTCCAGGCCTTCCGCAAAGCCCTTGAAACCTGGCTGTTCCGACAGGCCTGGGGCTAAAGAGTTTTTGCCCCCATTCTCGAATATAGCAATAGCAATAGCAGTAGACTTATATACCGCTTCATAGGGCTTTCAGCCCTCTCTAAGCGGTTTACAGAGAGTCAGCATATTGCCCCCAACAATCTGGGTCCTCATTTTACCCACCTCGGAAGGCTGGAACGCTGAGTCAACCCTGAGCCGGTGAGATTTGAACCGCTGAACTGCTGATCTAGCAGTAGCCTGCAGTGCTGCATTTAACCACTGCGCCACCTCGGCTCAATATCGAATTGTATGGTTGTTGTGTGTTTTTAAATTTTGTATTGTTATGTCTCGTCTTTTTATTCCCCTGTCTGTACCCCCTTCCCTGATTGAATTGTGAGCCACCCTGAATCCCCCTTGGGGAAAAGGGCGGCATATAAATGTAATAAATCCAATCCAATCCAATCCAAACTGGATGCATTATTCTAGTTGTGGTCTTACTAAGGCTTTGTAGATAACTCACTTGATCTTGATTGAATTAATGCATTAATGAATTAATTGCCTCTCTTAATGCAATTTAGGATTGCACTAGCTTTTTTGGCTGCCGCTGCATACTGTTGGCTCATATTTAATTGGTTGTCCACTAAGACTCCAAGATCTCTTTCACAGTTACTGTTTTTACCGAATTTATATGTATACTTTTGGTTTTTCTTTCCTAAATGTAAGACTTTACTTTTCTTTACATTGAATTTCAAATTTGTTAGATATTATTTTAGAAGCATAATTCTAATTGTTGCATGGGCACAATTACTGCAGATAATATTAATACCTTGGTTATGCAACTGAAAGGTTTAATTCGGAAATATTTCGTCCCTGTTGCTTTGTCTCTACTTTGCTTGTTATACTCCAAGTAGATCAGTGATGGTGAACCTTTTCGTCACCAAGTGCCAAAAAGGGAGCGTGCGTGAGCATGCATGCACTTTTACACATATATGTGCATGCTCATCTGGGGCGCAACGGGAAGAGGAGCTGCTCAGGGGGCATGCATGCACCGGGAAATGAACTTCACACCAGAAAAAAGAAGACCAGCTGCTCTAGTTTCTGGCACTACCTCACACACGAAGGCCACCTGATTGTCGTGCGTGCAAGAGCGCCAGAAGCTCAGAAAAGGAACAGGCAATGCCATGCATGCTATATGACATGGCTCCGCATGCCACTTCGGGCAAGTGTGCCATAGGTTTGATGCAAAGGGAATTTAATTTGAAAATATGCCATGATATAAACCACTATTAGGGAGATTATTATCTTGATGACTTTTCATCAAAAATCATAAATGAATGGAGTGCTTTCTCTAAATATTAAGCAGCTAACTTTAGGTCTCACCTAAGGGAAGCAATTATTTCACCCCCATCATTTACCATTCCAATGCAGGGAGAGTTAAAAAGAAAAAAAAAGACTTGAGATTGGCATTTGTGTCTCATGAAAAGTTTGGATGTTGGAACAAAGGCAAAGCTGCTTTCGCCCAAGGCCAAAAAAATACATGATAATTCATTATCAATTCTTTTTTATAAAATACGTTCTTGTGAAGTTATTGCGAAACATAAACAGGTAACCGCACATATTTTCGCACTGATAGTATTGTATCTCGACTGTGTCCTTCGCTAGTGGCAAATAGAATGAAGGACTAAAATAGGCTTCACACAGACTCCCTTTAGAAAGAACCAAAACAAAGCGCCACCAAATGTCTGGGAACGGTCTGCTTTGCATTCAAGCCTCTTTGGCTCAAAACAGGCCATTTTAGACTCAAAATGGGGTATTCTGAATCTGAAAGTATTCACTGAGTGGTTCCACACCAGTCAGTAACAACAGACAGCCTCCAAACACAAGCTGGTGTCCAAATAGTGTATTTTGATTTTCATTATACTTTTTAGAAATTCTTTATTCTATAGTTCTTCCCTCCTTACCTTGTTTCATCTTCACACGAGTTTTGTGACAAAGCGTAGTTGTCTGAACTTGTGCACTGTGCTGAAACATAATGTGGTTTGGTTTGTATTGGCTTAGTGTAATATAGTATGCAAAACTAACTCCGACAGCATGTAAACTATGGTTTATAGTATACATCTAAGCCCTAGAAAGCACCAGCTAATCTCAAACTACTTCTCAGATCTTGCCAAGGATCTTATCAGACAATGATGCTGACTTGAAGGCAAATTACAAACAATTTCAGACAGGTTTAGTGCAATTACAAACACATTGCACAAAGCAATGTGTCAAGTCAGGAACTGAGAAAGATTGAGTGGCCAAATATAATCCACCCAGTTGGGTGGTTGGATTGGCTATGAAAATATATATATATATTTGTTTCTATTCCAACCCACTAATACCTGCCCTTCATGGATTCTTTATGAAATAAGACATGACCTTCTTTTCAGAATGGTTTGCAATTTCTGCATGTGTTCTTCTGTACAGGTAACCCTCTACTTACGACCCAACTGAGCCCCAAATTTTCATTGCTATGCCAGATAGTTGTTAAGTGACTTTTGCCTCATTTTATGACTTTTCTTGCCACAGGTGTTAAGTGAGTCTACTGCAGTTGTTAAGTTAGTAACATGATTGTTAAGTGAATCTGGTTTCCCCATTGACTTTCCTTGTTAGAAAGTCACAAAAGGTGACCAAATGACCCTGTAACCATCATAAATATATGCCAGTTGCCAAGTATCTGAATTTTGATCACGTGACCAAAAAGGATGCTGCAGTGATTGTAAGGATGAAAAACAGTCCTAAGTCATTTTAGTCAGTGCCATGTTAACTTCAGTCACTAAACAAGTGATGGTGAGTCAAGGGCTACCTGTAATACATTGTGTTTCAAAATTCATCTCAAAAAAGGAAGCAAAGACTGAAATAAAAATATTTGAATAAAGAATTTTTGGGACTTTAACTGGATGAAACCCTGTTTGATCTCGTGATTAAGACATCAAACTAGAAACCAGGAGACTGTTAAGTTCTAGTCTCCTCATACATATGAAAACTGGTTGGATGACGTTGGACCAATCACTCTCTCTCTCTCTCAGCCTAGCCCACCTCATAGGATTATTCTGGAGAAAATAGGAGGAAGAAAGTATATTTACTTTTTAAATATGTTTGCTACCTTGAGTTGCTTATAAAAATAATAAAGCTGAGATATAAATAAAATAAATAAATAACATATGCAGGACAAGAAGTAGGATACATATCTGTGAGTGACTTTGGGAACAGAATAAAAATTAAATCCCTGTCATTCTCTCTGTTAAATCACTTGTTTATTTTATCTATCTGAATCAGAGGTGAGTTTCTGCCAGTTTGCCCCGGATCGGGCAAATTGGTAGTGATGGCAGCGGTGGTTCCACCCACCCGCAGGGATGCTTCTGGGCATGTGCAAAAGCATCACACAAGCGCACACATGCACCGGTAGCAAACCAGTAGTAAAATAAATTGAAACCCACCACTGAGCTGAATATGCTTTCTGTGTCTACTATAGCATGAAACAAGACTGGCTCCAATCTCTTGCACCAGATGGAAAAGGCAGCCTATTTCATATGCAGAAATTATATTTCTTCAGCCTTTTTAGTTATTTAAAAGGACAAATATTTTTCCACTCTTTATAAAAGAATGCATATTTTTCTCAATTCTATAACAGTTTGTGGAAGAAACCAAATTGTTTAATTTGGACATTCTCTCATGAATCCTATGGAATAATAGAATATGAATTTGTTTGAATACAAATGCACATTTTGTACTAGCTGAAAGATCAAACATCATTTATTTTTGTTTCATGTGTATCTAATATTTACAGCACAATCTAGTACACACAGTTCTAAAAGCAAGACCCTAGGACAAGCTAGCTTCATTGAAGTGGGTGCTGAGATAAGGGTTTGGGAGCGGGGAATCTTGCTATAGTCAAGCTTTCCAGTTACACTGCAAAATAGGTTAGTACCTATTAGATGGAAACTGACAGAAACTTGCACAATACAGTTAACTGGGTTACCTGTTGTTCAATGGATCCACCCCCCTGGATTTGCATAAAATATTGAATCATAAATTAACAGCATAAAATGGTAATATTAGTGCCTTAAACATGTGTCTAATTAATTAATGATTCAGTTTGCAAGAAAAGCATTGCAAAAACTTCAAGAGTAACTTGACTAGACTAGGTTAGGTTTAGGTTTAGGTTTATTAGCATTTGTAGGCCGCCCTTTTCCCTGAGGGGACTCAGGGCGGCTCACACAAAACCGGGAAGGGGGAATACAAACATTAAGATGACAACATATAGTAAAATAATAGACAACATACATTCATCATTCGGGCGGGGTAACTATCCTTATCCCCAGGCCTGACGGGCGAGCCAGTTCTTCAAGGCTGTGCGGAAGGCTTGGACGGTGGAGAGGGTACGAATCTCCACGGGGAGCTCGTTCCAAAGGGTCGGGGCTACTGCTGAGAAGGCCCTCCTCCTTGTAGTTGCCAGCCGACACTGGCTGGCCGATGGAATGCGGAGGAGGCCTAGTCTATGGGATCTTATAGGTCGCAGGGAAGTAATTGGCAGAAGGCGGTCTCTCAAGTATCCAGATCCACTGCCATGTAGGGCTTTATGGGTGATTAATAGCACCTTGAAGCGCATCCGGAGATCGACAGGTAGCCAGCGCAGCTCGCGGAGGATAGGTGTAATGCGGGTGAATCGAGGTGCACCCGCAATCACTCGCGCGGCTGCGTTCTGCACTAGCTGAAGTTGCCGGATGCTCCTCAAGGGCAGCCCCATGTAGAGCACATTGCAGTATTCCAGCCTAGAGGTCACAAGGGCCCGAGTGACTGTTGTGAGAGCCTCCCGATTCAGGTAGGGTCGCAACTGGCGCACCAGGCGAACCTGGGCGAATGCCCCCCTGGTCACAGCCGTTAAGTGGTGGTCGAATGACAGCTGTGGATCCAGGAGGACTCCCAAGTTGCGAACCCTCTCTGAGGGGTATAAAATTTGACCCCCCAGCCTGAGTGTTGGAATATTAGTCAAATCTTTGGGAGGAAAACACAACAGCCACTCGGTCTTTTCTGGGTTGAGCACAAGCTTGTTAACCCTCATCCAGTCCATGACGGCCTCAAGGCCCCGGCTCATCACGTCTACCGCTTCATTGATTTGGCACGGGGCGGACAGATACAATTGAGTATCGTCCGCATATTGATGGTATCTAATCCCGTGCCTGCGGATGATCTCTCCCAGCGGTTTCATGTAGATGTTGAATAGTAGGGGGGATAAGACCGAGCCCTGCGGCACCCCATAGTTTAGGGGCCTAGGGGACGATCTCTGCCCCCCCACTAACACCGACTGCGACCTGTCCGAGAGGTAGGAGGAGAACCACCGTAGCACGGTGCCTCCCACTCCCACCTCCCGCAGTCGTCGCAGAAGGATACCATGGTCGATGGTATCGAAAGTCGCTGAGAGGTCAAGGAGGACCAGGATGGAGGAATGTCCTTCATCTCTGGCTCTCCAAAGATCATCAATCAATGCGACCAAAGCGGTTTCTGTGCTGTAACCGGGTCTGAAGCCTGACTGGAAGGGGTCTAGATAGACTGGAAGGGGTCTAGACTAGAACATGTATATCATGGGACTCTTCAACCATCAGATTGCAAAAGGCTGATTTACCTGCAGAAATGCATCTCACCCTTTTCTTTGTAAATAAACAAATGAACTAACTGAAAGGAAAAGGACTTGGACCTTTAATACAGCCATAAATGTTGCATGTATCATATTAAGCCATGCATGAACTAGCTAAGTTCATCTAACTAAAAACCTGTACAGCTATTCCTTGACATACAAACAGCTATTTAGTAACCAATCAAAGTTGCAAAAAGTGACTTATGATTTTTCACATTTTTGAACATTACAGCATCCCTTTGGGCATGTGATCAAAATTCAGATATTTGGCAACTGATTCGTATTTGTGACATCCTAGCAGTTTGATTGATTCCAGTGTTCTGGGATCATGTGATCAATTTTTGCAACCTTCTGACAAACAAAGTCAAAGGGGTAGACAGATTCACTTAACAACCATGATACTTAACAAGTGCAGTGATTCACTTAATAACGGTGGCAAGAAAGGTCATAAAATGTCTCATTTAGCAACATTAATGTTGGGCTCAATTGTGGTCCTATATTGAGGACTACCTGAATTCACTTTCCCTCTAGAAAGTAACATTGCAGTTAACCTTGTCATTTACTCTTTTGAATTCTTTTGACCAGGCTACAAAAGTTTCACTTAAGAAACAGTTACATTTTATGGACAGTGTGGGACTTAGTTCTAAAACTCCTAGGTTCAAATTCTTGCTGAGTCATTCAAAAAAAAAAAACACCTGCTCATCAAAACCTTCTTTACAGAGTTACAATAAAAATAAGCACTGAGATGAACAGATAAAGCAGATAAAGCATACAAGATAACAAATACTATGCGACCTTTGGATTAGGGAAATGTTCATTGGCTAGATTTCTAAATTGTAACAATTGTACATATTGAAGAACTTTTTTTTGCTTTGCTGTAATCCCCCCCCTCTTTTTCCCACTAAGGAAAATGTTTTATTCTGAAAGTATTCTTGTCCCCCTCCACCGCCCCCATTCCCATCTAATTTCGAAGTGAAGGCAATTACAGTAAATCAGATGGCAGCCTCCAGGTGGAATGGGACAACTCGCCACGGCCACCTTGCCACAGTAAACTTGCCACAGCCAACTCACCGCGGGACAACTTTCCATGACAACTCACTATGGAAGAATTCAACAATTCAATTTAATTACTTAAAATAATGTTTAAATTTTAATTTTTTTTGTCATTCACATTTTATTTTGTCCTTCCTTTGGCATCCTTTCCTTAATGATTCCTCTATTCCACTATTTCTTCAATATTAGTGATACTCTTGTCCCCCAAAAGTTCTCCCATGGCAAGTTGGCCATGGTAAGCCGCCCGGCAGTGAGTTGGCCATGGCAAGTTGATTAGAGCAAATTGGCCATGGTGAGTTGGCCATGGCGAGTTGTCATAGCTGTCCCACCTCCAGATGTTCTCTGGAGCAGTGAGATGTTTCTCACTGCTAAGCTGAATTGCTACCAAACCATTCCTAAAATAGCAGGAAACAATACTAAGACAAAAACTGCTGCTTCCTGTGTTGCCTCTATTGACTAACTTGCCTTCCATCCAAGGTAATGAATGGGAAAAAAGGTACAGGCAGTCCCTGACTTACAACAGTTCATTTAGTGACTGTTCAACCTTACAACAGATAAAAGTGACTTATGACCATTTTTCAAAGTTATGACCTTTGCAACATCCCCATGATCATGTGATCAAAATTCAGATGCTTTGTTTCCCTTGTCCAATCTTGTCCAACTCTAGGAGGCACTGTACATCTCCATTTCCTAATTGAGGGAGTCCATGGTGTCTGAAAATACTTCCGTGGTCATGTGGCCAGCATGGTTATAATTCTGAGGCCCATGGAACATTGTCATCTTTCCAACCAAACTGCTAGGAGGGCAGAAGCTGGGGAAAGGACGGGACCTCACCCTGTCAGGGTCTTGAACTGGCAACCTTCTGGTCAACAAGTCCAATGTCTTAATTGCTAGGCCACTACAGTGTGCCAGTATCGTGTGAACACCTTTTGTGACTTTCTGACAAGCAAAATCATTGGGAAGCCAGAGTCACTTAACAACCGTGTTACTAACTTAACTGCAGTGATTCACTTAACAACAGCGGCAAGAAAGTTTGTGGAGCAAATGAAACAAAATTCACTTAAGAACTATCTCACTTAGAAACAGCATTTTGGGCTTAATTGTGGTTATAAACGTAAGACAGCCTGTAAAGGAGATTACGATTAAGCACAAATCAAAATTTCCTGGCTTATTGTCTGTGAATGAGATGACAGTAATATCATGGGGACAAATGGAAAATGATGTTTTTTGGACTGGTTTATGCAGTGGCTACGCAGGTACAAATGGGGGCAAGACTGTTACAGGCTAAGACTCTGCATGGCACTCCTTTGTATCCTCTAAAATGTGGTCCACAATAAAGGGCCCATAAAGCACTCAAACCCCTCCTTAGCACCCAGCAAGGTGCACTACCCCAAATTAATTTTTAAGATTGCTTAAATTAAAAATAACAAGTTGGGAAGTTGTTATTCCACAAACACTATTCTTAAACATTGCAATTCTGATGCCTTTTTATGATTTGGAGGGTAAGATGGCTGCAGCCGAGTCCTCTTTTTGAAAAGTGCTCACCCGCCTTTAAAAAAAAATAATCAAGAAGTTGCAATACCCATTGTCCTAGAAATTCAGCTTATTATAGATGGATTTTTTTTCATCCTCCAGAATTATCATTGTGGTAAACAAATATTCCTGAGGGACATTTCAGTTGCCACCCTGGCTGTCTCTGCACATGGGACTCAGGAAGATCATCTTGTCTTGACCTCAATCGATAAGATGTCCCTAGAGGCAGCATCATGGCTGCAACACATTCTAGGAAGTACAGTGTGATAAAACATGTTTGTTCCGAGGTGTGAAAAGAGCCCCAAACTAGACTGGGGAATCGGGGGTGAAGGGTGGGGGGAAATAGCCCAGTAGGAGATAGAGGGAAGCTGTTTTTTCTTTTAAAAAAAATAAAACTGCGTCAATACGTCGCCAGGAGTCTGAGGGCCACGATTCCAGAAGGTCTTCATATTTACCTTACCTTGGAGAAAGCAGCAATTCTAGGAAACTTTTTAAGCGCCCGCCCCAGCTCTCCCGGCTCCGGTGGTGATTGGTGTAGAAAGATGGACTTGGGAGTGTCCCTCGGGGCGTTCTCTTGGCGGAGGGCGGCGCTCCGGTGTTGGTTCTTCAATATCACGCCAAGCGAGAGCTACGGGACCACATTTCTTCTCGGAGCTCGCCGGTGGATGGTCCTTTCGTCTCGTGAGTACCGGAATCAGGCTGCACCATGGGGAAGATGATGCTATTGCTGACGGTCTTCATCATCTTTGGCGCTTTGTTCGTGGAGAGGCTCGTCGTATTTCGGTAAGTATAGCATCGATTTTAACCGGGTTGCTTCGGTATGAAATTGTCTAGATCCTCCGTGCCAATTCCGGCGATTTTCTCCCGTTTGACTTGAGCAGGTTATACGCGTAGATGCAATTTCCCCCGCTCTTTCGTCTTTAGCGCTGCAACCTGTTTGAATACAAGACGCAAGAGTAAATCTCCCATACATTCAATTGGCTTTTCCTTCCAATGCGTTTGTCTTGTTTTTGTGCGTTCTGTGCTTATTTTACTTAGAAGTTAAATCTGAATAATAATGCGGTGTAATGTTTGCTGTGAAATTATTAAGTGGCTTGGAACAAACGTGCGCTTCCTCACCCCCCCCCCACCCCTTTTTTGTTACTCATGTTTTTTTCCAGGACGGCAAGGCAGGTGCAGTTTTCTTCACTTTGTTCTACTATTTATTCTCACAACTTTGCGGGGTAGTTTGTCAATTGAAAAAGAATTTAAAGGTGTCCAGTGAGTTTGGATTTAGTTCTGGGCAATTTATCATTTTAATCCAGGCTTTTAATTGCAGGGGCTTCCCTATAGCTAAAGCCATCTAGATCAGCAGTCACCAATTAGTGTTGGGGGGGGGGGAAATTTAGGTGGTCTGCAGAAAATTGTTTGCATTTTTTATACTGTACTAAATACTATTTATTAATAGTATTTATTGCACTAAATACTTCTACAAAATTCATATTGGTGGTCCACGGGTTTAAAATTATGAATTTGGTGGTCCCTGAGGTCCGAACGTTTGTTGACCCCTGATCTAGATCAATATTTCTCAACATTATTAACATAGTATACCAACACATTGCAATGTTTTAGGTTGAAAATAACTCAGTGATTATTAAAAATAATCTAGTTAAAGAACTGGTTTTACCTGTGATTTCACATGTTTGTAATTATAATATTGTTGACTATTCTTCATACCAGCCCAGCAACAAATCTCATAAGCAGGTATCTATTTTTTTCTGGGTCTGTTGTGGTGTATTTGAAACTATAGCAGAGGTGCTTTTTTCTTTGAAACGCTGTCTGTGGAGTCCGTTCCCCCCCCCCATTACAGAGAGTCTTTCATCATCCTTGCAGCATCCCGTTGTAGACACTGCCCCTGTGTGTAAGGTTGCGGATAGTGTCTACGCACAAAAATCATTTCATGTTTGCAGGGTTTGTTGTTGTTTTTTGACCACAACAATTTTGTTTCTATAGCATTTCAGGTGTGGAAGTACTTATGTAATGTTATTTGCATTTTTTTTCACATTTTGACTTCGGCGGAAATGAAGATGAAGGAATTGTTTTCAGTTTGTTTTTGAGAAATTGGGCTGGACAAAAGTAGCAGCATGGGAGAGCCTTTTATTTAACAACAGTGGCTTGATTTGGGGTGAATTTTGTAATTTTTCTTCTTTAAGTAGTTCTGAGAGGTGTTCCATCCCGGCTGCTGCAGCCAGCTCAAGAGTGTGGCTTTTAATAGCATAATTCAGTATTATTTTTATGTTTTCTTTTTCCTTTGAGAGTTATTCTTTTCCCAATTTCTTCCCCGGATTCGGTGGAGAGGACCATTCCATTCCGGACTCTTGGTGAGTTTCCCATCTGCATTTCTCTGTTTTGGCAGACTATATTGGCTGTTTCACAGTTTTGTTCTTAATAAGCAGGAACATTTATTGCTTTTGCAAAAATGAGTCTCAAATTAATATATTTTGTTTGTGACTAATAAATAATATGCAGGTTTCATACAAGTTTATAAGGGAATGATTATTAAAATTGTTGCTATCTTGGCAGAAAGGCTTAATGCATGCATATTCATCTAAATTCCTGATTATTGAAAAGTGCAATTGCTAATGTAATTTTTATTTCCATTCAGGCTGATCTCCGCTAGACCATCCAGCAAGATTGTCTATGAAATGAGGAAAAAGAAGCAGGCACATGCTTGCATGTGTGCACAATCCTGAACATGGGAGGCCAGATGTGGTTTATTGATATGTGGTTTTCTTGTGCCATTTCATTTATCAGAATGTAATAGCTGGCATTTCACAACTTTACTTTCTACATGGGTTGGGCTTCACTGTTGCCCAGAGCAGGGAATTAATTTGCCTCCAAGAAGGAGTTTACTTCCAGTTTTTAACTGTACAACTAAGCCTGTAAAGCAGCAGCCTTTTCTGGGCAGATAATTATTTTTGCTGGGGATGATAGGAAATTTAGTCTAACAAATAGGGAAGAGAGCCAGTGAGGAAACGCTGTTTGAGCCTACTCTGAGGGGGTGATGGGGAAGAAGCGTGTAAAATGTAGCACATCATCACAAGTCTTAAAGTTGCCAGGTTTGAAGACTTCTGTTCCAGAACTTGGATTCCTTTCTCTGGTGATGCTCATTTGCAACTAGAGCAAGATTCCAGGATCTGGGAGAGATGCTAAGTCGGACATTCCTTCCCCTATGAAAACAAGGGAGCCACTTCAAGCACAAGGTTGCCATTTCTGGGGGAGCATTTCTTCAATTACAGATTCGGAGACATGAACTCAAGGTTAAGATGTCAATTGCTTGCAATTAAAGCACTGTATAATTATGGGGTTCTTTTTCTGCACTTCCCTCCCAAAAGCGAAACTTAAAACTGACAGTCAGAAAGTTTTCCTTGCAGCTTGTGTTGGGAAAACTAATAAACAAAACATTCTACCCTATTGACTGGTGACAGGTATATAAAGGAAAGGAGCCAAATGTCTGTGAACCTAAATTCAATCTTGATGCTTCCCCTGCTGAATGTCCTGTGTGTTTAATAAATATATTTCCTTTCCTACCATCTCCAAATATAGTTCTCTGTTTAATATATCACTGTACTACCAATATTGCATATAGAAGGGAAGCAAGGAGCAATAGAGATTAACACACAGTTGTCACAGTCAAAAGCCAAGTCACTCAAAAAACAAATGTAACCTGCTTTTGTTGCAAATTGTAGAGAAAACGGCAAAGGCAATTTTCTAGATTTATTGAGTTAATATCATTAGGCAAAGAGCATTAACTGGTAACCAGAGTGTGTATGCATAGGAAGAGTCTCGTTTTTTAAAAATTAGCAAAGGTTACTCTATACAAAAGTACCAAAAAATGTAACGCAGTTGTGTTGCTGAGAAAGAAAAGGAATCAGAACAATTAAGTTTGCTTCCTATGAGACACATATGGTTTAACTGTTTGGTTTGGCTGAAATTAATTTTCAAAATTGCTTTTAAAAGCATCGGATTTTTTTCTCCGCTCTTTTAATTCTTTTTTTCTTTTTGCCACAGGAGGGAGCCCGAGCACAAGAGCAAAATGAACTATTCACTTGCATTGAGAATTCCAAAGGCTTTAATTAATGATGTTGATACTAATACTAAGAGCCTTCATGCTTTTATTCTTCATGCTTTTATTCTTTTCCTTGTATACTAATCACATATAATATTATTGAGCATTACTGAACTTTCTATTTGATTTTTTTTATTCTGAATGTTTTAATCTGTTTGATTTTAATTTAATGAAGAGAATTATATGCATTAAGATTATTTTATTTTTTCCCCCCATACAAGTAGGAGAAAGCAGAGCCCAGACTTTTTCAAAAGGGGACAAATCTAGTTTTATTCCTCTGCTTGAAGTGATTTCAGCAAATGTCCCTAAAATCACTGAACTGTAATGAGGAGGTACAGCACAAAACCTGCAAGATTCTGACATCATGGCCAATTTCAATAAAAGTAGTTTTAGATTTGCTGTGTGGTGCGTTGTCCCAATTGTATTTGTATTTTATTTAGCATGTTTTACTGCTTATCCTTGCAGGCAGAAGCTGTTTGCTGACAGAGTAGTGCCCCTCAAGCGCCTTCCCAACTGTGAACTCATTCCAGGAATTGGTAAGTCTGTGGCATATTTGTTTGTTGTTCCTTGTGCATAATAATTGTGCATATGTACATTCACCAATAGCTGGTTATATATTTTCTAAGGAAAACATACAGTTGCTCTGCTTTCTATGCAGTTAGATGTTTACTATATTTTTATTCAAAGATTTCTGCATAGAGGAAAGAGTAAAATGCAGGGGAAACATCCCCCATTAATATTTCCTCATAACTACCGTCTGTGAAATGTCAGCCAAAGCATAAAAATCCCTCTTATGAGCTTTCTGGCTGACTACAGATTTGAAACCAGTTCTCTGAAATCAATCTTCAATTTGAAAATGATGCACAGCCAGGAGTTACACACAAATCAGGCCAATGGTTTGTTCAACTAAATGTCTGTAAAACTAAACTATCATTCAGCAAACCACTTTCTGAGTTGGTTATTGTTTCAATCAGTGCTTGTCCAGCACTTCATGAGTTGGAAATATGACATGCACTGTGCCAGCCTCTGCTATCTGGTAAGCAGCATCCTGTGTCTTATATAAAGTACAGATAGTCCTTGACCTATGACCATAATTGGGACTGTCATTAATTGACACACTCCTTAAGTGAGCCACACCTGATTTTACAACTTTTTGTGGTAGTCATTAAGTGATTTACACATATGTTAACTGAATCCAGCTTCACATTGATTTCGCTGACTGGAAGCCCCTTGGAAAGGTCATAAATGGAAATCAACCACAAAAGTATCTACAGAATAAATGACTTCTGTGCCATTCAGACAATAATTCAAAACAAGAAAGATGAAGCAGGGCTTCAGAAAATGAATCCTTCCCAGGCAAAGATTAAACAAATTCCTTGTGGCCTTTCCTTATTCTGCAGGATCTCCATAGCAACAGAAATTTTGCAACCTTTGGTTGCAGAAAAGGGAACTTACCTTAGGTAGCTTGTTCTCTATCTCTGCAGATAAAAAACACACTTTTCAAAAGAATGAAGTTTTTCTTGCAGCACAGGAATAATTAATTGTGGGTGGGCAGGATGAGATATTCTTGAAAAGACTGAACAAGGTCAGCTGCATTAATTGACTGTATTGGAAGACATATTCTTCTGGAAGAGTTTTCCACTCCTGTATATTTAACAATTTGTTATTAAAATGCTTAATTGCTTTAGCAACAACAAGAGATACCATTAAAAAAAACAAATATGATCAGCAGGCCCAGCCAGCTTTGGCTAGTATATTTAAAGTCACAGTTAGAAGTGAAGTGCATTAAAATTATAACTATAGTTTCTTGAGGTTTATTAATAATTCAAAAGCACTACAATAGCAGTCTCTGTATAGTTAATATATATTTTACTGAGGCAAAGATAAATTACTTTGCAGTGTTTAAGGTATTCTATGGCAATTCACAAGTCCACCTTCATAGGTAGACAGAACATAGAACAAAATTTCCATGTAAATCACTTTTAGCTCTTGGTTGCTGATTTACCCTTCCTGAAACTCTTGCCTTGCCCAACCTAAATTTGGAGTTCTTCTATTAATTTCACAGTGTATTATAAGCAAATACAGTTTAAAATCTCCTAGTTTCTGATCTGTTTTACAATCCCTGAAGGAATAAAGAGAATTCCTGGCTTGATTTTTCCCCGATAATTTAAGCAAAATACATTCATGTTTTTGCTCACCCCCTTCAAGTCTTTGAGATCCAGTAAGCCATTAGTTACCTGCCTTCACAGGTGTATGCATGCGCCCACATGCAAAACCTACACTCATGTTTGCAAAAGCTGGGAAGCCACCACACTTGCACAACAGCTGTATGGTGTCGTCATTAAAGCTTCCTTGATACATTAATAAAGCTACATTAATATGTAAGAAGGAAAGCAGCACTGCAGATCAGAGATGGGTTGCTAATTTTTGTACCACTTGTTTGGGCACTCTTGCGTGCGCAATGCTTCTGGCTGGGTGGGTGGGTGGAGCCTCTGGGCTGATCCAGCAGCAACCCACCTCTGCTGGGGATGTCTTGCAATCACAACTTCATGAGGGAGACAGTCAGACAGTGACACACTTGGACTGCTCTGGTTTCAGTACAGCTAGTTCTCAACTCAAACAGTTCAGTTAGTGACCATTCAAAGTTACAAAGCACAGGAAAAAAAATGACTTACGACTATTTTTCACTCTTATGACCATTGCAACATCCTCATGATCATGTGATCAAAATTGAGATGCCTGGCTATTGTTTGATATCTTACGATTGCCGTGTCCAGGGGTCATGTGATCACTTTTTGGGACCTTCTGACAAGCAAAGTCAAGGGGGAAGACAGATTCACTTAACAACCATGTTAGTAATTTTACAACTACAATGACGCACTGAACAATTGTAGCAACAAAGGTTGTAAAATGGGGCAAAACTCACTTAACAACTGCAACATAAAATTTGGGTTCAGTTGTGGACTACCTGTATCTATATTCTCCCCTGAATTAGGACTTTGTTTGAATATCTCCAATAAACACACTTTCTCTTTTTCATTTGCAGACAATGGAGCAGAAGATATTGACATACTTCCTAATGGATTGGCTTTCTTCAGCTCTGTAAGATGTCATTGGTGTCTTGATTTCCCTCTATTCCTCCAGTGTAAAAAGTTATGCCCATTATGGATTAACTTTAAGGTTGTCAGAATGGGTTCAATCAGACTCAATTTCCTAATACTCATGAGGTTCCCTGGATTGCATCTCTGCCTTTGACTTGGATGACAAGGGGATGTGAATTCTAAGCAGTGGGTGGAGCCAAGATAAATATATAAGCAGGGAACATTTATTGAGGAGCTAGAGAAAAGAAAAATGAGGTGCAGTAGTCTCTAGATATGCTAGCTTGTATAAACTATTAGAGCATGCTTGAAGCAAATGTGGCTTTGGTTGCTTTTTGCACTAGCCAAAAACTTGGTTTTTGACAACAAAGGTGTCAAAACTAACCAACAGTTTTACGATGTTTGCTGCATGTGATTGATACATATTTGTGGCTAATAATTTAGGAATCACTTTCTTTTACCAAAAGTCATTATATGAAAGACAAAACTGATCAAGGCTTTTACGGTAACAATTGTTATACAGAAAACTGGAGAAAATTGTGCACTATTCTGAATTAGGACAATCCAGGAGAAATAATTATTCTGCTAGGTTAGATTACATTACAGTAACCTAAATATGAGGTTAACAGAACATGTCCTGTTGTAGCTAGACTATCTGGGAAAGAGCAGGTTGGAATATCAGCTGAACTATTGCAAAAATACCTTTGGACTTTGCATTCATTTTTGTTGTGCTTCAGGTAAAAGGTGTCAAAACACATGGGAAATCCTTAATCTCAGCAATTTTGATAGAATATTGATTGTCATTTGACCAAAATTCATCTTTCATTTCAATTTCAAGGGCCTGAAATATCCTGGTTTGAAAACCTTTGAACCTCATAAAGGAGGGCATATATTACTGATGAACCTAATGTCAGAAAGTCCTCGTCCAGTTGAACTGAAGATTGAAGGTGGATTTGATATAGATACTTTTAATCCTCATGGGATCAGTTTATATACGGAAAGGAGTAAGTAAAGGAACTTTTTTGCGTGACCCTAATTTTCTTCTTGTTAGCTTTGCAGCTTGAGTGGATTATACATTGATTAGAGTTAGCCTTGGTTGGTGATCATGATCTTGGCTTTGCCAAAAGTAGAGGCAAAATATTCCTCATTGCATATATCTGGTACAGAGAGTCCTCAGCTTATGAACAGTTGCTTAACAACTGTTTGAAATTATGATGGACCCAGAACAGATGTTTGCAGCCCATAATGCACTTCTGGTCATGGTAAAATGTCATTCTACCTCACTCCCCCACGATCATATGACTGCATTTTGGGTACTTGGCAACTGATTTGTCTTTGCAATATGCCCCAAGATCATGTGACTATGATTTGCAACTTTTTTTCAAGTTTCTAGCCAAAATAAATCATTCAGAAGCACAAATTTGGATTTACAGCTGCAACATTTGCTTAATCATCGTGGATTACTTAATAACTGCTGTGATTCACTTAACAATTGCCAAAGTGTTATAACATCAGGTCCAGCCAAATAGGAGCCTAGACGTATGCCCTACAACCAGCAACCCAGCAGAAATTATGATATGCCTCCTAATACGTTATGCCTTTTTTCAGGAAAACGTTAAGGGGGCTTTTTCATTTTGGTGGTTTGTAGTTCCACCTCTACTAAGGGTTAGAAGAGATTTAGAGTAGCATGAAGAAAAAAGAAGAAATTATATCCATCATACTAATAGATTCACTAGGTGACTGAAACACTGACAGTTACTTTAGCTTATTACTTGAATACTTGGAAAACTACATGTTTATGTTATGATTGTGAATTGTGTTAACTTTGCTCAAATATTCATATTTTCTAGATGACAGCATATATCTCTTTGTGGTTAATCATCCAGAAGGCAACTCAGCAGTGGAGATATTTCAATTTTTTGAGGAAGAAAGATATTTGCTGTACTTAAGAACTGTCACTAATGAGCTCCTATCAAGGTATATTAGGGAAAAAATATTTTAAGTATGTGTTGTGATTGGAAAGGGGAAAAGGGAGTATCTGGAAAAGGATTGAAAGGAATATGAAATGATGAGTTGATATGAAATAGATACATGCATAATGACAGCTCATAGCAATCAAACAAATGTCAATAAAATTAAAAAAATGTAAAAAAAAGATAAAGGATGTGAAAATAATATGTTCAATAAAACGTTATTTTAGTGCTAGTACATTTAGCAGTGTGCATAGAAAGTAAAAAAAAAACAACCCCAAAAGTTTGTAGTCCCGATAAATATTGTAAGATAAAGTAAGAGTCAGGTTGATTCCTTATTAGTTGCTACAATGTGAACCTAAAGCAAATTACATATTGTAAAAAACAATTACTTAGGAATACGTTGTGTCACAAAACTTCCAAATGGTGCTGAGGAGGGCAGGCAGAGCTGAATGTATTAATTCAGAAGTGGGAATCTAACATTTGAGACTACTGAGGAAATATTTACAACATGCCTGCCTTACTCAGTGTTGTGAAGTTTCTGTTGGCATGCTAAATCATCTCCTTCATGTTACATTCTATCATCCTCAGACAAAGAGACAATTTATATCAGAATATAATGTTTTCTTAATAGACTATTACACTCAATTTCACCTTTAGGATTTTGGGGGAATATATTCATTTGGACCCTTTATGAGTACTTACCTTTTGTAACAATATTTACTCTTAAATATTTTTTTCTGCAAACCACAAAGCCAGATAGAGCCTATCAAGTAGATCTGTGTTCTTGGGTTATGTTTAGACGACAAAATAGTTTCGGTGCAATTGAGCAAATTTCATAAGAAATTTTAAAAAGTAACTAATGCAACTTTATAACATTATGTTTTATATTTTTCATTTTTGTCTTAAGTGTCAACGATATTCTCGCTGTGGGCCCTGAGCATTTCTATGCCACCAATGACCGTTACTTCCGTTCAGAGACTGTTTCGGTATATGTGGAGATGTTTTGGGGTTTGTCCTGGACAAATGTTGTGTACTATAGCCCAAAGAAAGTTAAAGAAGTAGCATCAGGATTTTACAGTGCCAACGGCATTAATATGTCACCAGATGGGAAGTAAGTTTTTTTTTTTTAAATAACTCAGTTCTTCCTTAATTTAATTCGCTATGACATTGGGCTTTCCTCATTGAGTTTGAGAACACATAATATATTTGTATTTAAGTTTATTTATATGCCGCCCTTTTCCCTGGGGGGGCTCAGGGCGGCTTACAACTTAAAAAAAAGGGGGGGAACAAACTTTTAACATATAGAACAATACATCATTAAAACACAACATTCATACCATTTGGGCAGGTTGCAATCTTTAGCCCCAGGCCTGACGGGATAGCCAGTTTTTAAGGGCTGTGCGGAAGGTTTGGAGGGTGGTGAGGGTACGAATCTCCAGGGGGAGATCGTTCCATAGGGTCGGAGCTGCCACCGAGAAGGCCCTCCTCCTATAATTGAGTTGTGAAGGTTTTTTTTTTTAAAAAAAAAAATCTAATCAATATTGCTTAACTTTATCAAAAAAGGTTGACTAGGTGATGTTATCCATTGTGGTTTTGGTTAGTTAACAGGCAACAAATGATGTTCCTCAAAATTAATCTCTTTTTTAAAATTGATGTTTTAAGTGGGAAAAAGCTAGCAATATAGTTGGATGGTTTCCCTAATCTAGTGCAACCTGTAGCCTTCTAAATATATTGAATTACAACTCCTGTAATCTTGAGTCAACACGATCATGTTAGGACAGACTTCCTTAAAAGAAATCAGAGTGGTAATAATAAAATAAAATTTGTTTTAGGAATCATTTTAAAAGATGTGATTAGAATGTACTGGAAATATGGAAATACAATTTTCTTACCGTAAAACGTAATAGTAGGCTATTCCACAGGGCGGGGGGCACAGTGGAAAAGTGTCTTCTCCCAACCACACCAGCCTTCAACTCATTTATACCAAATGATTTTATAGTTGGCCATTTTATCAGATTCTCTTTAATTGATTATTTTTCCTTTTGGGACGGGGGTATAGAATTAAGGTCAAATAATTTACAAATAAAATAAGTAAAATTAACAATATTTCATTTCAAGGTTTATCTACGTTGCTGATATTTTGGATCATAGCATTCGTGTCTTTCAAAAAATGTCTAATATGAATTTATCTCCTGTGAAGGTAAGTTTGGTTTTCTTTGGTTCAAATCAAAGACTGATATTCTTTATATCTGAAACAAAAGTTAGATCTTGAATTTTTTTTTAATGTAAGCACTCTTCTATGACATATTATATATTTCTCTGAATATGTAACTTCTGATAATCCTGTGAATTTATACTATTGGCATTTGGTAAGTTTATGACCAAATACTGGTAACTCAGGATCACTAACAGAATTGGGCCTTTTGTGACTAGAAGAGTTATAATTCAGGGCCAATTAGGAAGGATACATATTTCCTGACTACATATGGTATCTAGAACAATGGGAAGATGCTTTTAGAATAAGTGGGGGGGGGGGGAATTGATAAAATTGTGCAGCAAATGTCTTGTATTTTCTTTCTAACCTAATGGTTTTGTTTGTTCATTGTAGGTCCTGAAATTGGAGACTATCCTTGATAACATATCAGTTGACCGTACAACTGGAGATCTCTGGTTAGGATGTCATCCCAATGCTGCAAAACTCCTTTCTTATGATCCAAAGAATCCCCCTGGCTCAGAGGTCAGTAAGAATTATTTTTACAAGGTACACTATAATTTTTCAACCAGAGTGAATATGGGTAGTCCTCAAGATACAACAGCTCATTTACGACCCTTCAAAGGCACGTCACTGAAAAAGGTGAACTGTGACAATTTTTCACACAACCATTGCAGCATAATCACGTGATCAAAATTCAGACAGTTAGCAACTGACCCGTGTTTATGACGGTTTGCAATGTCCCAGGATCATTCACCTTTTGTGACCTTCTGACAAGCAAAGCCAATGAGGAGATTCCCTTAATAACCATGTTACTAACTTTTAACAACTACAGTGATTCACTTAACAATTGTGGCAAGAAAGGTTGTAAAATGGGGCAAAACTCACTTAACAAATGTCTTTCTGGCAACATAAATTTTGGTTTCAATTATTGGTACAAAAAATCCTACAGGCTATTTGAACAAGATCAAAATGCTTCTTTAAATAGAACAAGAAAAATTTCAGAAGAGTTGCATTCAACCAGTCTAGCAGGTATCTTATTCCATGTATCGGACATTACCAGAATTCACGAACTCAAAGCAGTGTTTGCAACATTTTTGCCAGAAATCAACTATTACTTTCAGTTTCTAGCAAAAAATGTCCATTAAGCAATGGGTTTGCTTAATGATGGCCACATTTGTTTAACAAGCACCGCAAAAAAATAATAATTATAAAAACTATAGAGCCATATGACCGTCATGACTTACAACCAAAACTACAGGCTCTGTTCAGGTCATATGTTGAGGATTACCTCTTCATCATGAAACATGGATGAGAAACATGAGAACCTCTTTTTACAATGAAGTAAGGGATCATAACTGAAATGTTTTGAAACTATGTTACTATTTTTGTAATTCATACTAGAGCATCTGTTTTATTTAGTCTTCTGGTGTTTCTTAATTATTATCTTTTTAAACAGGATGCATAGCAGAGTGGTAAGTTCTAGCAGGATTCTTATTAGCCAAAGGTTTATGCAAGAATCTGGCTAATTGATTTCTGTTTGATTTCTTCCAGGTCCTTCAGGTCAAAGATATCCTTTCTGACAAACCCCAAATCAATCAAGTGTATGTGGATGATGGGACAATCATCCAAGCAAGCTCAGTTGCTATCATGTTTAACCAACACCTCATCATTGGCACTGTGTTTCAAAAAGCTCTTTATTGCCACCTGTAATTGGCACTCCCATGAGCTTTGTCTCAGATGAGCCATTCAGTGACAATAGTCATTGTCACTGAAATCTGAGCCAAGCTTTCTGACAGATGTGGTCTGTCATAGTAAACTTTGACTTGCATTACCATAAAAATTAGCACAAATATTGTTGTATTCACATAAATCTATAGAATAATATAACCTCAAAAAATACCTGCTGTTACTGATTATTCTGTCCTGAATTACTGCTTATAATTCAGGTTTGATGAATAAAAACCTGATGATCTCAGGTTTCAAATCCATGTTATCCAGTCCATTTATCTAAAAGTTATAACCACATATATCTAGCAGTTATCCAAAATATGAGAGATCAGGCATATATTCCTGTCATATCTGAGGAGCTGCCTTGCCCCAATTTGCCTATGCCTTTTGGCCTTCTAGGCGGTATTAAAACCTGGGTTTGCCTTGAAGCCCTGAAGGAGAATACTGGAGATGGTTTATGAGCTGAGAAGATCTTACTCCTGTGCCATCCAACTCCTGGGTTCTAGTTTTTTTTATATAACTTTAAAAAAAATTGTTTTTTATATTGATCTTTTTACTATTTGTAAGCTGCCGAGAATCACTGTACTGGTGAGATGGGCAACATAAGCATTTAATAAAAATTTAAAAAAAACCACCTTTTGTCTTTATTTATTTCTCACTGTTTCCAATAGTGTAAAAAACCTATAGCAAATGCAATTTCATTAGTTTCAAAGTTACGGTATCTCTATCTTGCTTGCTGGAACTGGGAACCAAATGGATTATGTTTCTCCACTGATGGTATTTATCATTCAAGGCAGATTTAAACCATTTCCAACCAGAAACAGAATGATGGTAGTTTGTTTACATCATATTTCAGTTTTATGAAGTAGCAGTGATTGCTAGTTAATCTAGAATGGTTTCATAAATTCGCCTTTCTCTTTCTAGGCTAATTTGAATATTCTTCTCTGGTAAATATAATTGCCCGATAAAGAGCCAAGGATCAATCATAATGTAGTTCAGAAATTACTTGGAAGTATAACTCTGCTCATGGCTCTGATAGACTTTGCTTTGATGGTCTTTGTCTCTTACATGCATTATTTAATTATGTTGCTGGCCAACTCATGTATTAAAAGAAAGCCTCTGGATGAGGCTGCACTGGTTTCACAGTTTTATAACACTCTCATATATTTAAGCCATTTTTGTGGCTAAACTATCTCCATTCTCCTAAAATGCTGCCATGTTGTGGCATGAATATTTTGTGCTGCCAATATCTGCTACTGAAATGTAGGAAAAGATTTTATAACAAGTACACAAAAACTTTCACATTTGGTCCTACCTCTGTGGAGTTCCTGAAATGCAACTATTTCTGATATTTTTTTTAATGAACAGTTCAGTTTCAAATTAGCTGCCAGTAGTAACTGATGCCCCGAAACAATAAAATACCCCCTCCAAGTTTAGTATACCCACCCAACATCATTTAATTATTCCACTCAAAATCTTGCACTTTTCCACTGTCAGTGTCTTAAGACATCTGCAGCTCTATTTAATCATTCTTGCATTGAATGTTGATGGGTCAAAATACTCTCTCAACAACAAAAAGTGGGCAGAAGGCAGAGAGATGGTGAGAATATCTTCTTGCTTTATAGTAATCTCCCAATTTTGTTTTCAGACACTTGTTTTCTATTGATTTTTCAGTACCCTTCTTTTAATTCTGAAATTCTTCTTGATAATACTAGCCTAGTCAGGAATTAATTTTTTTTATAAAAAAAAGCTTCACTACATATTACTACACTTTCAAAGCATTTTGGTAACCAATCTGAAGTACATCCATACTCTGGCCCCAGCTACACCTTAATCCATAATTTAATAAACAAAAGGAAGTTAGTTAGCTATACTTTCACATGTTGCAAACCCTCTACTGTTTCCAACTAAATTGAAAAGCAATCAGTTATTACTAACATGCATTTGAGTTTCAAATTTGTGTTACCTCTAGGTGGACCAAGGATTCTAATCCTATCTTACATTTTTGTACTGTCAAGTTTAATTGTGATGTGGGAACAAACAAAATGCTAAGTTCAAAATTATTTTAAAACCATTAAAGGGTTGGCTTGTGATCCTTTGTTAATAGCCAAGGATGGTGATTTATGTCTTCCAGGCATATATACAGCTCTTAATGCTGTTGTAAATGAAAGTTCCTTTTAAAAGCTAGCTTCAAAGTTTCTGGTGAAAAAAAGAGTTAATAAATGAGACACCATTTGCTTTATTTCTTTTTAGTTACTCTTTGTTCATACATCATTTAATACAGTATTTTTTTCTTTAGATTTAGATTTTTTTTAAAGGAATTCATTGGCTTTATCTAAGCATAGTGTTCCCCCCCATTCACTTTTCCTTTGGGTATTAGTTTTGCAATCATTCTCATTCATTCTTTGTGATTCTAATTAATGTGCTTTTTTCATACTGTTTTTGCATTCAGCCTCTACTCAGTCTTGATTCTCTTATGTTGAAGCACACATGCTCCCATTCCTATTGCATTCCACTTATCTTTATGGTCATGGCATACCCTTAGCTCTCTCCTATATAATGTGGGCAGATGCATATTTCTATTGGCAGACATGTCTGTTGTTTTTTAAATGTTTATTTCTCTTTACCTTTCTCTTATCTTTTGTGGATCTTAAAATGCTTCTACCTTTGTTTCTCATTTCCAATACCTGTTCTGCCAAGAAGCACACATTTACTGACTAATCCATTCAGCCTTGTGTGACTAGGTGGTTTACATTTCAGTTCATCATATATACAATCCATTATGAGAACAAACTTATTAAAGCTTTAGATCACCAATTCCCGTATAACTTTTTTGCTAGCCTTTTATTTGCTCCATTTTTTTTCCTGCTTTTGATGGATTTTTATAAATCCAAACATGCATATTCCCCAGGTCATGTGGATAATTGCCCAGTCAGAGTTCCTACTCAGCAGGGGCAGCTGTGTCAAGAAGGCAATTGTGACCCTGCTATGGAAGCTCTGACCTTTTATTACGCATCACATTGCCCAGTGCATGCAGAAAAGGGGCTTGGGATTTCTGGGTCAGAACCACCATTTTGATATATCAGAATAATAGAATTGGAAGCCACCTTGGAGATCTTCCAGTCCAGGCCCTTGCTCAAGCAGGAGACCCTATACCAGTGATGGCCAACCTTTTTGTCATTGCATGCAGAAAGCGCATATGTAGCCCCCACACATGCACGCACCCATAATGCAATGTGTGCATTATAACCCCCGCGCCTCCGCCCATTCACGTGACCCCGGCATTCACCCTGTGCAAGCACCGACACCCCCGTCCCATTTTGGGTGTAATAGACCTCCCTTCAGCCTCCTGGGAGCAAAAACAGGTCGCTCTGTTCTCCCATGCTCTCTCCCACCCCCGCACATATATGCATGACCTCCCACCTGCTGTGCATACATGTGCATCTCCCGCATGCTCCCTCCCCCATGCATGCATGGCAGAGACCCAAAAAATAAGCTGGCTGGCAGGAGGCACGCACACATTCACAGTGGACCTGAGCTGGGGCAATGGCTTGCATTTTATTATCATTTATTATTTTATTATCAAAATTTATATGCCGCCCAATCCCGAAAGATTCCGGGCGGCTTACAAAAGAAGTCTGTCTTTCCCCTCCCTTCAATTGTGAGCCGCCCTGAGTCCCCCCAGGGAAAAGGGCGGCATACAAATAAAGTATATATAAAGAAAAAAAAGAGAAAGAAAAAAAACAAGAAAAAAGACAGTTTAAAAACACAAAACCACATGCATTCATTCTAATCGGGGCTGGACCTGAACAGTGAGGTCAGCAGCCCCAGGCCTGCCGGAAAAGCCAGGTTTTTACAGCTTTCCTGAAGGCCATGAGAATGGGTAAGGTCCGGATCTCTGGGGGTAGCTGATTCCAAAAAGTCAGAGCAGCCACAGAAAAGGCTCTCCTCCGGGGGTCCGCCAGCCAACACTGTCTGGCTGACGGCATCCGAAGGAGGCCCAATCTATGGGATCTTACTGGCCGCTGGGAGGTATGTGGCAGTAGGCGGTCTCGAAGTTACGCTGGCCCACAGAGAGGGCTCAGCATGCCACCTGTTGCATAGGTTTGCCATCACAGCCCTATACCACTTTAGACAAGTGGTTGTCCAAAAGCTCCAGTGATGGAACACCCACAATCTCTGAAGACAAAATGTTCCACTGGTTAATTGTTCTCACCATTGGAATGTTTCCCCTTAATTTCAAGTAGTTTCTCTCCATGTTCAGTTTTCATCCATGGCTTCCTGTCCTGTCTTCAGGTGTTTTGGGGAATAGGTTGACCCCTTCTTAATTGTGTCAAATATTGGAACACTGCTATCAGGTCACTCCTAATAATTAATTTCATTATACTAAACATATCGTATTTTTTGGAGTATAAGACACACCTTTTTCCCTCAAAAAAGAGGCTGAAAATCTGGGTGCATCTTATACACTGAATGCAGCATTTTTGGCCTCCTGAAACACCGCCCCCTTCACCAAAATGGCTGTGCATACCTTGTAGGAGGCTTTCAGATATTTCCTGGGGGCTTGGGAGGGCAGAAATAAGCAAAAAATGGCCCGTATTTTGCTCAATTTCCCCTTTCTCCCGCCCCCAGCTCATTCTATAAGCTTCCTAATGCCCCCCCTTTTTTTTTTGACAAAAAAACGGGCTCATTTTTTGCTCATTTTTGCCCCCCCCCCAAACACTCTACAAGCATCCTAAAGGCTATTCATGCCCTTTTTTTGGGGAAAAAAAGCGGGACCGTTTTCACATAAAACAGGCTGTTTTGGGGAGGTTTGCAGAGTGCAAAACTTTTTTTTTATTTGCCTCTTCAAAACTTTGGTGCGTCTTATACTCCCGTGCGTCTTATACTTCGAAAAATACAGTACTCAATTCCTGCAACCATTCTTCAGAGGAATTGATTCACACGAATCGAAATTCATATTTTGATTCCCCCTCTTTCATGCAGTGTGTGTAATGTAGTGGTGAATTTAACAGAACAATATGCTCACCTAGTTCTATTCCAATTCTAATTCTGGTGGAGAATGGTGCCCTCTACTGGACAAAGATAAGCAGAGGTTTTTCTGCAGGAATGTAATATGTTGAATTTGATCTCTTTTTATAGACTTTCTATAGACTTCTTTTTATACAGAAAAGCTAAGTGTACAAGTGCAAAATGCATTTCTAAGGACAACAGAACCATTTTCATTTGTAAATGAAATCACCATGACCTTTTAATATTACTTGGGGGTGGTTAAATGCACTTAATAAATGCCCTTAACTTGCCCTTAATAACAGCGCAAACATGGCCTACTAACTCAGTTTTGCACTTTCTGTTCTCTTCCTCTTCTTTCCAACCCTATGAGTATGATAGTTTAAATTTTCCTCAGCTGTATCTCTTTGTAGATATTTTGTCCCTTGCTTGCCATAGTTCAAGAGCAATATCAAAGCATGTGAGATCTGCTGGATGCTTGGAACAGAGACAATAGAAAACAAAGCAAGAATTGGTGATCAGAACAGCTCATTTCAAGATAGTTTAGCTTTCTGTTGATTCTATGATGCGTAGGCAACAATTGAACTCTTTTGTAAGAGAAAAGTCCTGATGGAAAAATGAATTCTACTTATTTGTTTTATAAAATTTATTGGCTGCCCTTCCTATAATACTTTTATTGCTTTTTTTTTTTTACTGTCCATTGCCTTAAAAAAAAACAGTTACAACTGAGTTGCTTGTAATTGCAATCTTGAATATTTCTGTTTTATTCCCACCCCCCACCCTGTTAGATAGGCAACAATATGTTCAACCATAAATGATCGGTGTCTATTAAGTATAAAAGGAAAAACCAAGGTCCATTGACATGGTAGCTGGTTATACAATGATTATGTAATTAGCCTGATAGTTGTTTTTTTTAAAAAAAAGGATTGCAAGAACCCTGTTATCTCCACTCCATAGGACAACTGGAATTAATTCAGTGATAGCAAACCTATGACATACATGTCAAAAGTATCATGCCACATGTTGGGTGACATGCCAGCATTCAAAAAGCTCCAACAATTAATCTAGAAAGCACACACTGTTGTCCAATTCTTGGAGGTATGGAGGCAAACTAGAACCTCCAAAAATTTCATGGGAATGGGGCATGATTTTTACCCACAAATCCTAAAAGATTGTAGACATTTTCTGAAGAAAAAAAAAGGCAAGAATTCCTGGAGGAGCAGCATGCTTTTAGCTCAAGATTGAAGTTCATTTTCTTTTCCATTATGGATAGAATTACCTACATTTCAGCCTGGATTATTTCTGTAACTTGGGTAAGATGATGACTATACACTTCAAAATGACCAATTCAGCTGATGATTTTTGTGATTTTGTGATTTTATTGAGATTTGTAGGCCGCCCTTTTCCCTGAGGGGACTCAGGGCGGCTCACACAAAATCGGGGAAGGGGAGATACAGACAATAACAAAGACACATATAATAAAAACAGTAACCAACATGCATTCATCATTCGGGAGGGGCAACTATCTTCATCCCCAGGCCTGACGGGCTAGCCAGTTCTTCAAGGCTGCGCGGAAGGCCTGGACGGTGGTGAGGGTACGAATCTCCACGGGGAGTTCGTTCCAAAGGGTCGGGGCGACTACTGAGAAGGCCCTCCTCCTTGTAGTTGCCAGCCGACACTGGCTGGCCGATGGAATACGGAGGAGGCCCAATCTGTGTGATCTTATTGGTCGCAGGGAGGTAATTGGCAGAAGGCGGTCTCTCAAGTATCCAGATCCACTACCATGTAGGGCTTTATGGGTGATTAACAGCACCTTGAAGCGCACCCGGAAGTCGACAGGCAGCCAGCGCAGCTCGCGGAGGATAGGTGTAATGTGGGTGAACCGCGGTGCACCCACTATCGCTCGCGCGGCTGCGTTCTGCACTAGCTGAAGACGCCGGATGCTCTTCAAGGGCAGCCCCATGTAGAGCACATTGCAGTATTCCAGCCTAGAGGTCACGAGGGCCCGAGTGACTGTTGTGAGTGCCTCCCGATTCAGGTAGGGTCGCAACTGGCGCACCAGGCGTACCTGGGCGAATGCCCCCCTAGCCACAGCCGTCAAATGGTGGTCGAATGATAGCTGTGGATCTAGGAGGACTCCCAAGTTGCGGACCCTCTCTGAGGGGTATAAAGTTTGACCCCCCAGCCTGAGAGATGGAATATTGGTGGAATCCTTGGGAGGGAAACACAACAGCCACTCGGTCTTTTCTGGGTTGAGCACAAGCTTGTTAGCCCTCATCCAGTCCATAACCGCCTCCAGACCCCGGCTCATCACGTCTGCCGCTTCATTGAGTTGGCACGGGGCGGACAGATACAGTTGAGTATCGTCCGCATATTGATGGTATCTAATCCCGTGCCTGCGGATGATCTCTCCCAGCGGTTTCATGTAGATGTTGAATAGTAGGGGGGATAAGACCGAGCCCTGAGGCACCCCATATGTTAGGGGCCTAGGGGACGATCTCTGCCCCCCCACTAACACCGACTGCGACCTGTCCGAGAGGTAGGAAGAGAACCACCGCAACACGGTGCCTCCCACCCCCACCTCCCGCAGTCGTCGCAGAAGGATACCATGGTCGATGGTATCGAAAGCCGCTGAGAGGTCAAGGAGAACCAGGATGGAGGAATGTCCTCCATCTCTGGCTCTCCATAGATCATCAGTCAATGCGACCAAAGCGGTTTCAGTGCTGTAACCGGGTCTGAAGCCTGACTGGAAGGGGTCGAGATAGTTTGCTTCCTCCAAGGACCGCTGGAGCTGAAAGGCCACCACCTTCTCAACAACCTTCCCAAGAAAGGGAAGGTTGGAGACTGGACGATAGTTATTAAGGACAGCTGGATCCAAAGATGGCTTCTTTAGGAGGGGTCTCACCACCGCCGCTTTCAGTGCGGCGGGGAAGTTCCCCTCCCGAAGAGAGGCGGTCACGACCGCCTGGATCCAGCCTCGTGTCACCTCACTGCTGCTGGTAACCAGCCATGAGGGACACGGGTCCAGTACGCAGGTGGAGGCACTCACAGCCCTCATGGCCTTGTCCACATCCCCGGGGGTAACATCCTGAAACTCAACCCAGGGGTGTTCCATCTGATCCTCTTGTGCCTCGGCTGGAACTGCAGGGGTGGAGTCCAAGTCCGACCGAAACCGAGCAATTTTGTCCGCTAAGAATTGGGCATAATCCTCAGCTCTGCCCTGTAAGGGTTCCCCCGCCTCCCTTTTATTTAATAGGGAGCGGGTTATCTTAAACAGGGCGGCTGGGCGGGACTCAGCGGACGCAACCAAGGTGGCTATATGGGATCTTTTCGCTGCCCTAAGCGCTCTGGTGTATTCCTTGGTGCAGGTGGTTACCATTGCTCGGTTCGATTCGGACTTATTGGACCTCCATCGGTGCTCTAGGCATCTCCTCCGGCGCTTCATCTCCCGGAGTTCCTCGGTGAACCAAGGAGGTCTCCGGGATCCGCCGCCTCGGAGGGGCCGTAGTGGCGCAATCCGGTCGAGGGCCTCTGATGCTGCCGAATGCCAGGCAGCAGCCAAAGTCTCTACCGGATTGTGGGCGAAAGAATCAGGAATGACCCCAAGTTCCGTCTGGAACCTTAATGGTTCCATGAGTCGCCTGGGGCGGAACCACCTGGTCGGTTCCTCCTCCCTACAGTGGGGGTTTGGCCTCCGGAAGTCGAGCCTCAGTAGGCAGTGGTCTGTCCACGACAGGGGTATGATGTCATTACCCCTCAGACCAAGATCACAAATCCACTGCTCCGAGAGGAATACGAGGTCGAGCGTGTGCCCCGCCGAATGGGTCGGGCCCCGAATTACTTGGGTCAAGCCCATGGCCGTCATGGAAGCCATGAACTCCTGCGCCCCGTCAGAGTTTTCACCGAGCGACGGCAAATTAAAGTCCCCCAGGACCATCAACCTAGGGAACTCAATTGCCAGCTCGGCTACCGACTCGAGGAGCGAGGGGAGGGCTGCTGCAACGCTGTTGGGAGGCAGGTACGTTAACAGCAGACCCACTTGACCCTTGAGGTCCAACTTTATCAGCAGAGACTCACACCCGACAAGCTCCGGAGCAGGGACCCTACGAGGAACTAACGACTCCCGGATAACAACGGCCACACCCCCACCCCTTCCCTGGGCTCTCGGCTGGTGCAGCACCTGAAATCCTTCTGGGCACAGCTCTACAAGGGGGACTCCTCCCTCTGGGCCCAGCCAGGTTTCAGTAATACATGCCAGGTCTGCCCTCTCGTCTAAAATTAAGTCCCGGACGAGAGGAGCTTTATGTACTACAGACCTGGCATTTAGCGACAGCAGCCTGAGTCCAGGGTCCTGATCACTTGCGCCATCTGGTCTCGGAGTGGGACTCATAGGGCCGGAAGGAGGGATCTCTGTAATGTAGCGAACCCTCCTTCCCCGGTAATGGCCTGCCCTAAAGTCCCCGCCGTATCTGCCCCTCCCTGTTACGACCGTAATACCCCGACCCTCTCCCGTGTCTCTGGTCCCCTCAACCATCCCCATGGCCCCCGCGTCTCCCGGCAGGTCCTCCGAATCATACATACCCATGCACTCCCCCAACCAGTCCCCACGTAGAAGTTAAAAAACACAAAAATTTACAGCAATATGATAATAAAAGTGGGCCATTCATTCAATCACAACCAGTCCCATACACTCATCATACTATTTAAAAAAATTGCGCAATTAGATGTATAACAATATGAAAAAAAGGGGGGGGAGAGATACTCCGTTTCTCTCTCCTCCTATGTCCTGGGAAAGCGTCCTTGGCCGTCCAATCAAGAATGGATAGTATACAAGGCGGCCGTATGCAGGCAGGGCAGGATGTAAAAAGTAGGAAGTCCAGCAATTCATAAATGGCAGTCTTGACGGTGAATAAGTGTCCCAATCCAGGGGGCCAAGGTTTGAAACTAGCCTGAGCCACTTTAGCAGAGGAGGCGGGAAGTGCTGATGTTTTTGGAGCCCAGTCTCTGCCACCATGGTCGCCATCTCCCATTACTCTCACACCAACTCAGCCACAATCCCTAGTGGCTGGAGCGGGATGCAAAGGGCAATGTCCGGAGAGGCCGCAGTGACACAGAGCTCAGTTCAGGGAGTTTAGAGGGCCGTCTTCTTCCCCACCCTAGTAAGCACACCAGTCAATCAAAGGGCAGACAGCAAATAGCTGGGTGAGCAAGATAGAACCGAGGGGGGGGGGAAGCGTCTGAGGGAGTAACAAACACAGTCAGAGCTTAAGGTCTCAATAAGCTTCCAGCGCTTCCTTCTTTAAAGAGCCAAAGGGGGGGGGAGCGTCTGAGGCAGTAACAAACACAGTCAGAGCTTAAGGTCTCAATAAGCTTCCAGCGCTTCCTTCTTTAAAGAGCCAAAAGGGGGGGGGAGCGTCTGAGGCAGTAACAAACACAGTCAAAGCTTAAGGTCTCAATAAGCTTCCAGCGCTTCCTTCTTAAAAGAGATGCTGATTAAAACTAAAACCCTCCAGGCTCACCAGTCACTGGGGCTCATCAGGGATCGTTAATCCTTCAGCGCGAACAAGTTCAAACAGGCTGGCTAGGGAAGAGGCGTCCGAGATGTAAAAGTGCTGCGACTCAGCTGCTTGAAGTCTGAGTCGCCATCTTCCCTCCACGTTGATGAGTTTTAAAGTTTTTTTTTATTGCATTCATTGTCTAACAATACTTGTCAATAAAGTTATATACACCAACAAATCAATCACAAACTTCAAAAATCCATAGTACAAACGGAAACTGGCTTTTTTGTTTATGCCTCCAAATGTAGAGAGAATATTTTTCTGGGACGTTATTTAAGGAAAAATTGAAAAAGTACAAACATATTGTAGTGCTTCAGCATCTTTCATGCAAAAAGATCTGACACCCAGATGTACAAAATGAAATATCAGGATTACATGCAATTGATACATTACAACCTCCAAAATAGCTCTGCCATTTATTCCTTTTTGACCAATAAACCAAAGTTTAAAGCCACAGGACCCAGGCATAAAGAGGATTTGAATTTAAACTGCTTTAATTTAGGAATATAGTTTGTTCTGGAATATGGCTTTACAAAAACAGGAACTAAAATGTGTAAAAGTGAGCATTTTTGAGAATTTCTCAGTATACTGACTTAGTTTCCTTCCTTTTCATTTAATTTTTTGTCCGTTATGGGGTCAGCTTCAATAGACTCAAGTTAATCCTAACCCTAAATACCAAATGTCCATTCAAAACTAACCATTGTAGGTTATCTCAGGGTTCTGAAATTATTGGCAACACAGCAGCACTTCCACCAGGAATCAGCATAACTTCACTAGATTTTGTAAGTTTTCTTACTTCTTTTCTGTCTTGATTGTCACAGCATTATGAAGACAACAGGAGAATATAAACAAGTTATGAATACATATTTTGACATCTTTCTAAGGTGACTACCTGACGTGTTTGGAAGGGGGAGGGGCTTACCATGAGAAAGATGCATATTACGATTGTCTTCCAGGTGACTTGCACCTTCTACTGTTACCTTCACAGAATCATATAAATGATAAGGATAGCAAGTTTATTGAAATAATTAGTTATTGCATAATAGTCTTTTCTAAAAGTTCATATGAAAGAATCAATAATTAACAATTAAAAAAATAAATTTCAATGCTTAATATGTTATGGGTACTGCATAATTTACACCCACAAAAGTCTCTTACAAGAATGCCTCTTCTTACATACAAGAGATTGTTGGACAGCACATTTTCAGGGCCGAATCACAGACATCCAAATAGATATTGTTCCAGTATCACACAAATACAATAAAATCAAGAAGAGTCATTAACTGAGTATGATTTGGCCACATAAATATGGTTGATACTAAAGAAGTATCCAGAAGGAACATTAACAAATGTAACTTCAAGGCAGAATTTTCTTAAAATCTCAGATCCCACATTATTAAATTTATAACAGGCAGCTTCACTTATTAATTCCCAGAACAGGGCATGACTAAATTCATTTTTAGGGCTCGATGGGTTGTATATATAATTAAATGTATACATCCAAGTCAGTGATGGGTTGCAGGTGGTATGCTCTGGTAGGAGCATACCGGAGGGCGTACCAGAAACTGCCCAGAGCACCGGCACCATTCCGGTACGGTGCTCTGGAGGGCCACCTGAGCTCCTTACTGTGTTTTAAAGCTGTCGGCGCTTCCACACACATGCATGGCGCATACAGCGCCTGTGTGACATTCCACCGAGCTGCTGGAGCATTGCGGAGGCTTGCGGAAGCATCTCTTCCAGCTACAACGCATGCGCGTGCTGCGTGCTTGCATGTGGGTGACGCTGGGGCCATTCCAACCGTACCGGTTGGAACAGAATCTGGAACCCACCACTGACCCAAGTGGACTCTTATGTAAAGATATATAAACAAACATGTTTTTTCTCTTGCTTGAGAACATTATAATGAAAGTAGTTTCCTAAATTGGCCATTGACAGAAAAGATTCAAAACCTTAACTGCTAGTTATGCAAATCATTCTTCACTGCAGATGCTTGCTTGATAGCACTCTGGAAACTGCTGTTATTTGATAGTGTCTCACTGAATTGGTAGCACTCTGGAAACTGCTGTTATTTAATACTGTCTCACTGGATCTGACAAATTATTTTTATGTCAAGGACCTAATCCAGTGAGTAAGCCAAAGTACAGATGCCAGACAGTAAGGCAGAGGTCACCCTGTGTCTTTGTAAATAACATATCCTCGCTAAAGATTTGTCCTCTATACTTTAAGTTGAATAACCGCAAAATGTCAACCACTGCCTTTGGACAAAAAGATTTAAAAGTTAAATAGTAATTTAAGGAGTCTGTTTGGATTTTAAATTTCACAACTGTTTTAATTAACACACGAGGCTAATGAAAGATTAGCAGCAGAGGTAAATCTTTCATTTTTTTAGCCATTTCTGCCTTAGTTCAGGAAACATGCAAGAATAAAAGCAACAAAGCTCATATTTAAAAAAGGGAAAGACACATCAACTAGTGCCAGTGCATAGAATTGTTTGGCAAGTAATTATTCTTCCAGATATTTTAGCTGGACAACCTGTGGGATTTGCTGAGTTACATGGGTTCCCTCAAGCGCCATGGTGGCACAGTGGTTAGAATGCAGTACTGCAGGCTATTTCTGCTGACTGCTGCCAGCAATTTGATTCTGACCAACTCAAGATTCACTCAGCCTTCCATTCTTCCAAGATCAGGTAAAATGTGGGCCCAGATTGTTGGGAGCAATATGCTGACTCTGTAAACTGGCTAGAAAGGGTTGTAAAGCACTATGAAGCGGTATATAAGTCTAAATGCTGGCACTAGTGCTTTTCTCAATAGGTATCTTGAGTCAGATCTGTATCATTAAAAGTTTTACTTTATAGATATTGGGAATCTTGTAAAGGTTTACTCAACAACCAAAATACAAAAATGTTCCCAGTACAAAAGTGAAGGTTAAGAAGCTCATTAGAGATGAATCCTGTGCAAGAGAGCAATGGAGAAGGACCTCAATCTTTTGAGGCAGGGATTGCTAATCTTCTTTCAGTTTTACTTCTTTCATCTCCAGTTATCGTATTTTTTGGAGTCTAAGACACACCCTTTCCCCCCATCCCCAAAAAAGAGGGTGAAAATCTGGGCGCGACATACACTGAATACACATTTTTCGGCCTCCTGAAACTTCACCCTCTTCGCAAAAATGGATGTGCACTGGGTTTGGGAGGCTGGCAAAGTGCTCCTGGGGGCTGGGGAGGGTAAAAATGGTGAAAAACCATTTTTTGCTCATTTTTGCCCCCCCCCCCAGCCCCAGGAGCACTTTGCAGGCCTCCCAAACCCTCTGAATGCCCCATTTTTCACAAAAAAGAAACGTGCAGAATGCAAAAATATTTTTTAAAATTTATCTCTTCAAAATCTTGGGGTGTCTTATACTCCGGTGTGTCATACTCTGAAAAATACAGTAGTATTTTTTCTAGTAGTCTGGATACAGCTTGGTTGTAGGTACACTTATTTTATTTACTTAAGAAAATGTGCAGAGCTGCCCACTTGTGGTCAATGACTCTGGGCAGCTTACAAAAATAAACACCCAATATACAAACAATAAAAATCAATAAGCCTTCCCCCACCATTCCCTGGTAACACCAATGAATCGGACAAGCCACTTGATGGGCTCCATCACATTCTGGGTTCCCCCAGCCCACTGGCAAAACTAGGGTCTTGAGGGCCTAGTGAAAGAGTATCAAAGTGAAGGCCAATCTAATCTGTGCAAGAATGATGTTCCAAAGGAAGGGAGTCACCATGGAGATGGCTCTTCTTCTGGATCCTGCCAAATGTGCCTCTTAGGACAGGGACATGCAACATACCCTGCCTGCCGACTCTGGTGGGTCGGTAGACGTGACCAGGAAAAGACGGCCCTTCAGCTAACCAAATAAATATTTGATCTGTTTTGGAATCCTTCAAGATTTTCAGCTTCCGGGTTAACAAAGGAAGGAAAGAAGATTTAATCCAGCTTCATGTTAAAAGCTACTACAACAATCCAGACAATCAATAAATTTATCTATTGCTTTATTTATATGTTTTCCTGTAACAATCCAGATGATCAATAGATGTTAGCAAAGATATATTATCCAGGGGTGGCTTCTGGCTTCTGCTACTGCCAGTTTGCTCAGGGACGTGCTTCGGGCGCATGTGCTTTGCATTGCACATGCACAGTAGTAAAATAATTTTTCTGTGCATGCGCGGAAGCAAAAAACAAGATAGTGGCGCCTATGGCTCTGCTGATACAACTGGTTTGGGGGCATGGCAGGCCAAATTGCTACCTACTTGGTCAGACTCTGCCAAACCTATAGGAACCCACCTCTAATATTATCACTCTAACTTTTTCCTGCAATCTAGTGATCACTGAATGTTTACCGTTTGAAGTAGCAGTCCTTCTCTTGTTCAAGTATCTATTAACTAGATTCTGCCACATCTAGGATAATTTAATGTACCTTTAATGATTGTCCAGCAAGCATTAGTTAAAGAAGTGCAGGTCTTCTACAATGTATACTTGTGAAGAGAATAGTGTTATTAGGCAGACATGAGCAGCGAAGCTCACTTTTACTATAGTAATTTCTATTAAAAAAAAGACTAATGGGCAGGGATTAGAAGCATTGTCACAAACACCTTGAGGGAGGAAAATGAAGAGGCAAAAAGAAAAGCAGCAATAAGATATTTTTTGGCTCTTACCAGTGGAGACGCAAGTTTTTGTTTGATCTGTTCTGTATCTTTTATTTACTCAGCAGGAATGTTAATTTCATATATTTCTTTCTTATGTATAAATAATTACTTTTACTTTAAAAAACTTAAAATTCAATGCTCAGGTCTGAAATTATCACGAAACACAAAATAAGGGGATAATTTGCAGAACATACATCAAATTTGTTATCTGCAGCATCACACACGTTACCAGGAAGGAATGTAAAATAATTCTACAAAGCAATATATATTTCTCAAGAATCTTAGAAATACAAAATAAAGAACATAAATAGTATAAAGGAGAGTAACATATCCTTAAATGTTACTGATATATGCATCCATCTTAAATTACCAATAAACCTAACAAAAACAAAAGAAATGCATTTAATTCGATTACTAACTTCGGAGGTAAAAGAAAGTTTTCTTTTCAGATATCCTTCTTCTGCTCAAACAGAGCATTTAACTTCTGCAGTAAACCAAACAGTTTCCAAAAGTTTCTAATCATTCTTAGACTTTTTTATCCAATCTGTCTCTTAGAACAGGGATCTCCAACCATGGCAACTTTAAGACTGGAGGACTTCAACTCCCAGAATTCCCCAGCCAGCAAAGCTGGGAATTCTGGGAGTTGAAGTCTTCAAGGTTTAAAGTTGTCAAGGTTGGAGACCCCTGTCCTAGAAGACAAATGTCTTCCATTTGGTGGGGTTTTTTCCCCTTTTTCTTTTGGTCCTTTCTGGCTCAAAAGAAAGTGTTAGGACCTTCAAGTTATCAGAAATGCTGGCAAGGTTTTGTTATTATAGCTGCAGGATTCAGCTTGAATATTGCAAACATAGAATTACTGAGTAGGATTAGAGAGGAATTAGGGCCCTAGCAAGTATAAAATGCATATGGCATACAAAGCACTGCAAGTAGAACAGGCATAACAAAGCTACTGAGACTGAAATGGAAAGTTGAGCTTCTTTAGTTAAGCAATTCTCTTGTAAAAATTCTAGAATTAAGTCCAGGTAGGCCTTAAATAAAATCTGGATGCTAGCTAAATGATCATAACAAACTTCTTTTAAAGTGGTCATTCTTTAAAGCCACCTATCTGTTTCCACAGCAGACTCTGTTTCAGTTCATAGTTCTATGTATTGCAGTACCACCAAAACCAAACAAAAAGAAGAAAAGAAAAGCTTATGCTAAACTCAGTTAGAACCAGATCTTATCTATATTATTTTAATCAATTGAAAGGGAAACTGAGAATACAGTTCATCATTTGGAAAAATATTAATGGCCACAATGGAAACAAATATCCTATTGATTTTAAAGGAAGGATAAGTTAAGTGCATTGTTAAACCTCTCCAATGAAATCAATACAATTCTAAAGAACATACTTTCATCTGGATCATCCCCTTAATACAATAAGAATTATAATGCTTCTTAAATCAAAGATCACAATGTTCTTTGACCCACCTATTTAAGCCTGAGCTTTCAATTCTACTTGTTATTTTTCTTAAGGGGAAAACATGCAAACTACATTTTATAAAATTTTTGGTCCATTATTTATTACAGGATAGTTGGCAATATTTTATTATTTGGCAGTTTAAAAAATACATTGCCTTTTAAATGGCAAAAATTCCTTCCTTCCTTTAGAAAAGAAAAACATTTGAAAGTGACTTTGAAAGTCGATTTCAGCAGGTGAAACCTCAATTCTGCCAAGGAATATAATCATCTTCGGCTTCTGGTTTAAGGAAAGTCAAAAGGTAGATCATCTTGCCGATCAAATAAATGTTAATTCTTTTAAGAAAAAGAAGAAAAGAAAAGGGTAGCATGCTGGAAAGTAATTAAATACTTTCCTCAAAGTAAACATTGAAAAATTGTACTTTATTACAAACCGACTTAGATTTTAGAAATCCAACTATACATATAAATTCAGAGAATAAATGTTACTCTCTAGTGTCACGCAGCACTTTAAGGCCTTGCTTTCATTGTTCCTTAGCTACAGTTCCTGGGAGGGGAGAAATGTGGGGTGCTGATAACAAAAGGACTGCCTTCCCCATTGAAACCCAGTTGCACTTGCTATTTCAGTATCATTCCAGATCCTGACACGGCACAGTGCTGGGATGAAGCAGAATCCTCTCTCAGCACTGATGTGACATGCAGTCCACTTTTCAGAGGAAAAGATTGAAACATTTTATGTGCGTTGTTATCCATGTGTAGTCACTGATACACAGTCCAGCTGGTTATTCCTCTTTGCAGGTCCATTGAATCTTTTCTTTTAACCCTGGCCTGTTTCCAGAGCACTTTACAGTGCAAAAGTTACATAATTCTGCCTCTGAAGAAAAACAAGTATGCCAGGGCAGCATGGAGAGGTGAAAGAAGTAACATTCCCCACCTGGGTTGCTGAATCATTAAAAAATAAAGCAACCGTGATCTGAATTGCCAAATACAACCCAAGTATCCACATGTTTACAGGGAAGAAAACTGTAGCCCAGAGGTCTTCAAACTTGGCAACTTTAAGACTTGTGGAGTTCAACTCTTAGAATTCTCCAGCCAACTCTGTTGGCTGGAGAATTCTGGGAGTTGAACTCCACAAGTCTTAAAGTTGCCAAGTTTGAAGACCTCTGCTACAGCCAATCATGATTTGTTTCCCTTAAGTAAAGCTTCAGATACAGGTGCAAAGCTTTCTTTTTAATGAAGAAAACAGTGTTCACGGTTGCTTTTCTGAAACAGTCTTCATGTTCTTAGAAAGCACAGTGAATTCTAGTGTCTCACTGCTCATTAGCCCCCTGAATTGGTTCCGATGATTGCTTTTCCAGCTTTCTGCACTTCCTTTGAAACTGATCGTTTTCCTTCTTCCTAAGTTTCTCCCTTTGCTTTTCCATCTTCTCTTGAGCTTTGCGGGCTTTTTCTAGATTTGCTTTCATTTCTTTAATTTTCTTTTTAATTACAGCTCTCTCCTGGGAAGATGTCATACCAAGGAACTATTTTTTTTTTAAAAAAAAGAAAAACATGTTAATGTATGGCAAAATTACAGGTCCTTTAAAACGTAATTGGGAAATCACCATAAGCAGAGGCATGATCTTTAATAGAACAGTAAATAATAATATTCTTGATCTATCAAAGTGGCCTATTCGGGGAGGAAGAGCAAAACTACTATTACTAATACTATAACAGTGAAAATATATTTACATCTGGGGATTAAGAGAAACACTTAATTCAATGTTGATTCACATTTGAATTTCTCCAGGTCAAAGGGATATCAATGGGAGTCAGGCTGATGTAATAGTTAAGGTGCCAGACTACAAACCAGGAGATGGTGAGTTGTAGTCCTGCCTTAGTTCTGAAAGGCAGCTGGGTGACTGTGGGCCAGTCACTCTCAGCCCAACCCACTACCCAAGTTGGTTAATGTGGGAAAAACAGAAAGAGGAAGAAGTATTAGGAGTGCTAAAAACAATAAAGGTGAGATCGACCGTTGACTTACCTGAACGGTCCTTCTATGTGTGCTGCGAGGGGAATCCAAGCATGGGCTAAATTTGTCCATTAACCTAGAGACTGAATTATGTAAATTGCTGACCATGCCTCCTCTGACCGGATGGGCTCAGTTTCGTGCAAAGTCAGCCGTTTAATGAAGTATAACAAGAACAAGAACAGTAACATAACAATAACAGTAGCAATAAAGGCCGTAGCCAAAAGGTGTACAAACATTGTCAGAAAGAACACAAGGCACAAGTAAATAACGTCCGGAACAGACCGGTGACACATCAATGAGGATATCCAAGTTCAAGTCACAATCACCCTGACCAGCCGAAACTGTGGGCGGGTTTGGATTCCCCTCGCAGCACACATAGAAGGACCGTTCAGGTAAGTCAACGGTCGTTCTCCTGTGTGCTGCTTGGGGAATCCAAGCATGGGACATGCCAAAGCAATTAAGGTTCAGGGCGGGAACTAGGCTGGCTAGGGTCCCCCGCAGGGGGGAGCACCTGTTGCAATACATGCCACCCAAAAGACGTCTCAGCCTCAGCATACACATCAACCTTGTAATGTCTGATAAATGGTGATGGTGTAGACCAGGTGGCTGCTCTACAGATTTCTTCCACTGAGGCTTGCGTGGCCCAGGCTGCCGTGGTGGCCACACTCCTGGTAGAATGAGGGGTGATGTGCCTGGGAACCTGCCGGGATTGACTGTCATAGGCAAGAGTGATGCACGCCTTCAACCATCGCCCTATCGTGTGAGAAGAGACTTTCTGTCCCATAGAAGAGTGCTTCAGACCGTCTGAAGGACGCTGTATGCTTCACGTAGCGACAAAGAACCCTGTGAACATCCAGGTGATGCCAGTGGATGAGAAGGGTTGGGACAAAAGTCCGGTAGAACGAGCTCCTGAGCTCTGTGGAACAGCGTGTTGATTTTTGGTAGAAAGGCTGGATCCAAGCGAAGAACGACCCTGTTTGGGTGGAATATGCAGAGATCCGCCTGAACAGACAGAGCCGCCAATTCGGAAATCCGTCTGGCCGATGTAATCACCAGCAAGAATACTGTCTTAAGAGTCAACAGATGAAGACTGATGGAAGTAACAGGTTCGAAAGGAGAGTCCATAAGTGCCCTGAGCACCAACAACAGATCCCAAGTAGGGTAGCGGTGCACGGTCAGAGGTCGGATGTTGGCCTCCCCTTTCAGGAAGGCTTTGACTTGAGAATGCTTCGACAAGGAGCTCCCCTGACCACCACCCCAATCACTGTGGCAAGGGCTGTGACCTCCCTGCGAAGTGTATTGGGTGCCAAACCTTTATTAAGACCAGATTGCAGAAAGTCCAACACTCGGGGCACTGAATCCTGGAGGGGGTCTGCCCCAGTCCGGCGGCACCACCTGCAGAAGGCTTGCCAGGTAGCCTCATAAATTCGAGTGGTGGAAGGCCGACGGGCTGCCTGAATCATGTTGATGACTTTGTTGGAGTACTGAAGGTTCGCCCACTCATGTACCACATGGCTAATTGCAGCAACTGGGGGTTCGGATGAATGAGGGCCCCCTGATGGAGCTGGATCTGATCGTCCAGGATCCGCCATGGGCAGGTGATCAACAGGTGTACCAGGTCCGTATACCAGGTTCGCTGGGACCACATTGGAGCCACCAGGAGGACTTCCGCTCGTTCCGACAGAATCTTCTGGATGACTGCCGGGATCACTGGAAGAGGCGTAAAGGCGTAAAGGAGGCCGGCTGGCCACGGGCTGCGCAAGGCATCCACTCCCTCCGCTCCGGGAGTCACATACCTGGAGAAGAAATGGGGCAGCTGCGTATTGTGAGGTTGCGCGAACAGGTCCATCATCGGACAGCCAAATCGGAGGCAAATCTGCTGGAAGAGGCCAGGATGTAACTGCCACTCCGCATGATCCACTGTGGCTCTGCTCAGCCAATCCGCCTGGACGTTGGCTACGCCCGAAATGTGTTCCACTCGAAGGGACAACAGTCTGGACTCCGCCCAATGATGCAATTTCTCTGCCTCCATCATGAGGGCTCTGGAATGTGTGCCCCCTTGGTGGTTGACATGTGCCTTGGAAGCCACATTGTCTGTCAGAATCAGCACGTGTCTATGAGTCACAATGTCCTGAAATTCTCGCAGGGCCAGTCTGATGGCCCGTAGCTCTAGCCAATTGATGCTGTTGGATAACTCCCAGTCTGACCAACGCCCCTGTGCCACCCGATCCAGGGCATGGCCGCCCCATCCAAACAGGCTGGCATCTGTCGTAACCTGGATTCGTTCTGGTTCCTTGAACGGGCAACCTTTGAGGATCTTGGAGGACGCCCACCATCGGAGGGATCTGAGGGCTTTGGGTGAAAGACAGACCTTGAGTTGAGAATGACTGGTGTGAGACCTTTGATAAGGAAGCAGGAACCATTGGAGTAGTCGTGTGTGAAACCTGACCCAGGGAACTATGTCGATGCAAGAAATCATCTTCCCTAACAGCTGAAAGAGCAAGGCCAGGGGCACAAGTCACAAGGCTGAAACTTGAGCTGCCAGTCATTGGATGCTCTGACACCTCTCCAGGGACAGGAAGACCTCGCAAGTGGCGGAGTTGATGATGGTCCCTAAGTGAAACAGTGATGTAGTTGGCTGCAGATGGCTCTTGGGAAGATTCAGGACGAACCCGTGCTCCGCAGGGAGTCCATTGTCACCTGAAGATCCCACAGGGCCTGGTCCCGGGATGGTGACAGGACCAAGATGTCGTCTAAATAGCAATTCACTCTCACCAGAACCGAACGAAGGGAGGCCGCTACCACCGCCAGGAGCTTGGTAAAGGTGTGGGGCGCCGATGAAAGGCCGAAAGGCAAGGCCCGATACTGGAAATGACGGCCCACAAATTGGAAACGGAGGAACCATCGATGAGCTGGATGAATGGGCACATGGAGGTACGCCTCCTTGATGTCGATTGATGTCATCATGTCGCCTTGGCGGATGGATGTCAGAATGCTCTTTAATGACTGCATCTTGAACCTCTGATACTTGATGTACCAATTGAGTCTTTTTAGATCTAGAATGGCTCGCCATCCTCCTGAGCCCTTGGGTACCAGAAAGAGGATGGAGTAAAACCCTAGACCTTCCTGCCCTTCGGGAACTAGTTCTATTGCTCTGATGGAGATGAGATGATGTATTTCGGCTTCCATTAGGTGCCGCTTTACTGAACACCTGGGTACGGGGCACCTGATGAACCGTCTTGGGGGGATGGAAAGAAATTCTAGTGTGAGACCCAGCCTCACCACCTGAAGGGCCCAGGCGTCGGAGGTGGTTTCCACCCACTGATGGAAAGGATCGGTTCCCGGAGCCACGAAAGGATCTCCTGTTGTGGGATTGCGTCTGGTGCTGTTGGCACCCCCTATCCCTGCTCCTCCCCACAGTCCTGGCCGTGGTCCTGGGACTAGTGAAAACCCCTGTTGTAATTGGGAACAAATGGGGCTGCTGAGTAACTAGAATAGCCTCCCCGAAAGGACTGGCGTCTGTTATATGGTTGCTGCCGCCTGGTATTGCATCCCCCTGAAGAGGGAAGCACCTTGCGTTTGTCCCTGGTCTCTATGAGTATGGGGTCGAGAACGGATCTAACAAAGCCCCGCCCTTGAAGGGCGTGTACGCCAGCGCCATTTAGACTTAATGTTGGCCTGCCAATGGCGAAGCCACAAGAGGCGATGAGACGCCACATTGGACACCACAGCGCGAGAAGCGAACTTGGCAGCATTAAGTGTGGCGTCCGCCAAAAACTCCAAGGCAGCCATGATTTTAGTAACGTCCTGGTGAAGACGCACTTCATCAGGGGATAGTCTCTCCTGCAACTGCTTAAGCCAAAGCACAGAAGTTCTATTAAAGAACGATGCTGCAGTAGCAAAACGCAAGGCCTAGGCCGCAGCTTGATGAATTTTCCAAATTACTGTTTCAGCTTTACGGTCCTCTGCCTTTAAACCCTCAGAGATTTCAGATGGAATCAGGGCAGGAGATGCCAGGGCTGCTACTGGCTGATCTACTGTTGGGAATTGCAAGATGTTTTCCAGATCAGGGGTAGAAGTGTACAACTTCCTGTCCCCGTGGCTGGGTGGGATAACTGCAGTCGGTTGATCCCATTGCTTCTGAATGAGATCCATGAATAGCTTTGGGGAAGGAATCACTTCCTGCAACGCGACTGGCTCTGCAAAGAGGCGCTCAGTAGTGTCGAGGCCTACAGCCGAACTGTCTTTGGAAGTGGCCTCTTCCATGTGGGTAGTGGCCTTAGCTTTAAACAATAAGGATTTGAAAAGAGTAGACCTAAATAGACTAGAAGAATTAGGCTGATCAAAGATTAGGCCCTCATCATCAGAGAACTCCCTATCAATCAGCTCCCCTTCCTCCACCAAGGCCGAATCCTCACTATAAGTAGAGGGAGGAGGAGGAGAAGAAGGCCCTGCTTGCAGATCAGGCAGATCTACATGAGGGGGCGGGATAGGATGGCCACTTTGCAAACTAGCAATCATTGGTGCCTGGTGCCTTCGAAGCAGCTCGGCATCCACCCCCCTGGAAATGGCTGCAGAGATCATCTGGTAAATATCAGGGGATAGGCCCTGATCATAGCCTTCCATAGGCCTTAAGCCTGTAGCAGTTGGAGTAAATGTAGCTGAAGGCCCAGCACGAGGCAATAAGAAGGCTAAAGCAGTCTGGGCCTCAGGCAATACAGAGAGGGATCGATCTGGGGACCAGGTCTGATGCCCTGCAGTCTGGGGAGCAGGCGAAATACGCTGAGGTAAAGGCGCGGGGGGGGGGGAATTCCTGCCCTCCCCTAGAGCTTTGGAGATTGACTTATCTTTCTTTTTGTGGCTTTTATCAGGGGCCCCGGAGGCCTCCCTGGGCCTCTGGCTGGTTGTTCTAGATGAGGCCCTGCCAGGTCTCGAACTAACCCCTGCCTGGGCAGTACCCTGGTTATCAACAGAGGGCTCAACTGTACCTCCCAGAGAAGAATGGTCAGCCATTGCAATGATTGGATGCAAAAAGACTCAAAGGGCACAAAGCCCAGCGTTTGCTTGCAAGAGAAAAGACCTCGTGGTCAGCAGCAATGCCAGGAACTTTCCCAGGGTAAACAAAGCCAAAGCAAATGACAAGGGAGGGCCGATGAGTCAGCAGTCCCCCCTTTAATGTGCGAGGAAAGGCAACGCCCAACCCCTACAGCGCCTGCGCTCCAAATGGCCCCAAAATGGCTGCCGCAACTCCGGCGCCAAATTTCAAACCCAGCAGGGAACGAAAGGTGCTTCCTTGGCTTTCCCAGCAATAAACCGGCCAGCGGCGGCAAGTGCGCCCTCAGAACGGCCCACAGGACAGCGGTGGGGGAAAAACCACGCTGCACAGGGCGGGCTGGCCCCATCGTTCACAGCAGGAGCCGCGCCGCGAATGGCGGGCGTTTGCTGGCTCCGAAAACGGCTGTTTGGCAGCTAGGGACAATGCCAGCTGGCACACACAAGCGACCAGATCCCAAGGCCAAAAACGCAACAAAACGTTTGTTGCCAAACACCCTGCAAGGCTCCAATAGCCTGAGATTATACACCCAATAGCTAGCAGCGAACAAGGGCAATTCAAATATCTGGGTGAGTTAACGAGGCACGAGGGAACTGGGCAGGTAGCGAACTGCTGCCTCTCCCCTGTCCATACACAAGCTTCCTCCAATCCAAGAAAAATGCACTCAAGAGAAAAAATCCAAGATAAGGTATAAATTTGTCTCATTAGTCTGGAGAAGATCATAGCCTTCCATAGGCCTTAAGCCTGCAGCAGTTGGAGTAAATGTAGTTGAAGGCCCAGCACGAGGCAATAAGAAGGCCAAAGCAGTCTGGGCCTGAGGCAATACAGAGGGGGAGTTGGAGCCCCCCACCCAGACCAGTTTCAGCAATAACAGGGAGGGATCGATCTGGGGACCAGGTCTGATGCCCTGCAGTCTGGGGAGCAGGCGAAATGCGCTGAGGTAAAGGCGCGGGGGGGGAGAATTCCTGCCCTCCCCTAGAGCTTTGGAGATTGACTTATCTTTCTTTTTGTGGCTTTTATCAGGGGCCCCGGAGGCCTCCCTGGGCCTCTGGCTGGTTGTTCTAGATGCGGCCCTGCCAGGCCTCGAACTAACCCCCGCCTGGGCAGTACCCTGGTTATCAACAGAGGGCTCAACTGTACCTGCCAGAGAAGAGTCTGGTATACGTCTCTTACGGCTGAACTGAGTTAAGAAACTGAGCCCATCCGGTCAGAGGAGGCGTGGTCAGCAATTTACATAACTCAGTCTCTAGGCTAATGGACAAAGTTAACCCATACTTGGATTCCCCAAGCAGCACACAGGAAAAATACATAAATATGCTGTGTATGTTGGCTCTTTAAAATTTAATTTTAACCAGTTTCCTCTTCTAACTTAAGTAAAGGTAAAGGTTCCCTTCGCACATATCTGCTGATCATTCCTGATTCTAGGGTGGTGGGGGAGTGCTCATCTCCATTTCAAAGCTGAAGAGCCAGCACTGTCTGAAGAAATCTTTGTAATCATGTGACTGGCATGACTAAATGTCGAAGGCGCACGGAATGCTGTTACCTTCCAACCAAGGTTGGTCCCTATTTTCCTACTTGCATTTTTTATGTGCTTTCGAACTGCTAGGTTGGCAGAAGCTGGGACAAATAACAGAAGCTCACTCCGTTATATGGCACTAGGGATTCAAACCACCAAACTGTTACCTTTCTGATTGACAAGCTCAGCATCTTAGCCCCTGAGCCACCACATCTCTTCCCCCTTTTTTTTAATATACATGTTTCCATATAAATGAATATCTCAATCAGAGGTGGTATTCAGCCAGTTCTGACAGATTCTGGAGAACCGATAGCGGAAATTTTGAGAGTGGAGAGGGAATGGGGATTTTGCAGTATCCTTCCCCTGGAATGCCCACAAAGCCACCAGTAATAGAACTGGTAATAAAAAAAATTGAATCCCACCACTGATCTCAATCATTATTCCTCAACTAGATTAATGCTGCCTAGCGTGGCTGGCATCACCTAATGTACAAATGCTACTAAAGCTGATTTCAAATACTTAATTTCCCATTCCCTGTTGTGTTCTTGGCTGTCTGGTATGGTGAGACAGAGAACCAGATGTCAAAATGTTGGCAGCAACTATCAATGATCACATCTAGTTCCAAAAGAATTAGGAGCCGTAATATGAGTAACAGACAAAATCCTCCTGTATTAATAAATTACTTTGGTAATTTATTTTACTTTGGTAAGGCTTTTGCTGTAAGAGATGGCATAAAAATATCTTAAAATGGATAAATATAACTGTGTTGCCTAACTATAGAAAGTCCTTGACTTATGACTGCAACTGAGCCTGGAATTACAGTAATAAGTCATGCCAATTGTTATGCAGGTTAGATGTGACCAACCCAATTTTACCACAGTTTTGCAGAAGTTGTTAAGTGAACTTCATCAACTGAACCCATTGCCTGCAATGGCCATTTTATGTCAGAAAGCAGAAGTAAACATTGGTTTCCAGTGAAAAAGTCAGAAATTTTGATTATATGACCATGGGATACTGCAACAGCCATAAACATGACCAAGTTGCTCGGCATTTAAAATTTGAACACATAACCATGAGAGAAACGGCCCCTGGCCATTAGAACTTTACATCTAGGTTGTAAGTACCTTTTGGGGGATCCATTGTATCTTTGAATAGTCTTTAAGCAACTAGTTGTAAATCTAGGACCACCTGTACACTTTAGGACTAACATTCATTTAATGCTACCAAGAGATGCACTCAAATATCCAACCGTCAAGCACGGGAAAATCAGAAGATTCAGGCAGTTCAAATAAGTATTGTTAGCTTAAGCTCCCTACAAGAATCTGAGCTACTAACAGTCAAGGGAAATTCACAGGATTTAAGAATAAAAAGGAGTACAAAGTAGGATGGACTACTCTTGTGGGTTGGGATTAAATTCACGATACTGTAATGCCAAGTGTACTATCTCTGTCCATTAATTTTCAAATTAAAAAGGATTTTGAAAAATAACAAATTAAACAATGAATATTAAATTGTTTATTAATTTTAATAGATAGCATCGTCCATCTTGGAATGATTTTCAGAGCTAATGAAATTTTCATAATTTCAATGGTTAACACTTCAGTTCTATAATTTAAACTTTCAGCAATTGGTATTGCTATAACTTATTGCTAAATCTTATCATCTCTATATATCAAGATTTTAATTGCATTTCCCATTACACATTCACATAATAAAATTCTAAATTATTTTTCCAACACCGAAGCAAATTACCTTAAGTTTACTGCCATCCAGCTGAAGGAGACATTCTCCATTTATATTATGGGCTGTGAATTCAGAAATATAATGTTCTAAATTCAGGCTTTTTAACCAATTGGAGACTTGTTGCACACTCCATTCCGAAACAGCACAATTTGGAAACTGGCTGTGCTTGGGAGATTGTCCATCATCAAGAATCTATAACAAAAATGTTTTGTAATACAAAGTTCAGTAGACCTGAACCATCAGATCATTGTGATAGTAGCAATCTTCAATATAATTTCAATAGCATTCCCAATTAATTGTGAAATCATATCAAAATTGAAAACATATTATTTGTAAAAATGTGCCTATAGCAAAATAACTGGTTGGGTGGTGGGTCTAACCGAACATTCAATTGCTTAATATTCTTTGGAGGAAGCAAGCATTTGGAAAATCCTTTTAATATTTGAACTAAAACCTATTTATCATATTATTTTCATTTATCAGAACTATCACATGCTGATTTTGTAGAGTGCATCTGGAATGACAACGGTTCCACATGAGCAAATTTCATGCAATATTTACCATATTGAAAATCACATCCTAATATCTATACCTAATATATCACCATTTACTTACTACATTTTATAGTAAGATATATTTGAACGAACTCAATACACCATGCAATAAAATGTCAACAAATAAATAGCTTACTATTGTCTCACCTCATCATCAATCATATCCAAGCTCTGAGAGATTCAGCATTAAAAACAATGGGAAATAAAACATTACAGAAAGAAACATATTCAGGGAATTTAAAAGTCCCTACATATAAAGCCCCCAGATCTAGGCTGCAGACCTTCAGATGATCATTAGATGTCAACATAGAGACACATTTGCCGCTGTGACACATTTAACATTTTGCTGCCATCTAGTGGTCTCCTAGGTTTCTGCCCTCTAGATCTAAAAGTCCAAGAGCTGATGCTGCAACAAATTTCATAACTGAAGATACCATAAACAATCAAAATTTTATAGAAATTTTGGTAGATAAACAATAGAACAGCGATTCTTTTTTGGCTCAATTGCCAAAAGCGGGGGGAGCGCAGGGTGGGTCATGCATGGGCGTGCCGCACCCATAATGCAAAGCACGTGACCCCATTTTTTGCATGATTTTTCGTCCTTCCCAGGCTCCAGAAGCTTTATAGGCTTTATAGGCCCTCCGGAGACTTCAGGAGCTTCCCTGAAGCCCCCAGAGCGCAAAAAACTGGCCCTGAGGGCAAACCAGAAGTTCAGGAATGGATTTCCTGTTTGCTCGTAGGGCCGGTTTAAGCCCTCCAGAGCCTTCAGAGGCCTTCCAGATGCTTCTCTGTAGGCTCTGGAAAAGGAAAATGACCCTGCAAGCAAACTAGAAGTCACTTCCGGTTTGCTCGTAGGGCTGGTTTAAGCCCTCCGGAGGCTTCAGGGAAGCCTCTGTAGGATGAAAACGACCCTAAGAGCAAACCGGAAGTCACTTCTGATTTGTCCATTGGGCTATTTTTAATCCCCCGGAGCCTTCAGGGAAGCCTCCAGAAGGCCCCTGAAGGCCCGGAGGGCTTAAAGCAGCCCTATGAACAAACCGAAAGTCCATTCCTGAACTTCCGGTTTGCCCCAAGGGTGATTTTTTGCACTTCAGGAAAGCTCCTGAAGCTTCTTGAGGGCCTCCGGGGGGGGGGGGCAGGGAGGCTGTTTTCACCCTCCCCAGGTTCCTATAAAGCCTCTAGAGCCTGGGGAGGGCAAAAAATGGGCTCAAAAAAAGGCTAAAGTCAGTTGGCAAGTGCCCACATGCACGCTGGCCAGCTGACAGGGCAACACCTCATGTGCCCTGATAAATGGCTCCGTGTGCCACCTGTGGAACGCGTGCCATAGGTTCGGCATCCCAGCAATAGAATCTTCTTTCCCATTTTGGACATAGAAAATGCAATATATTTATATTGCAATTTAGTAATATAAATGGATCTTCCTTAAACAGGTTTCAAGATTCAGAATGAATTTGTTATATTTTCTGAGCGGAAGGGATGTTAAACATTGTAAAAAAAATGTTTGTGTGTGTCTGTGTGTGTGTGATCATGCATTTTCAATTTTATATTATTGTGCTTTTGAATTTATGTACTAGGTTACAATTTTAAAGATTATACATTGTTTTCTATCTATGTGTTTTCCTTGTTCCTTGATTTAAAACTCATTAGGTAATTACAACTGTTTTCTTTCCTGCACAGGTTTTGGATTTTATTTCATGATCAGTAGTTTAGCATATACATTAAATTCATAATTATAAACAGCAGATCTAAACACACACACACACACACACACACACACACACACACACACAGAGTAACTAGTTCACAAGGAGCGCAGAACTCATTTCCTGCTCTTTAAGTATATGTGGAGAAGATACCTCATTAGAAGATACGATTGTGGAATGTGAAAATCCTGGTGTTTTTTGTCCTGTCCCTAAGCCACTCAAATCAGCTGAACTTGTGCTGCTAGGGCTGAAGTCATCATTTAAATTGATATTCTGTATGGGAATAAGAACAAAACAACGATAATCAAGTCCAACAATAAAGATTGGCCTGCAAGATTTTGTATGTTCCTCCACGTTTATTGTGGAATATATGCCCAATAAATTTCAACATGGGTTTATGCCCCTTTAAAACTATTACCAAAGACTGGAAACTCTTTATAAAACTTTTGCTGAAAATGGCTAAAAATGAACTGCTGATTTCTGGATTTATTGATTAAAGGGACTTGTTTATAGGCAGAAGGGAACTATAATTTGTAATATGAGAAGATAAAATGGTTATTATGTTTGCAACAGATGCAAAAAGTGGAAATTACTGTAAATATTTTTCTTTTCCTTGCTTTTTTGTTAATTGCTTTTTCTTTTATCTTTATATTTTTTATTTCTTAGTCTGTAGCTTTTTAAATTTGTAGTAGATCTTTTATTTTATTTTTTATTTTAAAAAAAACTGGAGACCTGGTGGAAAAGGTTTAAAATTCGTATCAACTTAGTAACAGCAATGACCTTTCGGTCTTCCCAGCTTTAATATTTGCTATCAAGACAACTTGTCCAAAGTAATATTGCAAATTAATTAACTATGGTTTACATTACCATGTTGTGACCTATAAAAACTTCAAATTCTTTTCTTTGTATGTTGTCATTTTTTAAACTGATCTAAAAAGGATGATAGGGTATAGGGCTATTAAGTTTCTTTCACAGAGTGCTTCAAACATGTTCATCTGATGCTGTAAGAAGGAAAACAAATACCATTAAAATTTTATTGTAGGCTCTGATTTTTATTTGTGCAATCTCACAACTATGAACCAAATTCAATTTGAAGGGCAGATAAGTTCACTAGAAACTGCATATTACTAAAAATGGACCCAATTCCACTGAATCCTTAGAACTTCAGTCAATTCTTCACCCTTCCCATATCCCTGCATGTGTAAAACTGGGAAGTCAAGGGAAAAGACAATTTCCATCTCATAATAATGATGTATTACGTTGAGAACAGAAATGTCTCCCTTAAGAAATAAATTTATAAAACACAAATCCAATCCTTTGCTTTATGAGATGTGTGGATTATTAGAGAAAAAAATGACTGTTTTCCCACAGCAAAACTATTGAGATCTGTTTCACAATTCCATAGAATAAAATTGTCTAATGTTATATTTAGCTGCTTCCTAAGGAATCCGAGGGATGCAGTGGCTCAGTGGCTAAGACACTGAGCTTGTCGATTAGAAAGGTCAGCAGTTCAACAATTTGAATCCCTACCGCCCCATAACGGAGTGATCTCCCATTACTTGTCCCAGCTTCTGCCAACCTAGCAGTTCGAAAGTATGTAAAAATGCAAGTAGAAAAATAGGAACCACCTTTGGTGGGATGGTAACAGCATTCTGTGTACCTTTGGCATTTAGTCATGCTGGCCACAGGACCATGGAGATGTCTTCGGACAATGCTGGCTCTTTGGCTTTGAAACAGAGATGAGCACCGCCCCTAGAGTCAGGAACGACTAGCACATATGTGCAAGGGGAATCTTTACCTTTAAGGAATCCAAAACCTGTAGTATTCTCCATTTTGTGGTCTTAGCATTCTTCAGAACTCCTGCACTCTATGGTTATCTCTACTTTTGGGATAAATAGGAGCATATCCAGGTTCTCAACCCTTCTCCAGTTTGACCCTCCAATCTCTGCGAATTTTCTATTACCCTTCTCTTCACAACAACTTAGTGGAAAGGGAATCAAATGAAATTGTGAATAAAATGGGTTTCAAATAATGGTCTGCAGCAACAAAATTATAGTATCAGCATAAAATATGGTGTTGGGGTGGAAGCAGGAATTTTATCTTTCTGGATCAGATATTAATATGTTTTAAGACATGTTAAAAATCTCTGAGAGTTGGGAGTCAAGGAGCATATAAATGTAAGTCTAACCAAAATTAATGGAGATGATGAAGAATGTAATTTGATATTGAGATCACTATCAAATTTAAAATCTCTACTTTTAAAGCTCTGATAAAATTCTTATATAACAGTTTTTCTTCACTTGGTAAATTTCCATTTTTCTTGGTAATAGAATCCTGTTTCCAGATGTTGTACGTTATTAAAAATGCTAATATGGATTCTATTATCTCTTTGTGATACTTGTATTGCTCAAGTAAACAGCAATCATAACCATAAACATAAAACTGGAATACAAAATATATTTTGTTCCTATCAAAACTATCAAGTGAATTACATTTGAAGAGCAAGAAGCAATTTCTTCTAGAGTGGCATGTGCATTTGGCAACATTAATCTGATTGAATTTAAAAAATCAACTAGATCACATATCGGGTTTTAAACACAACACACAAATAGCTCCCCAAATCAAATTTCCTGTGAAATACTTAATATTCCCTGAAAATAAGCTCACAGACTGTTAAAAATGAGCAGTGGAAGCATCAATAATATACAAATGTATTTACTGAACTGAAAGACAAAATTAAAAGATAAACTAAAATAAATATTCACAAATACGATTCAATATATGTCTGATAGAAGAACCATTGGAATGGGGTAGTGGTGGCTAATCTTTTCGGAGCCAACTGCTCAAAATGCACACTTATACATCAGCAATGAAATACCAACCCTACTTGTTTATGAAGTTTTAAATATGCTCTTTCTAATGAGAATGATTTAACAGAGTTCCCAGAAGGTTTTTTTCTTTTTCTTTTTTGTAAAAGCAGGCTGAAAATACCTCATTGTTGGTGTTTTTACAAAAAAACATCAACTTTACACTCAATTTGTAAACTACTGGAAAGCAGTAGGAGAATGAAATTTTACATTTGAAAACTTTGTGTTGCTAAGTTATTATGCACAAAGTTTTCTTCCCTCTAGAGCAATGGTAGGTTTCAAAAAATTTTGGAACCTCTTCTATAGGTGTGACCTGATTCGTGGGAGTGGCTTGCCAGCCATGTGACTGGATGGGAGTGGCTTGCCAGCCGTGTGACTGGGTGGTAGTGGCTTGGCAGTCATGTGACTGGATGAGAGTGGCGTGGCAGTCATGTGACCGGATGGGAGTGGCCAAGACGATGTCATTGAATTCTTTGCCCCAATGGGTGATCTACAAAAAGATATAAAAAAGTAAATTTATTATTTTGTGCACTTACTACTTAAATAAGATTAAAATAAGTACACAAAACAATAAAAGAGCTACTTACAGAAGGAAGATGACTGTCCATGCCAGTCTTCAATATCACTGACTCTAATGAATGGCCTGCAAAAGGAAGAGACACAGAAATGAACTCTTTCATTGCATGCACTACATTAGGATGAAACCAGCACACAAAATAATAAAAAAGGAAGATTACTGTCCTTTTGTGTGTTGAAGTCACCCACTGACCACCTTGCTCCAATGAATGGCCTGCACAAAGAGATACAGAAAAGAAGACATTAATTGCTTGCACTAATATATTAAGGATGAAATCAGCACACAAAGCAATAAAACAGCTACTTACATAGGAAAGATGACTGTCCTAGCTGTCATACTCTGTTGCCTCTTCATCCTGTTAAATAATACTAATTGCAGAAGAAATAAAACAATATTGGACTCCATTGTAATTGTAAGCTGAGGACTACACTTTAGGTAACAGAAGGGACCTCTGTTTTCACCCAACAATGTACAGTCTTTTCAAGAAGGATGTCCCCCAACAAACAGGAAAGATATAGTTTTTCATCTAAGAAGTTAGATCAAGAATGAATGTCATAGGTAGATTTACAGAGCAATACAGATTTCTTTTTCTGAAATATTTCACTGAAATCTGTGATGGTCGAGCAGGGAACCGCCTGACCACTTGACATTAAATCACCCAATTATTTGCTATTGTTTAATCTTTGCTGCAGAATTCTGATCTTTGTGAAAATTCTGCAACACAAATTTTGCACAAACTCTCTTTAAGCTGTTCTTAGCAGATGTTAATACAAAAGAACAGAATAACAGAGTTGGAACGTCTTCTAGTCCAATCTCCTGCTGTAGCAGGAACTGTGTATCATTTCAGATAAATGGTTGTCCAATTTGTTTTTTTTTTTAAAACCTCCAAAATGAGTACTCAGAACTTTTGGAGGCAAGTTGTTCTACTAATTAACTGTTCTCCCATGCGGGAAATTTCTCCTTAGTTTTAATTTGGTTCTCTCCTTGATTAATTTCCATTGGTTGCTTATTGTTCTGCCCTTCGATGCATTTAAGAATAAGTTGATCCTCTCTTCTTGGGGGCAGCCCCTCAGATATTGGAACATGTTCTTTTTATTAAACAAGACATACCCAATTCCTGTGGTTTTGCTGATTTCAGTTTAGGAGTTACAAATTCCTAATTGCTGAGGCCAATAGTATATAACTTACTGATGTATCCAAGAAGCAGCTTTAAAACTGAAATCAATATCCGATTGTACATATACAAAAAGATAAAATTAGACAAATATTTTCTCTATTTCACAATTAGGATTCATCCTTTTGTTTCCTTCCTTTGCCTCTCTCCTCCTTCCCTTCCTTTTTTTCCCTTCCATATTTAAGTATTGCTTTGTTCAAATGAAGTTCTTTTATATTATTGCCTAAGACACAAACTATGAAACATAGAATAACATTGTTCGAGTTCTGACTCCTTGATACAATTATGACATTTCTTTTGACTATCTTGGAAAAGTACAACTTGCATCATCAAATGACCAGTTAATATATATTACCAATTGCAGCCAAGTCAAACCTAAGGCAAAACATTACTACAGTGCTCTTGATATTGGCCCTTGAAATGTACTGAAAATCTTTTCAGATTGAATTTCATTAATGTAAATGTAAGAAATATAATAGGATTCTGTTTTACCAAAGGCTGAAGTAATGCTAGCCCCCCCCCCCCTTGTATTTGATTGCCACTACAGATGTGTAAATATCAAAGCAGGACAATTACCTCTGTAAACATTTTGATGCCAATCTCATATGAGTTATGAGATTCTCAGGTAATGAATGCAATAATAAATGAAATATGTAATAAACCCACATTTAAACAGTACTTTTTTCTTAGTTCAAATAACTTCAAAATTTAATTTAACTTCATACCCAAGATAAATGACAGGAACAGGGATTGTAAAGGAATTATGAGAAACAATAAATGCAACCCCAACATTTTACTATTTGCCCATTGATCTTTAAAAAAAATGTTCAAATACACTTCAACAACCTAATTACAAGGCTTTGGTGCATAAAATTGCTGCAGGAAATTACAAAAATAAAATGGTTTTTTTTTTAAACTAACGAGGCTGGAATTTAAGGATCTCCTCCCAACCTAGCCTCTTTATACTTATTATTTATGTTTATTACTGTGTAATGATGCTTTGTCCCACTCCAGAAGGAAGTACAAAGAAATACAAGCTCACGGATGTACAGAGCCGGTTGCATTTTTAACAACTTGTCTGAGAGCCTGTGATGATCAAGATATACAATATCTATTAAGAAGTCAATTGATCAAATAACTAGAAGAAGGAGAACTGGCCTCCCCATTCCTTTTTCATCATTTTATTTGGCTTCCATGCAAAGGAAAGGTCTGCTTCTCACCTGCCACTTTGGTGAATGAAAAATATTGTTTTTCTAAGCTACATCTGCTACTTCTTGGTGTGAGCTAGTTTCCTTTCTTTCAAATAATATTCCCTCCTCCAATTTTTTCCCCAATAGCAAGTCTTAATGGCCACCTTAGACCAAGCTAAAAAAAACCAATAATGTTAGGGAATTCCCAGAAGCTTAGCATTTAGAAAGATCAGTCATCAATAAAAACATATAGATAAACCACATTTTAAACACCATTCAAAAAACCTAAAACAAAAAGATTAGAACACCTCAGTTCCAATAGCTAACATTTAGAAATCAGCTCCAAAAAACAAACAGAAATAAATACTCTAAACCAGTGGTCCCCAACTCCCAGTCCATAGACTGGCCACAGTCCGCAGCATGCCAGAAACAGGGCCATGCAAACAAATATGTCCCATCCATGGTATGCAGGCAGCACACAAAAGCATGCCTCCTCCAGTGTGCAAAAAATCTTTCTCAATGGAACTCGTCCCTGACGCCCAAAAGGTAGGGCATCATGATTTTAAACAATGAACCAAAAAATAGCAAACTGCACTCTGTCAAAATTAGTAGGGCAAGCTATACAGGTTATAAAAAATAAGGAAAGGTCCCACATTCACAAACATTGATGATGTTATACCTCGTTGGATACTGAAATATCTTCAGGCAAACCACCAAGATCAAAGAGTACTAAGAATACCAGTGTTTAACCCTGGGCTACAGATATTCTCTTCTATTGAAACACACACATTATATGGCAATGGACATTCCATACTACTTATGAAACTATGTTCAGGTTTTGAGTTTTTGCTATTTTGGCAGTCCTGTATAAATTAAATATTTCAATGCAGCTCAGGGCTATTAAGGTCTCTATTTTTTTTAAACAAATCCAGTGGATTCATAAACTGCAATATGCAGTTGTTGAAAACAGCTAATTAATCTCAGTTATGAATGCCACCTTAAATATATTAATAGTTCTTGGATATTGTTTACTGGGCTTGGCACTGGTTAGTACTCCAGGCAACACTAAAGTTAGACTGAGATTAGAAAAAAACTACCTCCATGTTGTTACCATAATTTGAGGTCATCTTAATTTTTATTTAATATTTAATACTGAATTACACTATTGAATTGTTAATTCTGTTCTGTTGGTACTGCATAAAGTTTGATTGGAAATTGATTGCAAAATTTAGTGGCCAAAATGCTGATTAATCAGGGAGCGTTGTACAGTTTATGCCAACTCAGTAAATACTGTTTATAACTGGTTTGTAATCAACTTAGCTGAGGGACTATCTGTATACACATTCTACTCTTGGTCTTTTCCTGTTTGCTACATGCTACAAGGTTGAAGCATATAATCATTAAATTTACTACATAAACTATTAAAAAGTGTCAATGACACAATAAGTTTAATAACTAAATAAGCCACAGATTGCCTCAAAAAGAAATGAAGCAGGTCTTGCCATAACTTATTTTTAGGTTGTTTATTTCAATTGATTACACCAGTGGTAGTCAACCTGGTCCCTACTGCCCACTAGTGGGCATCCCAGCTTTAAAATTTTATTAAAAATTTTATAAAGTAAAGTTACTTCCCTACTTTATAAATCACCATTACTGTGGAACCGGTGGGCGGTTAGAAAATTTTACTACTAACAGAGATACAAAAGTGGGTGATAGGTATAAAAAGGTTGACTATCTCTGGATTACACAAATCTCTGAAGGAAAATTGCGTTTATTGCTTTATTGTTTTGATGATGTTTTTAATTCTGTGTTTTGGAGCTGGTTTAGGTGGCTTGCTTTTTATATTTGCCTTTATTGATTTGGATTACATGTTATTTGGAATACAGACTATCAGTCTCTCAGTTTGTGTGTACAAAAGTTGAAAAATAGAAAGAAAGGACTGTAGGTTCTTGATTTGTTATAATATCCTATGAACTATTCAAGATAAAACTTTGCTACACAGTTTTGCTACTTTAAACTACACATTCATTTTATTTGAATAAAAGTCAGTAATATACTTCCAGCAGAGCTAACAATTGGGTTTTTAGTTTCCACTATGCTGAGAAAGCAGATTCTGTTTCCAAGAAAAAGGATCACTTTGATCCATGACTGAATTGTGCTTTCTGCTGTGGGCATGGGAACACAGTAAATTTGGTTTTTTTTAAAAAAAATTGCTTCTGAATAAAGCCTACCTAAAGATTTAATCTTCTATTGTTCTGCATAGATAGGTACCTTTAAAATCAGTTTGCAGTCAACCTATAGGTGAGGACTGGGAAAGGAAACTAAAAGGGCTCCCAATGCGATTTCTTAAATTAAAAAAGCAAGCATAGTTATAATTAGGAAAACCCCTACTATTCTATTGTAATTCTTTTCTTGTTAATTGAACAAAAGTAATTATTTACTCATCATCCAGTCCTGACGAGTAAACGTATTTTAATATAAATTTTGATCGCACCTTGCTTTCTCACATGCCCTCAGATCAACCTTCTCTAATCTAATAGTGCATTCAAACTGCATTGAATTACAGTTCCATTGTCTCTGTTGGAAGGGGATTTGAGAGTTGCAGTTCAACAGACACAGAGGCAAAGAACTTCGAAGATAGATGGCTATGTGTATAGACATAGAAAGAAGTGCATTGTTCAAAAGCACAAAGAAATTGGGACTATAAAAAAGACTAGATTGATCTGTGAAAGATCATTACTTAGAGATCCTGAAATGGCTCTCTTTTTTGTAAATAGATGATTGCAGCAAGAACAATTTAACATAAATCATTTTTTAATTTCTTAAAAGGTGACACTTCTTTATTTTGAAACACAGTAAAATACTCAGATCCAAGGACTAAATTTTTGATCCACAATATCCAACTCTATTGAAATAGTAATAGTGCATCATTATAAGTACCTTAGTCAAAATTGTGCAACTTTTTTGATTGGGAACTTTATTTGTCACCCTCCCAAATTTACAAAACTGATACCTTAAGTGCTAAATGAAAAATAGCTTAATTTAATATTCATGACATAAATGGAATGCATATTTTTCTCTGCAGCAGCCCAAAGAAATAGTCTATTTTTCAGAGTATAAGACGCACCAGAATATAAGATACACCAACGTTTTGGAGAGGCATTTTTTTTTAAAAGTAGGTAAGTAGATAGAGAGAGAAATAGAGAGAGAGAGAGAAATACAGTAGGTAGATAGGAAGAGAGAGTAGCTAGGTAGGTAGGTAGATAAAGGGATAGAGAGAGAGAGAGAGAGAAATAGAAAGAGATAGAGAAATACAGTAGGTAGGTAGGAAGAGAGAGAGAGTGTGTGAGTGGGTAAGTAGGTAGGTAGGTAGAGGGATAGAAAGAAATAGAAAGAGATAGAGAGAAATACAGTAGATATAGGTAGGGGGAGAGGGAGAGAGAGAGAGAGAGAGAGAGAGAGAAATATAGTAGATAGGTAGGGCGAGAGAGTAGGTAGGTTGGTAGTAGAGGGATACAGAGAGAGAAAAAGAGACAGAAATACAGTAGATAAGTAGGGGGAGAGAGAGAGTAGGTAGGTTGGTAGGTAGAGAGAGAGAGAAGAGAGAGAGAGAGAGAAGAGAGAGAGAGAGAGAGAGAGAGAGAGAGAGAGAGAGAGAGAGAGAGAGAGAGAGAGAGAAATACAGTAGGTAGGTAGGGAGAGAGAGTAGGTAGGTAGGTAGATGTTCCAGGTGTATTTATCCATGTGCTAGAGAAGGAAATCGCTGACAATCTGCAGCACTTAAAACTTTGTTTCTGCTGGCACAGCACTTGATCAATGTAATTCTCATCTAAAATCCATCATCATGATAGGTGGCTAAAGAAGACTTTTGAAACAGATAATACAAACCTTTAAGGGCAGAATGATGGGGGTTACCAGGGGGCATGGTCAACGGGTTCCAGGACGCCCTGAGAGACCAGCTTGTCAATCTTGGTGTCCACATGAGCCCGAAGGGCGAAAGGAACCCATCGTGCCTTCAGGCGGATGGGTACCACCATGGGGTCCAAATTGAGGGAGATTGGGGTGCCCTTGTAGCACCCCAGGGTGTCGGAGAAAACGTCACCGAACTCTGACAAGAGGGAATCCAGGGAAGAAACAAGATGGAGAGAATTAAGGCCAGCTATGCTGAGCCCAAAAGCCTGAAACCAGTCTAGCCGAAGGAGAGAAGCTAGGGGGCATTGAACCACCACAAGGGGCAGGGACCCATGGAATTGGCGGAAAGTGACAGGGAAGTACCCACAACCCAGGATGGGGATCAAGTTGCCCTGATAGTCTCGAAGAAGGCAGTCGGCAGGAGCCAGCTGGCTAATGGTAAGGGTAGGTATTAATGATCTCAGGGTGTCCCAAGACATAATAGCCGGTGCCACCATCCAAATTCTCCAATCCCTCTTCACCACCCATGGCATCCCGGATGTCATCGTCTCTGACAACGGGCCCCAATTCCAATCTGCTTCTTTCCTTTCCTACCTCACTTCCCTGGGCATCCGGCATGCCCCTGTTGCCCCCTACCACTCGGTTGGCAACGGCATGGCTGAGCGCGTCGTGCATTCGGCCAAGGAGGGCTTGGCCCACCTGGCCCACCTGCCTTAGCCTGTCCGCCTCCAGACCTACTTGCTCGCCCAACACTCCACCCCCTGCCAGCCTACCGGCAAGAGTCCCACAGAAATCCTTATGGGTCGCCACCTGAGGACCACCCTTGACCGGTTGCATCCCTCCTTCTCTCCCACATCAGTCCCCCTGCCAGAGCCCCCTAGGTCTTTTCTGGTGGGTGAGGGGGTCTTCGCTCAAAATTTCACAGGGGACCCAAAATGGCTGCCTGGGGTCATTATGGAGCTAACAGACCCATGCTCTTATAGGGTCCAGCTGGGTGACGGAAGACTATGGTGGCGCCATCTGAACCAGCTGCGCCGCCGGACTACCGAGTGGCCTCTGCCACCAGCCACCTTGCCAGTTCAACCATCGCGGCTGGGGTCCGCTTACCCAGCGGCACCCAACCTGCCGAGCCACGTCCAGCCACAGCACTGCCAACTCCAGCCGCGTTCCCCGCTCCACACCACCGGCAGCCAATAGTTTTACTTAAAGAATGAAGCCTAACTTCAACTTTTCCCATGGACTTGGGGGCCTGGCGTTCCCGTCTGCTGCGTCACAGCAGGAGACCACCTCCTCCTCTGACGACAGACACTCCCTCTCTCCGGTGATCCCAGCGCATGCTCAGAAGACCGGCATACCTAAAAGACTATGCATGCGCTGTCTGGGGGGAAGGGGTGTTGTGTTCTCTTGACGCAGCTGGCAGGCAGGGCCAGAGCAGCAGGCTCCTGATTGGCCCAGGCGTGCCTGCTGGCTGGTGGGACAATCACTGGCCGGCGATTGGCCAGCCGCTGACAGCTGTCATATATAAATAGCTGTCAGGCGGGCCGAGCCGCTGTCCATGTTCTGAAGTTGTTCTTGTTGATACCTGTTAAATAAAGATGTTGAATTTACCTCACATCTCGTACTTTAAATTAACTATCCTGCAATCATATGTATTCGAGAAGCGAAACAAGGTCAGAAAATAGTAATAACGCATCAAACGTTTCTGTAAGTATTCTATATATAAGAGAAAACCTTGAGAACTCTGACTGGGTTAAATCTTGTAATCTTGATTTAAAACAAAAGTTATACATCTGGAACTTGAAAATGATTAGGTTCAAAAGTAATTTAGAGAGAATCATGTAGAATTTTAAAATTTAAGATCATTTTTGTGCCATAAGCTTTTGTGGACTCAGGTTACTTCAAAGGATTGCAAAAGTATTTGCCATCATGAATACATGAACATTTGATGCCAGAAGGGCTGTTGGTAGATTTACCGGATTTGATGCCAGAAGTGTTGTAGATTTACAAGAATAGATTACATGGTTATTGTATAAAAACTACTGGAACTAGACTGATTGTACCATCCATCTTTCTTTCAATTTGGGACAGATTTTTTAAAAATATTTACCTTAAAATTCGGAATCTCAAAATAATAAACTAACCAAATCCAGACTGATTTTTAAAGTACATGCAGTTGATTAAAGTGCTAGTGGAACTTGGAAAGTGGCATAAGGCAAGAAAATAAATTTCAGTCACATACACATTTAACTTCATAATTCCCTTTTCCGACTCTGTAATCCCTTAATTCAGGGTAGAATCAGGGTGACAGGGCGGAATTGAGTGCTTACTGGCCAGAAGCCCATCCTGTTACCAGTTTGGAGAATACTTTTTCTTTGCACCCTAAGAGCGAAAAATCTGTTGCTACCTAGAATTAAACTCTCAACCTTCAAAATGAAAGGTGAGCATCTTCACCACTAGGCCACCACTCCAATTATTTAGTTCATCATGGTAAATATTTTTGCTTGTTGGAAGATTTCATAACTTTCATGGGATGTTGAAGGAAAGGAGAGTTGAAAGAACACTCTTCTCCTCTATGACTTATGTATTTCTATAGAATACACAACAGTCATATACTGCTGATCTTCATCCTAGTTTTCAGTTACATTCGGGGGTGAGATTCAACAATTTTAGCAACCGGTTCTCTGCCCAGTTGCTGGGTGGCTGTGACCATGGTGGGCATGCCCTACTCAACTTTCTGCACCATGGTGTGGGGGGGGCGCTTTCACCCTCTCCAGGCTCCGGAGACTTTCCTCGAGCTTCCGGGAGGGCGGGAGATGGCCTCTCCCAGGCTTCAGAGGCCAGAAATAGGCCTGTTCCTGAACTTCTGGGAGGCGTGTTTTTTGCCCTTCCAAGGCTCCGGACACTTTCATCGAGCCTCCGGAAGGGTGAAAATGGCCTCCCCGGGCTTTGGAGGTCCTTCTGAGGCCAGAAATGAGTCCATTTCAGACTTTCGGAACTTCTGGGATGCCTGTTTTTCACCCTCCCCAGGCTCCAGAGGGTTTCCTCAAGCCTCTGGGAGGGCAAAAACAGCCTCCCCCAGCCTCCAGAGACGCCCTAGAGTCTGGAAATGGGCCTGTTTCCGGACTTAAGGAAGGCCTGTTTTTTGCCCTCCCAGAGCCTCCATGTGCACCCTGCACTTACCTGGCATCCAAAACAGGCTGTATGGAGACTCTTGGGAGGAGAAGTTTGGGCAGGGCCAGCCAGCTTTTGCAACAATCAGTTCAGCGAACCAGATGTAAAATTAGCATTTGGTTTGCCTGAACCAGTCTGAACCAGCTGAACCCCACCCCTTGTTACATTGCAAAATGCAAATGTAGCACTGCTACCACAGGGGAGAAAGAACAAGTACCAGAATCTAATGCTAATGAGGATAAGCAGAAAAGATTCTGTAATGTAATGTATGTTACATGGAAATGTTTATGGGACCACCATAACTGTTTGCAAGGAGTTGGTATAACAGATTATGAAGCAGATTCAGGCTTTTGGGAACTAATCAAGTTATTTTGAACATTTAAACCATTATTTCTTAAAGCATATTTTCCAGCCCATGTCTGCTTCTATTTTAACTTTTTATTTTAAAGTATTTGCATTTCTTTTTTGCACTGTACATCTTAAAATTACTTATTAAATTACCTATTTGTAGTATTTAATATTACAAAGTAATATTTACTTAAATTCAAAGATGGAGGACAAAAGCATATCACAATGTACATAAATTTCAATCAGACAACTTGGCAGGACTGCAAGGAAACCTATGTTTTATCTTCAAACAAAAAATACTAGAATACATTTCTATATAGTTTCATCTCAAGTTATTGCAGGTAACCTTCGACTTAAGGCCACAATTGAGCCCAACATTTCTGTTGCTAAGCGAGACAGTTGTTAAATTTTGCTCCATTCTTCATACAATTGTTTCAGTGAATTGCTGCAATTGTTAAGTTAGTAACACGGTTAAGTGACTCTGGCTTCTCCATTGACTTTGCTAGTCAGAAGACTGACCCTGGGACATTGCAACCATCATAAATATGAATCAGTTGCCATACATCTGATTTTTGATCATGTGGCCATGGGGATGCTTCAATGGCCGTAAGTATAAAAATGGCCATGTCCCTTTTTAAAGTGCTGTTGTGACTGCAAACGGTCACTAAATGAACTGTTGTAAGACGAGGACTACCTGCATTGACCTGGCAGCAAAAGTTGAGGAAACTAAGATGTGCTGTTTGTCATAGTAATGTACTCACCTTTCTTTCAAGACTGTCTTCTCCATCTGTGGAGCTGATGCTGTCACAAAGTCTTGTCCGGGTTGGCAGTGACCTTTTGTTTTTCACTGAAAGCTGCAAACGAGTTTTCAGAGCTTTAGAATCCAATCTTTCTGTTTCAGGGACTGCTTCATTGAAATCTTTTTTGGGGAAAAAAAACAACAACACTCAACTGTCTCAATACTCAGGAATATCCTATGCGAGAGGATGTATAGAATGAACAATATTTTGTTGATCAAATATAGAGGAAGCAATTTGGAAGTAATTTGTCTTTGCACACTGTCATCAAAGTGAATTGATCATTTGTTGCATGGAAATTAAAACTGTGTTAGAAAACATTGGGACATCCTGATGGTTTGTTAAAGGCTGAAGAATAAGTTTTTTATTTAAAAATTAGTGTACTCTAAGTCCTTGGTGATAGAAATGTACTTAAGATAGGTATTTTTCCAGTAAAATGTTTTTTTAGCTTAGTATATTCCATAGTGGCATACAAAGAATGATTATTTACATTCTAAGAAATGTAAACCACTCTAGATGCTAGGGCATCTCCCCTTGTTGTTCTTATAATTCATTAAATTAATTTTTATCTATTTAGTTTGGTCTAGTGGTTAGAGCACCAGTTTGGAAATTGGGAAACTGAATTCAAGTCCTATGTTATCCATGAAAGCCAGCGGGCTGACCTCAGGCCATTCACATTCTGCCTCAGCCCTACCCAACTCTACCCTATAATAAAGGGCAATTGTTGTGAGGAAAATAGGAGGAAGTTGTGTTGGATATGTTTGTTGCCTGGAATTATTTTAAAAAAAATAATGATGGGTAAAATAAATAAAATTAAAGAAAGGTTGCAACTAAGTTGGCTGGATTGTAACTCCAATTTGTACTGGAAGTACCAAATAAAACCTTTTCTTCCAAAGAGAAATATCAGGCCAATTCAAATTGGAATGAAATGTTTCCTGAAAATGCCCAGATTCCACCTTCTTTCTGAAATGACTCATATCATTTCTATAGCTGCTCATTATATAATAGGATACTTTTATTTTGGTTTCTAAAGGGAGCAGTAAAAAACACAGGAAATATAATTAATATAGTTTGAGCGTGTCACTAATATCCACACTTCTCCCTAAATGGGTGTTTACTAGTGAGCATTTGGATATTAGGAGGTTTTGTGTCCTTGAACAGTAGGTGTCAGAAAACTCAAAATCAACGACTATTTTACAAGAAAACTTTTCAATAGCCTCTTTTGTAGAAAGGGTGACTATAGCAACAGTAGATACAGTATTTTCTTCATTTATTCAAGGGATCTAAGGCCTAACTTCTATAAAAAGTATCTGGGTTCATTTGAGGTCAGTTTTCCTTTCTTGCAAATTCCTAAGCCTTATTGATGGAATTAATTAGTAAATGTAGGTATCAATGAACAAGTATTGATAACCACATGACTACCGTAGTTATTTTAATTATTAGAAAAATTAGCAAAGCAAAAGGAAAAGTGAGAATTTGGGCTATGAAATAGTCATAGCTTGCTACAGAGCTAGTTCGCTTTGGAGGTTGGCTATTATGTTGGGTAACCCATTCATCTCTGGGCTTGTTTTCCATTTAACACATGAATAAATACAGAAGTGATAAAAAGAAACTTTTTAAAGAGACAGCAAAAAAAAAAAGTAATGAAAAGCATCTTCTCATGTTTTCCTTCAGTATTGTGCTCTTTCTTTCTCCCATCAATTCTTCTTTTCCCTTCCTTACCAGTGCTGATATTCTAAAAGTATATTTAGTTGAAGAATTAAAACAGGAAGTTCTGTAAAAAAATAAATACGGATTTTTAAGTATGCAGCTTACACAGAATTATTTTCCTCACAGCAATGTAATATAACTACCTACTGTATATGCTCTACTCTATGCATCTTCTCCTTTCCTTGCCTTGCAATATTTGTTAATTTTAAGTAATTTTTAATGTTAATATTTATTATTTTAATATTTTCTCTTGTTTTACTTGGTTGCAAGCCTGGTAATATTTTATTTATTTTAATGTTATTATTTTATTTTATGATAGAGATGATAGGTAGGTAGGTAGGTAGGTAGGTAGGTAGGTAGGTAGGTAGGTAGGAAGGAAGGTAGGTAGGTAGGTAGGTAGGTAGGTAGGTGATAGATAGATAGATAGATAGATAGATAGATAGATGGATGGATGGATGGATGGATGGATGGATGGATGGATGGATGGATGGATGGATGGATGGATGGATGATATGATAGAGATAGAGGAGACAGACAGACACAGATGCATAAATAGATACACAGATAGATGGATAGGCAGGCAGGCAAAAAAGGGAAGATATAGCTTAGCTCCACAGATGTCAGAGAAGAAGCATGGGAGACCTATAAAACTCAGATTTTGAAGATGGCATCAACTTGTCTCTTACAGTCTATGGATTCCTCTCCCTGTAGTAGAATTAATGTTTCAGAGAGTCTAACTGATTTATAGAGCAGAATTTAGCAGCACCAAAAAAGCACTGTAAGAAACCAACACATTCTTTTTTATCTGTGTTCATTTTGAAATGCTCAACAAATATAGCAATAGCACTTAGACTTATATGCCACTTTACAGTGCTTTTACAGCCCTTTCTAAGCAGTTTACAGCATCAACATATTGCCCCCAACAATCTGGGTCCTCATTTTACCACTTAGTAAGGATGGAAGGCTGAGTCAACCTTGAGCAGATGAGACTTGAACTGCCAAACTGCTGACAGTCAGCAAAAGTAGTCTGCATTACTGCACTCTAACCACTACACCACCATGGCTTATGCCATATCCATGGAGAGAACTGTGGACAGTGGAACTGTGATTTATTTTAAAATATGTAACATGTAGTTTGTGTTTACATTCCACATTTTGCTTTTGATTCTTTGAGCCCTGGAATGCTTCCCAAGAACTTTTATATTATTTTAATTCCCTTTTTGTTGTTGGTGGTGGTGGTGGTCAAGTCATTTTATAAACTCTGTGCTCCTCAGGTCTAGATAATTTTTCAATGTATACATGCATTTATTTGCATTTCAATGTGCTTATGTAAATAGATGATATAAAACCTAATTTTCTTCACTTCTGTTTGTGGTGAAATCAATGACTGAAAGCAAAGATGCCCTGGTAGGGGCAGTTAAGAAACTTGAACTCCAAAGTGGGGAGGAATTGAATGAGACCAAATACTTAGGACTATAACAAGTGTTTCTCAAGCAAAAGTAAACAATCTGACAATTTTTTTGTGAACTGATTAATCTTAAAAATACCCTCTTGATCTAAACATTGGAGCTGTTTTGGTTATTTGCACCTGACACTGATGCAACTACTGTATAAGTCAAATAGAAATACCTTTCTTCTCCTTAAACCTTCTTCTTAAGCTTTGTCACAACATACACCTCACTTCAACCAGGGCTGGCTGAAAGTTTTGGTATCTGACAAAATGTTTCCTTCTTTCATTCCATCTAGAAAAGCCATGGACTGAATCTTTTTAAATATGGGCTGGAGTATTAGATCCTCCAAGCATACTTGAGAACAACCAGTTCAGAGTGCAAAAAGGCTAGGCAAAGGTTCCCCTCACACACATGTGTTAGTCATTCCTGAATCTAGGGGGTGCTGCTCAGCTACATTTCAAAGCTGAAGATCCAGCGCTGTCCAAAGATGTCTCCGTGATCATGAGGCCAGCATAACTAAACACCAAAGGCTCATGGAATAAAGTTACCTTCCCACCTAAGGTGATCCCTATTTTTCTACTTGCATTTTTACATGATTTCGAACTGCTAGGTTGGTAGAAGCTGGGACAAGTAACAGGAACTCACTCCATTATGCAGCACTAGAGATTCGAACCGTTGAACTGTTGACCTTTCTGATCGACAAGCTCAGTGACTTAGCCACCTTTTCCCTTTATGCGAAAGGCTATTAGCAAGCAAAAGCAAGAAATGATTTGGGAGTTAGTAATAGAGATTAGCAGCTACTAATTGTATTATTATCTAAGGCAACTGCTTTATTGGGTCAAAAAATAAGGCTAGACCTAACAGAGCAGTAATTGGGTGAGATTAACTAGAGGTAAAAAGTGCTGGGTTTTGTCTTATTAACTTAGTGCTTTTCATAGGGTCAACCAAACAAGCACAAAGCTGCCTTAATATAAAATACACCCAGTCAGCATAGCCATAACTGTTTTATTTATGATTAATAACTAAACTCACATCTAAACTGGCATTAAAAACTTTACAGAATTTTCATATAGATGTTATTGTGAAGACAGATTTTTTTTAAAGATTCATTTTAATAAGTAGACCAAATTTTTTATGTATCCAGAACATGAGTACAATAGTCTTCCCCAATTGGTGCTGTAAAAGTATGAAAGAATTACCAAAAATTGTAACCAAAATATCTGTTATAATGCTATATTGGGAAATACAGTATCATTTAGGAAAGACTTCACGTCAACAAGTTGCATTTTAATCTTGTTTTTCAATATGCCTAATGATAATTTATGTTGGCCATTTTTTATTTTGCAGTACGAACGATTTTTTAAAATTACATTTATGTATCAAAGCAATAATAGGAACATAATTGTCATCCAACTTTAGGCTTTAGTGGCATGGGTATATTGCTATACTGTAACTTACTCTAACATTTTATATTTAAGGTAAGGCATAAGCAGGTAGCAGTGCTTATATGAGCTTAATTGCCCTCAGAAGCTACGTGGGTTATGTTCTACTTAGTTCTTGGATGGGGAACCACTTGGAGAGTCAAGGCCTATTGATAAAAGGCAATGAAAACCACTTGTATAAGGCTGCCAAAAAAGTACTTGGATAGAGTTATCAAGACTCAAGAGTGAATCACTTGTATCTTTATTTTTAGCTATGTACAATAAGACACTTTCCCAGTGTTCTATCACTATTATATTTTTGAAGAAACATCTTGCCAAGAAGCATTTTCACTTTGTTTGCTCATAATATTGAAAAGCAAAGCAAAGACTCATATGAACATCATTTAACCAATGAAATATGAACATAATATTTGCTAGCTGAAATCCTATATTATAAATTGACAGATTTAAAAGGAAGATGAAATTAAATCTAAACTTACTCTGACTTACTGAACAGAGCAGCTATGTGTAGAAGCATTAAAAAGTGATATCAATGCAGCTAAACGGTAAATGATTTGACTGAACTCTTCTTCTGTACCTTACCTAATTACTTACTTAATTATTTACTTAAGTCTGCCAAAGCCAATCTATATGAATGTGGTTATAGAATCAAATGTAAAAGAATCCTCTATGTAACAAATGATCAATAGAAACTCTACATCCTATACTTTCCAAGTTTTAGACATGCTATTTAGCATTAGATAATCCTTTTCCTTTGAAGTAAAAATCAAAACTTCTTAATGAACATCATCTTTTGTTTCTAACCTTAGACAGATTAGAGGACAATATTTGTATCTACATGGAAAAAGTGCCAACTGGCAATTCTAATAGAAAACTTTATCAAACATGTTTCTTCTGGATAAAAAAAGAATTATATACTTTGAATTTTTATACATTTAAAGAAGTTGTTCTTGCAATAACTGCCTTTTACCTTAATTATATCATGGTATGACTCAGGAAGCACTACAGAGTTAGGCAAGGTTGAAAAAAGGGTCTTGATTGTGTGCAATTCTTTCATACTTTTGGTGATGTGTAGTTGTGGCTAAACTTCATAATTCCGTCTACTGGCAATATGGTTAATGAATCAAGAGTCTGAATCTATACATTTGATAATGACTCTTTGTAATATTTCATCACATAAAGATCAGGATTTTGATTTCAAAACCCTAGTTAGCATAACAATGTCAAGTTTCTACAATATTGATTCCTGAAATGGAAACCAACGTTCTGATCAAAAAAATGGCAAGAAATGGAAGTCACGTCTGCTCACATATTTTTAACCAGCATGCAAGTGGGTATAACAAAATATGGATTCATAAGGTTGTACAGGCTATGAAGTACATGTATAAATGTGCAACAGCCAAATGGAATGGATCTACAACTACATATGTTTTCACATTATTTCTTTTGCTGCACTACTTATAAGTATTATGGGATAAGGACATGATCCCATAATTAAACATCCACTACACATTTATAACACTAGTGGAAAGCAAGTAAAGCTCTAGCCGGCAGGGACTTATTACATCTGCTGTCACAATGGACACAGTTCTACACTAAACATTAAATCATACACTCTAGAAAAAACTTACCAAATACATCATCAGAATCAACCCCCTTTATATCTCCTTCTGCAAACATGCACAGGAAACCTATTAGCCAATAGCCTATTATATTCTATCTTTAAAATATTACAAATATCTTCTAAAATATATATTTTTAAAAAGTTACCATAGACGACAGTCAGAAACCTATTTTCTACCTGAAACACATTACCAAGAAGCTACTTTACTCTAGAAAAAAATGATTTATGTAAATGACAAAGGTGCTTTCACTAAATGTATTAAAAACCTGACAAAGAATTATATGTATTAATATTATAAATGGGATAGCATTTATACAACCCAAAGTTCATGTGTGTATGGGACTACAGATAAACCTTTAGATGATAGATTTAATTCAGCATATTATGCTGAAAATCAGTTGTGTCTTATTTTCTTTTCTTCCAGTGCCTGACTCTGCCAATTTTTAAATCAAATACACATATACATGGGTTTGTTCCTATAAATTAACAAAGAATTGCTTCCCAACAGTGTATATATAGTGCTTCTATATGCATCCATACCTCTTTTCCATTTGTTTCTACACTGGACCACTCAAACTATGCTACTAATATGCTCCCTCTGCTCTTCTGTAGCTGACCATTATATGAGAAATGTTTTTTTAAAAATTTATTTAAAACATTTATATAGTTGCCTGTAATGAACCAAACTCTGGGCAGTTTACAACCCAGAATTTGCAATGTAACAGAAAGAGAAATTCATTATCAAAGCATGTACGACTCCTTACCCAAATAGCCATGTCCACCCCTGCTCTGAACACATAAACACACAGGTCTCTCTATTGATGCATAAGTCTTTGGTTTATTTTTACAGATACAAAAGTCACTGCATTTTCACCTTGGAATAAGAGTAAATGTAAAACATATAAGAGTGTGCAAACTCTTCGTTAATTTGTTCATTAACATAATAAGAAAAAATCAGAGATAAATCGAACAAAAATGCAGTTATACACCTTACAGGTATTTTTAAATAACATGTTTTGAGATGTCAGCACATCATTTAATACATTCTGAAAGTAATAATAATTCCAAAATCGGTTCAGACAGTAGTAACTAAGTTATCATCTGATTCACAGTCTGACAAACCTTGAACTAAGGTATCCAGGCCAGATATTTTCGTTCCATCAAGATTTTCTGTTTCATTGCCTTCTGAGGATTCTCCAACAGAGGTCTGTTGTTCGAAAGCATTGTTATTGTTATTTAGCTGGCTTTCATTTTGCCTCAGCAGCCTGAGCACTTCTGCTTCAAGTTCTTTAATCTGAGAGAAACATAGGCAACTGTTACGAAAAGACTTGAGACATTTCGTTTTCTTGAGACAATTAAACAAAACATCTATCAATACTTCAGATCATGAGGGTTGCTTCAAGTCCCTGTATTAATACTGGGATAATCTCCATGATTTATAGTACTATAATGTGGCTCATTGATTTAAAAGGTTTATAATCTGCCGTTCTTTTATCAAAATTAATACAAATGAATTAATAATGCTTTCAAAATGAATGAAAGTTACAAAGTTTTTTACCTGAGCTTTTAAATTTTGAACTTCAAGAAAGTGAGCTTTTTCCAGATCTTCAATTTTTTTCTTGTCATCATCATGGTACTGCATATACTCAAGTTCTCTTTAGGGGAAAACATATTTGCTGGTTAGAGCAATCTTTGAATTGTGTTAAATACTGAATCAATTTGCTGAGGCATTGTACTGTACTTTAATATGTAGTTTCTCAGAGAATTTCTGTTGATAAAGAGGTTTAATACGAATCTTATAACAATTATGGAACAATAAAAGGTGGAAAGGTATTTTTTATTGAGTGCACTGAAGTAGCATTTCAGATTATCCTTTATGAAAAATGGTTAATTAGCACTATCAGAAAACAATGAAGGAAAATCAATGTTATTAAAAGTATGTCATGTGGTTTGCTCCATAGACAAGAAAGCGGTGATATAAAGGCATTACATTTTCAGTTAATGTTACTCATTTAGAATATGCTTAAATATTTTAAAAGCTATTGGTCAACCTGTTTGGTATATTGTATAAATTTGTAATTTTAGCTTAAATGATCATATATGTTTTAGAAGGCTTAAGCACACAGGTACTTTTTGATTAATAATATTTGGAGGCTTATATCCCAATCTGGTTTTTATTTTAAAACCTCTTAGCCGCAATCCTAACATATATTATCAGCTGAAAGTATTGGAATGGATTATATTTAGCCTTGTTTCTAGAAGCTTAAAGTGCCACATCAGGGGTAGGTTGCTGCTGGCCCTTGCCGGTCCTCGCGAACCAGTTTGTCAACGGACCCGGAAGTAAGTTCCAGAACGCCTGTCCCGTCCCCAACCCTGTATACTCGGCTCAGAAAAGCAACTCCGGGAAGGTCCTTTGGTGGCGCTATCTTGTCTTTCATAGCCGGGTCGTGCTCCCTTGTCTTTCAAGCTGCCTCATTTCCAATGAGGGGGGGAGAAATTGATATTTTTTGTCCCTCTCCATGGATCTCCTTCCCAATTGGAAATGAGGTGACTATGAAAGACAAGGCAGCGCAACCTGCTCAGGATGTAGAAACAGCAAAAGAAGGAACAGGAGAGGAGTTCCAAGCGGGGCTTTTCAAACAGCCAAACTCCTCTCCTGTCCCTTCTTTTGCTGTTTGAACAAGCCGTGCGGGTTGCGCTCCCTTTTCTTTCAAAGCCACCTCATTTCCAATTGGGGGAGGGGGGAAGAAATTGATTTTTTCCATCCCTCTCCATGGATCCCCACCCCAATTGGAAATGAAGTGGCTATGAAAGTCAAGAGAGTGCGACCCATACTGCAGACAACAAAAGAAGGAACAGGAGACAAGTTCCAAGCGTTCAAACAGCCAAATGCCTCTCCTGTCCCTTCTTTTGCTGTTTGAACAAGCCGCGCGTGTTGCACTCCCTTGTCCTGGCTGCCCCACTGCCCGTGCGCGCTTATGTTTTCCAAGGCATGGAGAGATTCCGGAGCCCATCCATCACCCCCGTGGAAAACATAAGCACAAACACACAGCCTGCACAATTACAGCCCTGGAAAGTGGAGACTCTAGGAAGGAAGCCAGAGGCAGCGGGGCAACCAGGTCCCTCACCCTCAGCGGGAGGAAGGACCAGTTTTGGAGAGGGGCTTTGGTCCTGCTGCCTCTGGTGGACAAAGCTTTACTGGCCCACAGTGAAGATTCCATCCCTCATCCCAGAGCCTTCATATACTGTTCTCATTTGCCAGGGCTTGTGTAGAGGCTTCACTTGCCGGGCCTGTAATTGTGCAGGCTGTGTGCGTGCGCATATGTTTTCAACGGGGGTCACGGATGGGCTCTGGAGTTGTTCCATGGCGTGGGGCTGTGGTTGGAACACAAGGAACGTGAGGGGGACCAGTGGGGCCTCATCCTTCTGAAGAGGACATGTCCCCAAAGAGGGCAGATGTGGTGGCATTGGTCTTGGGATGTTCTGCGGAGCCCCCCAGGGAAGAATGCCACTGCCATGTACTTTTAACCATATATTTTGCTCCCATGTCTGCAGAATGCTGCAAAAAACCATGAATACAGGCCAGTTGTTGAGTGTTTCAAACGTGATTGGAACACTCAACAAGGTGACCACAGTATGTGTGTGTGCATCTGTTTCTGTTTCTGTTTCTGTGTGTGTGTGTGTGTGTGTGTGTGTGTGTGTGTGTGATACAGACAGACAGACAGAGGCACAGAGTGATAGAGGGAATGAGAGACAGACACAGAGGGAGGGAGGAGAGAGATACACAAACACAGAGAGAGACACACAGAGAGAGAATCACATAGAAAGACACAGAGGGAGGGAGGGAGGGAGGGAGAGTGAGAGAGAGAGAGAGGCAAAGAGCCACAGAGAGAGAGAGAGTGAGAGAGAGAGAAAGTAAAAGAAAGAAAGGAAGAAAGGAAGAAAGAAAGAAAAAAGAAAGAAAAAGAGTGAGAGAGAGATGAAAGAAAAAAGGGACAGAGAGACAAAAGGAAGGAAGGAAAGAGAGAGAGAGAGAGAGAACACATGGCTGGCAAGCCACTCTCACCAGGTCACATGGCCAGCAAGCCACTCCCACAAAGGAGGCCACACCCACAGAGTAGGTTCCACAAATTTTTGAAACCCACCACTGTGCCACATATATGGTATAACCTATATTACATTCACAAAACCCCTGCAAATTAGACTGAGGGGTGGGGCTGCCCAAAGTCAACCATATAATTAATGGCTGAGCCAAGATCTGAATTAGTTATCCCCTCAATCAAGCTTAACAGTTATAATGTTCTTTGCTTGTCCTCATACAGTCTGGGACTTGATTCTTGACTACACATAAGGATATTGCTTACTTTTGTTGAAACTCCTTAATCAGTTTCTTAGCTTTGTTATATTTCTTCTCCAAGGCTTTATATTGCTCTTGTGACTCTTTCAAATGTCCATTTACACTCTGACATAGAATTTGTGCTTCAGTCCAATAAGCCTCAATTTTAACCATATTTTCGTTGCTTTCCTTAATGTTCTGCTGAAGTATGTTCTTTTCCACCTGCCATCTTATTTTCTCATTTTCAGCAATCTGCAGCTGGAGAAAATTAAGGTTTATACATTCAGCGTAATTGATTGGAAATAAGGTTGGGAATATGGCTACTATTGTTATTTAGAATAACAATAATTCAGAACAGCTTTCCCCTAATGTTTTCTAGTTCTGCACACTTTAGTTGAAAATTACAATTCCAAAATATTTGTAATGAAACAGGTGCATTAAACCTAATAAATAAATAAACAAATAAACAAACAAATAAATCATAATATTTACCAATGTATTGGCTTTCAGTCTGATATAGAAATAAATGCTTGATGAAGTTTGCTGATACCATGTTAACAGTACTAGTTCATGCATTACATAGATGACTGTACTTAAAAATAACATGTAAGTGTGTAAAGAAATCTTTATGAAAGCTATTGTTAACAATGATTAATGAAATTAAATTTGATGTACAGAAAGTCCTCAACTTACAACAGTTCATTTAAAGATACAATTGTACTGAAAAATATGACTTATGACTATTTGTCAGTTACAACCTTTGCAGCATCCCCATGATCATGTGACCAAAATACAGATGCTTGGCAACTGGTTCACATTTATGATCATTGCGGTGTCCCAAGGTCATGTGATCGCCTTTTGTGATCTTTTGACAAGCAAAGTCCGTGGAGAAGCAAGATTCACTTAACAACCAGGTTACTAACTTATCAACTGTTATGATTCACTTAGCAACTGTGGCAAGAAATGTCATCTTTTCCATTGGAGCTTCAGGGCTGCCACATTTAGTGCCTGGGAAAACAGGTGGGGGGATTACATGGAGTGGTGGGGGATTAGCCATAACAACATTCATTTATCTGGGAGTCAAGGGCATTCAGTCTGCACCTGAATGGGAGTGACTGAAGGTTGCCTCCAGTTGAGACAGTGAATTCATTGGACCATGTGATGGACTTGTTGGTGCAGGGCAGGGGTGAAATTCAGCAGGTTCTGACAGGTTCTAGAGAACTGATGGCAGAAATTTTGAGTAGTTCGGAGAACTGGCAAATACCACTTCTGGCTGGCACCAGAATGGCAATATCCTTCCCCTGGAGTGGGGTGGGAATGGAGATTTTGTAATATCCTTCCCCTGCCATGCCCACAGAATTGATAGTAAAAAAAAATTGAATTTTACCACTGGAACAAGGGATGGATCTTTGACTTTCTTTTGGGTGGGGAAAACCCGGAAGTTTCAGATTCGGGTTTTCCAAGATGTGCCAATATGACATATCTAATAAAATGAAACTTTAAGGAACTTCAAGCCTTGGAGTCTTCTTTCATTGGGAGTGTTACTTGCAACCCTGACAATCTGGATGTTCAGCAAGATAGATAAATTGACATGGGTTTAATTCTAAAATATAATATTTGATCAAAGCAGGGAAAATTAAAGTCTCCTAAAGCAATTTAGAAGTAACGTGGGTTACTAAAGTGATTAAATATTAAATGACAAAATAATATTTTAAAATATTTACTTTTTATTTTTTTTAATATAAGGAAAAATGTGCTTTCCAAAGTGTGTGTGTGTGCTTTATAATTTCTTTTCAAGACTGTTAATGATATTGTGATGGAGAAATAAATAAAAATGTATTATGGAGATGCAGTAATATTATATTACTGAATGAGTTATCTGCATCTCTCAGAGGTTTGAATACAGGGAGTCCTCAAATAACAGTTAAGTTAGTGACCATTTGAAGTTACAAAGGCACTGAAACATGTGACTTACGGCACTCACAACAATTACAGCAACCTTATGGTAAATTCAGAAGCTTGGCAACTGAGACTCATATTTTTGACAGTTGCAGTGTCCCAGGTTCAGGGAATCACTTTCTGACAAGTAAAGTCAATGGGGAAGCCAGACTGACTTAACAACCATGTTACTAAATTAACAACTGCAGTGATTCATTTTACAGCTATGGCAAAAAAAGATAGTAAAATAGCAAAACTCACTTAATAAATGTCTCAGCATCAGAAATTTTTGGGCTTAATTTGGTCTAGTTGTAAACCATTTCTATAACACAAGTTCTCCTAAATCAACTAAGGCTATTACTTTTTCTCATTATTCATTTCTATAAAGAACTTTTCTTTGCTTCTCTTTTAATCCAGCTGAAAGTAGGAATATTGTCATTTGAAGGTGGTAACCATACTTACCTTTCTTTTTAGCTGCTTAACCTCTGATCCTTTAACTGTATACTGGACTTGCAACTAAAAATGCAAAACCATAAAGCAAACAAATGAGCTGCAAATGCCATTATATACATATATTTGTGCATGCATATGTCTTGTGAGGTCTGTCTTTCTCAAGTTTGTTGCACTTGCAGTGGAACCGCTGCGGTGCAGAAGAATATAAATTAAAATATCTAACCTGAAAAATAACTCAAGTCTATGCAGCTAATTAAAGAAAAAGTGTTGCTAATTAGCCTCTCTAAAAATAAGATTAGGATATTCAAACTGCATACTGAAGTCATTTCTCCTTAAAGATGTAATATGAATAGTCATATTCAGTTTCTTAACCACATTAGATTTAAATTTTCTAGTGGATATAAATACTCTAAATACTAAAAATATAAAATATTTATATTTAGTCTAAATACTAAAAATATTAGTGCAATTGTTTAAAGCAGACATATCCTAAAATAGCAGAAAAATCTGGTAAGAATCTATGAAGTGCATCAGTACTAGGGAGGGAATAGTAGAAATATACATATATACTATAACGAAAAGGAAATACTTACAACCCTTGAACTGTTAAAAACAATCAAAGACATTTTAAGCTATTTTTCTTGTACCTTTATTTCTAAGAATCTCTGAAACGGAAATTCCAGATATGGAATTTTCTGGGAGGACAAATTATCTCAACCCCAAAATCAAAATTGTGATGATAAATGGAAAGTTAAAAATTGTGATACAAACAAACAAATAGTGGTCAAATAAATTAAACAGTGGTCAACACCAGATCAAACTCAGGTTGGGAAATCAGCCAAGAAAATATTTACCTGCTAATGAAAGGCCGCTATAAAAGATTCTAAACAGGCTACTTACGTGTCAGGGTTTCTTTATGAACATATATTCACAGCAAATATATATCTATAAAAATGTACACCTGCAATTCTCTTCAACAAAAACATTTGATAAACTATGAGAGCAGTCAGGTGTGAAGGATAGAAATAAAATGCTTAGAAGCAGAAGTGAGCTGCAAAATTGACTTGATCAATAGCTGGCAACCAGAGCATATTCCACATCTGGAATTTTATAGTCCCCAGTCATGACAGCACTAAAACTGGTTGTAAATATCTTCCATAGTTACAATAAACACTAAGTTCCTGTGTTTTTCCAACTCACTGAGTGTGTACTGCTTGGTTTGTACCCATTTTAATGGATTTAAAAAAAATTTTTTTAGTGATTTTATTAATATTTATAAGCCGCCCTTTTCCCTGAGGGGACTCAGGGCGGCTTACATAAAATGGGGAAGGGGGGGCACAGACAATAAACACAAAATAGTACATATAAGTAAAATAGTAAACAACATTCATTCATTTGGTGCGCATGCGCGAGAACGGGAATGGCCGCCGAGCTCTAACGCTCCGGCTACCGAAAAGAAACAGCGGAAAATTCCAGGCGACGAGGACCCCGAATATGACAGCAGAGGGGTCCTCGCAAGCGATCAGCTGTCAGGCTTCCAGGGAAGGTAACTTTCTAAGGAGGGGGCTGCCTTCGGGTGCCCCCGGGACGGCGTTACCTCCCTCGGTGACTTTTCTTCCGATCAGCTGGGCGGCGGCGGTGGCGGCGTTGCGCGAGCGGCGGCGGCTTCGGCCCCGCTGCCTCAGGAGGCTGCCCCGCTGCCTTGGGAGGCTGGATCCGGACTTTGAAGTGCCTGTTTGGTTTGGAGGTTTATTTTTCTACCCTCACTGTAATCCTGGTGCCTGGCATTACGGCCCTATTGACGGCTCCCTCTTGAACAGCTGGGTGGCGGTGGTGGCGGCGTTGCATGAGCGGCGGTGGCTTTGGCCCCGCTGTCCCAGGAGGCTGCCCCGCTACCCTGGGGAGCTTGATCCGTGCCCTGATCAAAGGGTAAGGAGCTGCATGGAAGTGCCTGCTCGGTCTGGAGGACTTGGTCTTTATCCCCACCACAATTCTACTGTTTTGTATTGCGGCCCTGTTGACTGCTCTTTCTCCCCTTGGTACGACATCTCCTTTGGGTTCTACTGCTGCTTTCACTGGGCCTTGCAACGTTTTATTTACCATCTACCTTCCTGGATTGTGATCCCAGGTCTGCAACAACAAACTTTTTATTGTGTTGGGTACCATCTGCTGCTGTTGCTGCCTCAGGAGTGCCACGTCAGGCAAAACCGTCTACCAGACCATCTTGTATTGGACACCATTACCCCGGAAAGGCAGCATATGTGGTCCTCTGGCCCCCTCCAGTGGCCATTACTGGCGCTTCCTCTAGTTCTAGGCTGGTTTCATCATTTTTTCCACCTCTACCGCCTTCTTAATTACCACCTACACACTCCACTTACAATTATAGCCACAATTACATCTGCCGGGCCTCTGCACATACGAACTAACTGCATCCAGCTGGTTAATATTATCTTTTATCGTCCAAGGGAAACCATCTTAACTGCCCAGACTTTGCCTTTACTGACACTATTGATAAATCGGACTTTAACAGCTTTAACAATTTCTTCTAATCGCCTGGACTTTTTGGGACCTTCCCAAATACATAAGAGGGGACGAAGGCTACTCCCCCTTCTATATATACTCTTTTATAAGATCTACGGACGCTGCGCAAACTTTTAAATGGTATGCTGAGTGCATGGGATTGAATGTGTGAATTGGATGATCCCACTTTTTATTACCCTATGACTCTTGTATTTTATGTGTTTTAATTATCACGTGGGGACTGCTTGAGTGTATAAATGAGTGTGCTTGATTCGGAGGACCTGCCGGGAGTTGCGGGGGCTATGGGGGTGGCTGAGGGGGCTAAAGACACGGGAGAGGGTCGGGGTATTGCGGTCGTGACAGGGAGGGGCAGATACGGCGGGGACTCTAGGGCAGGCCATTACCGGGGAAAGAGGGTTCGCTACATCACAGAGATCCCTCCTTCCGGCCCTAGGAGTCCCACTCCAAGACCAGATGGTGTAAGTAATCAGGACCCTGGTCTCAGGCTGTTGTCGCTAAATGCCAGGTCTGTTGTACATAAAGCACCTCTCGTCCGGGACTTAATTTTAGACGAGAGGGCAGACCTGGCATGTATTACTGAGACCTGGCTGGGCCCAGAGGGAGGAGTCCCCCTTGTAGAACTGTGCCCAGAAGGATTTCAGGTGCTGCATCAGCCGAGAGCCCAGGGAAGGGGTGGGGGTGTGGCCGCTGTTATCCGGGAGTCGTTAGTTCCTCGTAGGGTCCCTGCTCCGGAGATTGTCGGGTGTGAGTCTTTGCTGTTAAAGTTGGACCTCAAGGGTCAAGTGGGTTTGCTGCTAACGTACCTGCCTCCCAACAGCGTTGCAGCAGCCCTCCCCTCGCTCCTCGAGTCAGTAGCCGAGCTGGCAGTTGAGTTCCCTAGGCTGATGGTCCTGGGGGACTTTAATCTGCCGACGCTCGGTGAAAACTCTGATGGGGCGCAGGAGTTCATGGCTTCCATGACAGCCATGGGCTTGACTCAAGTAATTCGAGGCCCAACCCATTCGGCGGGACACATGCTTGACCTTGTATTTCTCTCGGAGCAGTGGATGTGTGATCTTGGTCTGAGGGGGAGTGACATCGTACCCCTGTCGTGGTCAGACCATTGCCTACTGAGGCTCGACTTCCGGAGGCCAAACCCCCACTGTAGGGAGGAGGAACCGACCAGGTGGTTCCGCCCCAGGCGTCTTATGGAGCCAGTAAGGTTCCAGACAGAGCTTGGGGTTATTCCTGATACTCTCACCCACCGTCCGGTAGAGACTCTGGCTGCTGCGTGGCACTCGGCAGCGTCAGAGGCCCTCGACCGGATTGCGCCACTGCGGCCCCTCCGAGGCAGCGGATCCCGGAGACCACCTTGGTTCACCGAGGAGCTCCGGGAGATGAAGCGCCGGAGGAGATGCCTAGAGCACCGTTGGAGGTCCGATAAGTCCGCATCGAACCGAGCAATGGTAACCACCTGCACCAGGGAATATACTAGGGCACTTAGGGCAGCTAAAAGATCACATATAGCCTCCCTGGTTGCGTCCGCTGAGTCCCGTCCAGCCGCCCTGTTTAGGATAACCCGCTCCCTGTTGAACAAAAGGGAGGCGGGGGAACCCTTGCAGGGCAGAGCTGAAGAATATGCCCAATTCTTAGCGGACAAAATTGCTCGGTTTCGGACGGACTTGGACTCCACACCTGCAGTTCCAGCCGAGACTCAGAGGGACCAAGTTCAACAGCTCTGGGTTGAGTTTCAGGAGGTTACCCCCGGGGATGTGGACAAGGCCATGAGAGCTGTGAGTTCCTCCACCTGTGCTTTGGATCCGTGTCCCTCATGGCTGGTTTCTAACTGCAGTGAGGTGACACGAGGCTGGATCCAGGCGGTAGTAACCGCCTCCCTTCGGGAGGGGAACTTCCCCGCCGCACTGAAGGCGGCGGTGGTGAGACCCCTCCTGAAGAAGTCATCCCTTGATCCAGCTGTCCTTAATAACTACCGCCCGGTCTCCAACCTCCCCTTTCTGGGGAAGGTTGTTGAGAAGGTGGTGGCCTTCCAGCTCCAACGGTCCTTGGAGGAAGCAGACTATCTAGACCCCTGCCAGTCAGGCTTCAGACCCGGTTACAGCACTGAAACCGCCTTGGTCGCATTGATGGATGATCTCTGGAGAGCCAGAGATGAAGGACATCCCTCCATCCTGGTCCTCCTTGACCTCTCAGCGGCTTTCGATACCATCGACCATGGTATCCTTCTGCGAAGACTGCGGGAGGTGGGAGTGGGAGGCACCGTGTTACGGTGGTTCTCCTCCTACCTCTCGGACAGGTCGCAGTCGGTGTTAGTAGGAGGGCAGAGATCGTCCCCAAGGCCCCTAAAATATGGGGTGCCGCAGGGTTCGGTCTTATCCCCCCTACTATTTAACATTTACATGAAACCGCTGGGAGAGATCATCCGTAGGCACGGGATTAGATACCATCAATATGCGGACGATACTCAATTGTATCTGTCCGCCCCGTGCCAAATCAATGAAGCGGTTGACGTAATGGACCGGGGACTCGAAGCCGTCATGGACTGGATGAGGATTAACAAGCTTGTGCTCAACCCAGAAAAGACCGAGTGGCTGTTGTGTTTTCCTCCCAAAAATTCGGCCATTAATCCAACACTCAGGCTGGGGGGTCAAATTCTACACCCCTCAGAGAGGGTTCGCAACTTGGGAGTCCTCCTGGATCCACAGCTGTCATTCGACCATCATATAGCAGCTGTGACCAGGGGGGCATTCGCCCAGGTACGCCTGGTGCGCCAGTTGCGACCCTACCTGAACCGGGAGGCTCTCACAACAGTCACTCGGGCCCTCGTGATCTCTAGGCTGGAATACTGCAATGTGCTCTACATGGGGCTGCCCTTGAGGAACATCCGGCGACTTCAGCTAGTACAGAACGCAGCCGCGCGAGTGATCGCGGGTGCACCCCGATTCACCCGCATTACACCTATCCTCCGCGAGCTGCGCTGGCTACCTGTCGATCTCCGGATGCGCTTCAAGGTGCTATTGACCACCCATAAAGCCCTACATGGCAGTGGATCTGGATACTTGAGAGACCGCCTTCTGCCAATTACCTCCCTACGGCCTATAAGATCTCATAGGTTGGGCCTCCTCCGCATCCCATCGGCCAGCCAATGTCGGCTGGCAACCACAAGGAGGAGGGCCTTCTCAGTAGCGGCCCCGACCCTTTGGAACGAACTCCCCGTAGAGATCCGTACCCTCACCACCGTCCAGGCCTTCCGCACAGCCTTGAAGAACTGGCTCGCCCGTCAGGCCTGGGGATAAGGACCATTACCCCGCCCGAATGTTGTATGCATGTTGCGTATTATTTTATTATGTGTTGTCGTCTTAGTACTGTATTGTATTGTATTCCCCTCTCCCTGGTTTCTGTGAGCCGCCCTGAGTCCCCTCAGGGAAAAGGGCGGCCTACAAATAAAATCAATTCCAATTCCAATCATTCGGGTGGGGACAGATTATCTTTATCCCCAGGCCTGACGGGCTAGTCAGGTCTTAAGAGCTGTGCGGAAGGTCTGGACGGTGGTCTGGATGCTGGACGGACGATTTGGGGGTAGGAAAGGGGTGGGATCTGATCTTATGAGCTGGATTTTTTTTTAAATTATAAAACCATAAATCACTCTTATCACTCTCAAAGCTTATGGTCAATTCTGCCCTTCTAAAACAGTTCTATAAGCCACTGAACTACATTTAGGTTTCTAAATAAATGGGTTTTCAAATGGCTTTGAAAACTACAATCTATCCACATACAGATGGTTTAGTCAATGTTTCCTCTGCTATTAAAACAGGTTCTTGCATTATCAATATAAACAATGAACACCAATTAGTTTAGATAATTAAGTAGAATATGATACGACACATAAACCAAGAGCAATAGAAATTTATTTTGTAAAATTAACCAGTCCATTACTTACTAAATATAGTGCCTACAAAATAATAGAAGCAATCCAATAATTGCTTGGGAATGAACCTCTATGAACATTAATACTGTTGTACCAATGTATAAACACTGGTAACATTTCCTCTAATACTGAAAGCAGTGTTCTACTGTAAGATGAAGGGATATGTGGAATATCAGTGTGACAGAAAGGGCAGGGGGCTAGATTAAGCTAGACATTATCTACATCAGGCAAATTGAAGAGTTGTGGACTTCAACTCCCAGCCAGCATGGTCAGCTGAGGAATTCTGTGAGTTGAAGTCAACAAATCTTAATATTGCCAAGTTTGGCGACTCCTGATCTACATTGAAGCCTACTCTCAGCTATATAAATTCACTAGTTAATTTCTCCCTGTAGTTATGCTAAATTTTGTAGTTTAACCATGTAATCTTGACTCTATCTACTTCTCAATTATTAACTTGGGGGAAAATTGGGGAAACAAATGGTATAAATGCTGCCTCAAGATCCTGGATATAAAGAGGGATATAGAATAACAGAATTGGAAGGGACCTTGGAAGTCTTCTAGTCCAAACTCCTGCTTAGGCAGGAAACTTTACACCAATTCAGACTCTACCCAATTCCTTTTATTGCTATCATCACAACACTTATTTTAAAACCATTGCTTCAGTCTTCTAAGGCAAAGGGAAGTTTCTATGCCTCTTTGCAGATTTTTCCTGATATTAAAGAAATGAAAATGGATTTGTGCTACCATGGTTCTGAATACTAGTTTGTAATGAATCGTGGATGAGAACCACTGACCTTGTATCTTGCATACAGTCTTACAGACAATCTGAATAAAAAGATTAGGATTAATTTAAATTCTAATTTAAGTTTTAAAAAGATTAGAATTAAAAATGAAAAATTAGAATTAGAGATTCTAATTCTCTAATTGGTCTCAAGCCATGTATCCATTAATAGTGAACGCAATAGTGAATGCAAACGGGCAATATTACACTTTGCACTGAGGGGGAGTCTATATCAGTGAAAATATCAATTTTTCAATATTTTCTGAATCCTGAATACAATATTTTGTTTTATCATTTTTATCCCTTTCATTCTCTAGATTACCTCTTTAAATTTTTCAGTCATTGTTGTTAATTCCTCTGGAGAAAGGGTGTCGTCATTTTCAGGACTTTCAAAGAAGTGAATATTTTCTTGGTCTTTTGGATAATTTGCCTCAAAATCATCTTCGTCTTCATCTTCATCGGTGGCGTACTCCTCTGTCTTGGAAGCCAATTCATTTTTTTAAACAATTTGTTTAAACAAATTTTAACATACTTTCATGAAACAAAAGAGTAAATTGGTTTTACTGAAAAAAAATTTCCCAGATAAGTAAATCTAAACAATTTTAACAGCAAATAAAGTCAGAAAATCTGTAAGGAAGGTGGAGTCTTCTACATCAGTTCTAGATGAGAAGTAAAGCAGTTTTTTAAATATTATTTCACAATAACTTTATTATTACCTAAGTGTGAATAATTCATTTATATGCTTGAAGATTGGGGATCCCTACCTCTTCTTTTTACAAGAATGAATGCTAGAAGCTTTAAAAAATAATCAAACCTGGATTCTCAGTTTTTGACTTCAAAAAAGAATAAGAAAATAGTAATAATCAACTTCGAAAAAATGTATTATTTTCAGTTGCAACTACCAAAAATGTTAAAGAAGAAAGAATGAAATATAAATAAATAAGGAAGGAATGAACAGGATACCTCTTCATCAAATTCCTCCTCAGCTTCAAAATGGGCATAATGATGGGCTCTCTGGCGCTGGTCATACTCTATGGTCTGTTTAATCAATTTACCCACTTCACTTACTTGTCCTGCTTTTTCTCTGCCTATTATAAACCTGAGGAGAACATAAATGAACAAGGGTAATTCCCCCGTCTCTTCTCTTGGTTACTAAATATCCAAAAATAGAAAACAGTAGTGGAACATCTTACAACTAATATGCTTTAAACATTTGTGAACTAATATTCACTTTATCAAATACGGCATAATCAAAGCCCAGAACTTTCATTTAAAGGAGATATTCTATAATGCAATGTTGTTTGCAACTGAATTATACTGAATTTGTTTAAATGAGGGATAGCAAATCATTTACATTTTTGATGCAGAACAAATTTACAAATTAGATTCTCTTAAGCAGCAGATTTACTATCTACAAATTTAGGTACCTCTAGAGAGTACTTGAACTTATGTTTATCAATTTGTGCATTTTTTTCTTTAATGGTTTAGGACTATGGACTTTATTGAAAAGAATAGTGAATGTATTAATAGGCCAAAGACCTTGATATCAGATAGTTGTACCTGATTGTTCTATGCAATAAAGGAGAAACACTTGAAACAACACTCTGAATAACAACATTTAAAATAGCATAGGGCTAAGGGACCATGCAAGAAGCTGCACACATACATATATCCCAAAACAGAAGCAAAAGAGCATGTGGTTTTCACTTACCTTTATAATCCTGAGCTTGTTTGTATGCCCATCAAAATTAGAAAACTATTTTTACACAGCACAAATAATCCTCGAGTTATGCCCATAACCTAGTCTGGTAATTATGACTGTAAGTTATGATTGTCATATAGCAGGTCACCATGTTACCAGCACCAATTTTATTACCAGAGAGCAGATGTGAACACCAGTTTCCACCAAAACCATAATAAATTCTACTCATTTGACCACAGGGTGGCTGCCACAAATAACCATAAATCTGGTCTGGTTGGAGAGCCTTCCAAAATGTCACATGATTGCAGGGGGCAGCAACACTGAAACTCCAAAACTGCATTGTAAGTAGCTTTGGAGTGTTATAACTGCATATGGTCACTAAGCAACCGATCACAAGTTAAGGTTTACCTTAATAATAAACATGTCTCACCAACCTGTGATATTATGACATAAAGATTGATAATCACCTTCTGCAATCTTCTGACAAGCAAAGACAATGGGGAAACCAGATTCACTTTACAACCATGTTACTAATTTAATAAATGCAGTGATTCACTAAACAACTGTGACAAGAAAGGTTGTAAAATGGGGCAACTTAACTGTCTCGCTTAGCAATGAAAATTTTGGGCTCAAATGTGATCATGTGGAGGACTACATGTATGTCTAATTTTTTTAAAAGAAATTTTTAAAAAGTTACAGTAATCCTTACTCTTCTAACTAAGTCAAATGCTTAGAAATGAATACTGCAGGAGAATTAAAAATTCACACAGATTACTAAGTGAGAAAGACAACACACATTATCCATCTTCATCATATGAGAGTGTAAATCATGATTTGAAGCCTTTTGCCACATATCTGGATTGTGATCATGTTACTGTAAGGATGATGTGATGGGCAGAAAGACAGGCCATCTTGCTGTCATAAGTTTAAACAGTGCTTAATGTTTATTAAGCAAGGGCCATCTATACCATTTGACAATGTGAAGTAATCAGTAGAATAATATTTTATATACTTATATTAAGTATAGATATATTGAGGCAAAGAGCTTTTTGAAAATGTTAATTGTTTTCACTTCATTTATTTGGATTATGCTATATTTTATTACAGAGTAGCATAATTGCATTAAATTTAACATTTCTTTTCAAGGTTTCCTAGAAAATGTTACCTGACTCTTCCTTTGGCACATCTGAGAACTGCCGAAGCAAAATCTTGTGAGACACCAACCATGTTGACACCACCTACTTCTATAATTTGATCATTTAACCGGATCCTTTAAGAAAAAATAAAAATAACAGTCATGTTATGTCTGCATAACAGACATAATATGTCTGTTATGCATGACATTTTATAATCTGCTTAATGAAAGATAAAGTACGTTGGCCCTATAATCCACTGCTGAAGCCTTTTGAAAGTTAAATCAAATGTTTTTTGAACTAATTATTTGCTAAAACCAAGATAAACAATTCAACATCAGGTACAGTGGCAAATTTATAAATACAGCTGTGTAAATTTTGAACCAATAGCAATAAACAAACAGCCTATCATAGAAAAATGTATACTCACTGGAATAAAAGATAGCACAAGATGAGAGAGAGAAGCATAATATTGCACAGTACTGAGGCTCAACTTTTTTATCATTCAATTGCCTTCTGATATTTTATGTTTGCATTTAAGTAGAATCAAATTAGTAATGCAGAGAGTATCTCATAAAACTTGGCTCTTGAAAAAATGACATTTTGGTGATACCAAGTAAATTTTTCCGCTAAATGTAACTCAACTTACACACAAATACCTCAAATGGTATGGCAGGTAGAGCTATCTGAACACCTTCTAGTTGATTCGTTGCTATTTTGTTTTTTTCCTATAAAGTCTCTGGAAATATTAATGGGATATGCTGCATTGGGACATTAATAACAGTGGAGTGAGAAAAGAAAGGAAGCTGACACTTCAGTGACAAATGTCTTTTTGGTTTATGAGCCATCAATTTTTTTTGAGGGGGGTGATTGTGACACCATATGAATTTTCTATGGGGAAAAGCAAGCTACCTTCTAGAAGCTGTAGAGAGGCAGATGAAATGATGTGCACTATCATTGCTGTATCTACAAATCTAGATTTTGTTTTTTCTGAAACCCAGATCAAACAAAATATGGCTTTGGTAGTGCCTAAACTGGTGTTGGCTTGGAGCAGTTTGATTGAACCTCTAGATTCCCACTTTTCTCCCATGTTATCTACATTCATGCTCTTAATTGTTAGACTCAGAGATTGATTTTCCCAGAAAAACTTCAGAACAGCCTACAATACAGGATATAAGATCAAATGGTTGAAGAGCTTTGTTCAAACTTGGGATGGCACAAAGGTGAAACCTAGAGCTCTTAGCCTTTTCTTGAAAACTGAAGGCTATTATTAATTCTGATTTGCAGCATTAGACTATTACAATTATAACTGCTAGAACCAGGTCCTTCTCTTTGTAATTAAGCAATTTATCTTTCACCAATGCTTAAATCTGCAGAGATGTCATTATTCCTTTTGTCTGGGTAGCTAAGACTCTGGTTCAAAGTCTGAATTACCACTGTCAGAGTCGCAAATATTGCGATTCTAACAGTGTCTAATGTTACCTCTCTAGACCTGTGGGGCCAAGATTATTTGTATTCTGAGTAACTTCCTTTGGTCCTTATTACCTGAGAATTATTTATCTATCAAGAACAGGTGAGCATTGAGATGTATTTTCTAGAGAACTAATGAGAAAGAGTATCTCTCCCCACACCAATAACAACTATTCTACAAACAGGCAACTCCTTCATTGTAGCCATTGTGTGATCACATCCACAATGTGCTCAAAAAATTCAAAATATGCTAACTGGCTGAAAAGGTTGCCTGCTTTTGTGACTTTGTTAAGAATTAAATTTCAGACTTTTCAATCCTGCCTTTTTTTACTTGCCACTGACTCCTTCTCATTTATGACTCATTTTTTGAAATAAGTAGGGAGGATTGACACAGCCTCCTTCATGTAACAGGATTTCCATAAATATCTATATAGAATAAGCTATTTTTTTCTCTCAGCAGAAGAGGGAAATATATTTAGAGAATCAGAGGGTTTTCAATTGCTTAAGGCGGCGGTGGTGAGGCCCCTCCTGAAGAAACCGTCCTTGGATCCAGCAATTCTTAACAACTATCGTCCAGTCTCCAACCTCCCCTCTCTGGGGAAGGTTGTTGAGAAGGTGGTGGCCTTACAGCTTCAGCGTACCTTGGAGGAAGCTAACTATCTTGACCCCTTCCAGTCTGGCTTCAGGCCCGGTTACAGCACTGAAACCGCTTTGGTCGCATTGACCGATGATCTCTGGAGAGCCAGAGATGGAGGCTATGCGTCCATCCTGGTTCTCCTCGACCTCTCAGCGGCTTTCGATACCATCGACCATGGTATCCTTCTGCGACGACTGCGGGAGGTGGGGGTGGGCGGCACTGTTTTACAGTGGTTCTCCTCCTACCTCTCAGACAGGTCGCAGTCGGTGTTAGTGGGGAGGGAGAGATCGTCCCCGAGGCCCCTAACCTGTGGGGTGCCGCAGGGCTCGGTTCTGTCCCCCCTGCTATTTAACATATACATGAAACCGCTGGGCGAGATCATTCGGAGGCACGGGATTAAGTACCATCAATATGCGGACGATACGCAGTTGTATCTGTCCGCCCCGTGCCAACTCAATGAAGCGGTGGACGTGATGAACCGGGGCCTTGAGGCTGTTAAAGACTGGATGAGAGCTAACAAACTGGTACTCAACCCGGAAAAGACCGAGTGGCTGTTGTGTTTTCCTCCCAAAAATTTGGCTGACGTTCCATCGATCAGGCTGGGGGGGCAAAATCTGTTCCCCTCAGACAGGGTCCGCAACTTGGGAGTCCTCCTGGACCCACAGCTGAGTTTTGACCACCACTTGTCGGCTGTGACCAGGGGGGCATTTGCCCAGGTTCGCCTGGTGCGCCAGTTGCGGCCCTACCTGAACCGGGAGGCTCTCACAACAGTCACTCGAGCCCTTGTGATCTCTAGGCTGGAATACTGCAATGTGCTCTACATGGGGCTGCCCTTGAAGAGCATCCGGCGACTTCAGCTAGTCCAGAACGCGGCCGCGCGAGTGATTATGGGCGCACCACGGTTCGCCCATATTACACCAATCCTCCGTGAGCTGCGCTGGCTACCTGTGGATCGTCGGGTGCACTTCAAGGTCTTACTTACTACCTATAAAGCGCTCCATGGTAGTGGATCTGACTATTTGAGAGACCGCCTCCTGCCAATCACCTCCCTGCGTCCCATCAGATCGCACAGAGTAGGCCTCCTCCGAATTCCATCCGCCAGTCAGTGCCGACTGGCGACTACGCGGAGGAGAGCCTTCTCTGTTGCAGCTCCGACATTATGGAACAACCTCCCCGTGGAGATCCGTACCCTCACCACAGTCCAGGCCTTCCGCACAGCCCTCAAGATCTGGCTATCCCGTCAGGCCTGGGGATAGGATTATTTCTCACCCCGCCCGAATGTTGAGTGAATGTTGTATTTTTATGGTTTAATTTCTTTTAATCACGATTCTTTTTTTCAAGTCTTGTCTTGCACTCCCTTCCCTTCATTGTTGTAAGCCGCCCTGAGTCCCCTCAGGGAAAAGGGCGGCATATAAATCCTTAATAAAATAAATAAAAAAATAAATAAAATAAAATAAATCGTTTAAATATTCCATGTAAAAATTATAAAATCATGTCTTCTACACAAAAAAGTTAATTTTTGAGCTAAATATTTATTCTGTGGTTTGAAGTACAATTTTTAGAGGGAAGATTTTTTCTATACCTTATTAATTCAATTTTTACAAAGCACCTAAAAACTAACAGACTAATAAATATAGCAATAAAAAAGCAAAAGTGCTGAAAGAAAAAATAGTTCCTATTTTCTTTGCATCAAATATTTACAAAATTATTTCTTATTTGATTCCAAAAATCCTTTTTTATATTATCCATTTTTTCTTATCATCAAACCCACAAATCATAGGTGATTTTTTTTCCATTTTATAGAAAAAGTCTATAAGGAGTTTTCATTCAATCATAAATATAAATAGTATTTCCCTAAACAAAGAGGTTAATTTAGCTATCTCCACCTTCATTAATCAGCAGTGTTGAGCCTTACCACTTTTGAGCATATAATAATATTGCTACAGTTGTTAAAATTAATAGAAATTCCTGGCTTTTCTATTTAGCTTACTAACGAACTGTATCAAAGCATTTTCTTCAAGAATAAAAATAAACCTAGAATAAAAATAATATCTCCGTATCCACTGAAACCTTTCGTATCAAAGAGTCTTTGCTACAAAAGGAAATCTCTCTTCAGTTGTAACTGATTATTTCTTTAAGTGATTAAGAGATGGGGAGAGTAAGAACTTAAAATCCAAGCTCCTCACCACTCAACTCACAATCTGACTGCAGAAAAATTTCTGCAGTTTAGCTAGAAGGAACTGCTGTCCAGAACCCATGTGGGTCTCTAGATGTCCCTTCGATCCAGGGAGATAAAAGGCAAGCAGAAATCACCTTCCAACTGATGTTCAAAGGCTGTAGCAGCTCTCCTCACTTTTGGGGACAAACAGACTGTCATTCCCACTGGAAGCAACTCTCAAAAGGCAGCCATCCTAATAGGTATAGTACTGCTCCATATATTCACCCACAACACAATCCATTTCATTGGGTTAATCCAGTGAATATCCCCTTTCCCTTTAAAGATGCATACACAACTACATGCACAGATAGCATCTTGAGCCATTAATAGAAATGGAGAGCTTAAAACTTCACTGCACTATACTTTCCTATTTGGCATAGGCTATTTTCAGAACAGAGAATGGGGCCTGGGGGACATGAGGACTCCTCCAACACCCCTAATGGCATTTCATGCTATTTGCACGTACAGTAACAATTCATAGTTGGAAGAAAAACTGCAATCTACTTACCTTTTCCAAAGTCTACCCATAGGAAGGTTGTAGAGCTGATAGACTGTGTACTACTTTTATTCCTGTAACTGCATTTACTAAATATAATATTTCATTGGGAAACATACCAGATATATATATAAAAGATATATAAAAGCATTTCAAAGCTGTTACATTCTGGGTTTCTTGCTCCCATGATTCCAGTCTACTGGGGGTGTCAAATTCATCTGAGAAGGTGGAGAGTCAGCATCTTAATTTTCATTTCTAAACTGACTCTTTGTATAAATTCTTGTGCATAATACAAAAGCTTTGTGTTACTTCTTCCTTAATGGGAAAATTTGTTGGCAACTGATATGAACTATCTGAATAGTCTTCCAAATGACATTCTAAGTCTTGACTAACTATATTTCTTTTTACATTTTTAGACTTAATTAATTCTTTGTGATCTGTTTATATCCAAACCTTTGATACCCTGAACATAGTGTCAGTACATTATTTTGTGTTTGATAATAAGTTTCCCTTCTCCTTTTTATAATTACCCAGTGTTCCATCAATGTTCATTCTTGAATTTTTCTGTTTATATGATTTATTATTGATCTCCAAATTCTATCACATGGATTAATTTAGAAACAACCAATCATAGTTTTAGTTTGCCTACAGATCTAGGGTAACTTTAGGATAAAAAGAATTAAATGCTTGATAGAGAAATAAGTATTTCCTCAATGGTTCTCATCACTGATTTCAGTTTACTATATACTGAAAGGTAAATGTTATGTGAAATTAAAATGGAAACTTTTTAAAGATATACTTCTTACTAATGTTAGCTTGTCTGATGATACCGTATTTTTTTTAAAATGCTGTAATGAAAGTTAAGACACTCAAATGTATGTTTAATTTTTAGATGTTTACACTTCAATATGATTGTAATTTTCAGCATGAAGAGTCAAAATAAAACAAAATGTGATGTTAGGTCTTTTGACAAACCACAGAATTTATAAATACTCACTTTCAATGAAAACACACACTTTTGCTTATTATTTATAGGCTCCTGTAAGTTTGTAATTTTTAGAAGTGTATACCATAATACATTTTAATTTTTAGTGATACTTGAAACAATGGTAATTCATATTTACCTCCCATCTTTTTCTGCTGGACCATCTGCTGTAATAGTTTTTATAAATATACCTAGTTTCTCATAACCTGTATCCATTCCAATTCCCATTCCAATAATAGAGATACCAAATCCTTGTTCATCTGAAAAACAAATTGAACATAAATATTTGTAGCTCAGGGTTGAATAGTGGAGTCCCTGGTGCTCTCTGAGCTTGGTGGTTTTCTTGCAGACATTTCATTAGAAAACTAGATAACATCTTCAGTGCTAGGTTATACCTATACACATACAATAGTGATTCTATGGATGGTCTTCCACCTGTGAATTTAACACTGCTCAATTTTTACTTTAACCCTATAAACCATTTACAATAAAATCCAGTATTCTAATACAGAATCCAGCAGCCAATTACCAAGATTTATAACTGTACATTGCGAGAATTGTTTCAGGAAAGTTAGCTTATTGCAAAGTATATATTTTTCATAGAAGTTGGTACAGGTATTTTTCAATTACACAAGAGTAACTATATCCTTAAGACTCTTTTGCAATCTCAAAGAACCCAGTAATTGTTTGCTTGCATTCGAGTCTTCCTCATTATATATATCATCATTGATCTCTCTGGGAATGAAGAATGAATATGTGCCATCAAGTTAGTGTCAACACTTAAGATTTTCTCTAAAACAAGTTGTCCCAATTTGGTCCTTCAGCTCTTCCAATGGCACACTCAATGCTGCTGTAATTGAATCCACTCATCTTGGTACTGGTTGTTCTCTATTGTATTTCCTTCCACTTTCCCTAGCATTATAGACCTATCTTAAAAACTCCTGGCAATATTGCCTATATGTAGTCTTACACCTAGATATATTTAGTAATAAGGCCACATTAGGATTGAGAGTATTTTTTTAGAGATCTGCAGTTATCTATAAAATTGGTTTGCAGCAGAATAAATGAGATAGGAGAACTAAGTAAAAGTAGTCCCTTAAAAATAGAGAAAAATAAAAGGTTGGCATATAAGTGTTACAAAAGAAGTGAAGAAGAAAAAGGAATGGAAAAATGGAGCACAATGGCAAATGATTGTTACTAGGATGGCAGACAGTGTTCTGGTGGCAAGGTAACTAATTTGTTATGTATTTAATTAGATTTATACTGTGCTTTTCCTCTAGAAGCCCCGGATAGTATATCACTCGTCTGGTCTGTCAGGTAACTCATTCACTCTATTTTTAAATTTTATTTAAACAAACACTTTTAAAAAGTGGGGTTGAAATTGTAGTGGAGCGACTCTGCACCTTTGTTGATGATAAAACATTCACACTTGTTAGAGATGGAACTTCACAGAAGATTTTGAACTGAAATAGTGTTGAGTTGATACTTTCCCTGCCTCATTTTAAACATTTTAACTGCCCCTTTCTATACCAACTTTGAACTTTGGGTGTTGGTCAATCCATACTTGAGAGACCGCCTACTGCCAATTACCTCCACTAGACCGATACGATCGCATAGATTAGGCCTCCTCCGAATTCCATCATCTAGCCAGACTGGCAACTACCCGGAGGAGAGCCTTCTCGGTGGCTGCTCCAACCCTCTGGAACGAACTCCCCGTAGAGATTCGGACCCTCACCACCCTCCAGTCCCTCCGTGCCGCCTTAAAGATCTGGCTGTCCCGGCTGGCCTGGGGTTAAGATTCTAACCCCACTCGAATTGTGTGACTGTTGCGTTTTTAATAATGATATATTGTCTGTATGTTAGAAATAGTTTGTCCTCCCCCCCCCCTTTTTTTGAACTGTGAGCCGCCCTGAGTCCCCCCAGGGAAAAGGGCGGCATACAAATAAAGGGAAATACAAATACAAATGTAGACAAAGAAGTAGACTTACATGGCCACCCATATTACTGGACAGTGCACAATGACACAATAAAGCATAAAATATAACCATTGAACCAACACTAAAATAATTCCTAGTAATGCAAAACAAAATTTGCCTGCATCCGAACTTACTGTGAGGAAATGAAATACCAAATAAGGAGGCGGCCTTTCCAAGAAGCAAGGAAACAGCTCAGCATGGAATCTTTGGTATGAAGGAAAAGAGCCAGAGCGAACACCCCCAATCTTTCATAGGATATATCTATGCAAATTTATGCTTTAGTCTGGCAAGATTCCCATCTACAGGAGAGCAACAATGAAGAAACTGTTCTGGAGTAACTTTTTGTGCCATTTTTGATTCCTTGCCCTGACAATTACAACCTCTTTTTGGCCCAATACTTTGGGCAAGACTTACACACCAAGGTTTTCCAGAAGGTCAAAAGAATGAGAACCTTCCTTGATCTCAAAGGGGCAGCTCTTTTACAGGGCAGGAGCAACTCTGGAGAAGACATGCTTTCTAAGTCTTACTAGATGAAAGCTGTTCTTTCTGAGCTGAGGTGGCGCAGTGGTTAAATGCAGCACTGCAGGCTACTTCAGCTGACTGCAGTTCTGCAGTTCGGCTGTTCAAATCTCACCGGCTAAGGGCTGACTCAGCCTTCCATCCTTCCGAGGTGGGTAAAATGAGAACCCGGATTGTTGCTGGGGGCAATATGCTGACTCTGTAAACCGCTTAGAAAGGGCTGAAAGCCCTACGAAGCGGTATATAAGTCTAACTGCTATTGCTATTGCTATTGTTCTCTATTAGAACAGTGGCTGACAGACTGAGGCAAGACGACTTTAAAGGCTAACATATTTATTCAGCTCTAACATAACAAGGCTAACAAGGTGACTGCTCAGCTAACAACAACAGCTGAATTCCATCCAACAGCTCTTTTATACTGAGCTGTCAGATGACCAGCCACTCACAACACATCTTCATTTCTTCAGCTTCTACTAGGGGAGTGGACCAGAGAGAAGACAGGACACAACAAAACCATTTATGGAAAGTGTCCTGTTGTACACTCTCTCCATAAAACATAGTGGAACAAGCAGATACGTTTAGGGAGAAATTCCTAATTCTAAAGTACAGACATTTTAAAATATATTATCTTCCAGAAAGTAGAAAGTGGAAAGCACTTGCCTTAGTTCTTCTGATTTCCTTCCTGGAAATGGAAATTCAAACATGGGGCTTAAAGCCCGACATTTTTACAAAGATTCACTAGTGTCTCAGTGGTTATCTTATCATCGTTCAATAATTTATAATGTTTGGGATGCATACTAACTAATATCCATCTCTTTATTTTAACATATTTAATTTGTTAACAGTATATACATTAAATTATTTTTCTCAAATTGTATCTCAAAGTTTTCATAATACTGTAGTCAGTTAAGCTTCTTAAAAATTTCACTGATGCCAATGAGTTTTAAGTGCTGTGTGTGCAGGATTAAAATTCATATGAATTAACTCTCTTGCAAAAATGGAAAACTCATGAAATTATGTCTATAAATTATATTATTGATTACTTATTATAGATTCAAGGAGTTAATTTTTGAATCCAAATGCCATTTTTTTAAGGGCATATCGGAGCAGAACTTCATATATTAGACAATTCAACTCTTATCCTATGACAATTAAAGAATATATACCTTTTTCGATGTCTACTGGGAAAACATCCAACTTTTCCACACGTTTTTCTAATTCATACTCAGCTGATGATAATATTGGATCAACTGTTTCATTTTTTCGGTCGTATTCTTCATCAGAGTATGTATTGAAAACCTGAAAAGATATTGTAATCAAAGTCAGTTAAATTCAAAGAATCCTATTAAACTAGGAGAAAATGACTATTTCCATGAAGTGTTTGGAACTCATCAAAGATTTAGTTTCTATTATTAAAAATACCATAGTAGACCAAATATTATTTTGTTAAACGTCCTCTAATGAAAATAATGATAAGTAAAATTGAATCATCTAAATCTATTTATAGGCTAAGATGCTTTATTAATGAAGCAAATCTTTATCATTCATTCATATGGAGTTCAAATTCTAAAAATGACAAAATATAAAATAAGTGTATTTGAGGGAGAAAGGCATGGAAGCTGCAAGGGACACCCAGAGCCAGTCAGAGTTTTATTATTTCTACCCCTTCAAAATAGGTCATGTTAGGAATCAGACACCACAATGCTGGAATTATGAAACACAAGAGGCTTTCCTAAGAAATATAGAAAGTGTACTCAGAATAAGCATCCAACAATTGTAATAGCACTTTAATAGAAAATATTTATTTTAACAGCATAACTATTAAAATAATTTCAATTTTCTCATTTATTTGAATTAATTTGACAGTTGTTTGAGTATAAATTAAGTGTTTTATTTGTATAACAAAATGGAGAATATAATCCCATTTTATTCTGTTGAATTTATTATGTACTGATTTTTGACAACACTAAAGATTTCCTCATTTAATCATAGCAAGACCATACTTGTCTTGCAAGAAATAAAAGTCTTTGTATTTTGTTTAATAGAAGCAATAAAAGGAAAAGAAGCTAGTGTTTTAAAATTCTTAATGAAATCAACATAACTGATTAAAGTGCTAATTTTATTGCATGCATCCAAGAAAGAAAAATCTTTTCCTTCTGCAAAATTGATCAGTTTGCTGAAAAAGTTTGTGTTTGTTTCATCTACATGCTAACTGGGACTCAGATATGTATTCCAGAATGAAAAAAATGCTTTAAATATTAATTATACTTTTCAATAATAGATCAATAAACTGAAATGTTATGTAAACTATTACTTTAATATTTGAATCCATTGTATACTTGTTAACTTGACACACATCTTAGGCATTTAAAGTACATATTGGAAATAATCAGTTTGTAAAGGTTAAGAAAATAGGAGGGAGAAAATTCTGCCTTTGGCAAGCCTTGTTGTCACGGAAACAGATGAGTATGCTGTACCATTTTATGGTTATCTCCAAAAGAGCATCAACATGATCCTGAAAAGGAGGAAGATTAGGACATCTTGCTTTAAATGCAGATGATTTAGCTTGCTTTGATTTTGGGTTTGGTCTTTCATTTATTTGGAATAGCAAAACAATGATTGCACACAAACAGTTTTTGCTGGATTTATTCCCAACGATACAAGATTTATAGTGCAGTCCTATAGAACTATCTACAAAAATTAAGATCCTCAGAATCAATACATCCTTTTTCTAGGTAAGGTACAAAAAGGAAGTTGTTACTGATTACTCCATACATGTTTATATTTTGGATGTTTAAAAATCCATTTCAATCCAAGCAGGACCAATCTTTGGCATGAAAGGTCTTTTACCAAGAAGGGAAAGAGAGAACTCTATTCATTTTCTTTGATCTCTTGACAGCTCTCAGGGGCTTTTTGAACTCTCAGCTGTAATTATCATATATAGAAAGTACAAAATACCATTTCCTATAAGGAATAACTATTCCGAAGACCTGTGGGGAATGGTGTCTTTTCTACTAAATGTTTCTTGCTTTAGTTCCAGAAGATTGTGAACAGGAAGGTAGTAGAGACCACACTAGAAAATTAGCAATCATCCTGTTTGTCTCTTCTCTGCCTCCATTGAATCACTTACGGCAAATTCTCTTGTCTGTTTACTAACCTTTTCCATGCCTTTACAATAGACAACCCTCTCTCATATCTACAGGCCAGAACTCTAGTTTGATTTTTCAATGTAATAAAAACATTTTATGACTTTAGAGAAAATTACAGGTGGAAAGTCAATGATGCTAATGGTTAGCCACAAAGTTGTTTTCGAGTCTGGTGACCACCTAGAGATGAAATGTGACTTAAACTATATTTATGTACTAAGCTGCAATTTATATTACAGCAAGTCTATCCCATTCAAATACATAAGAATGTGACTCACCCCGACCTCCCTAGGGGAGGAGTGGAGGGCACTGACTTATTATCCAATTTTATCTATATTATAACTATGAATATAACAGCCTTTTTCCTTATATTACACATAATTTAATGTTTGCTGTTATGTGTGAGTTGCAAATAACAATTTAAAAATCAATTTAAGCAAAGATTTAAGTGTGACAATATGTAGGCCTGAACTGATCTTCAGCAGCATGATTAAACCAATTCTCTTTAAGCTAATAATCATTTATACTGACTCGAAACAAGAACATTTTTCTACCTACTATAAAGGGCAAAAGATTCAGCATCCAGCAAGGACTGTATTTTTCGAATAAACACTCAAATTCAGTTAAAACAAAATAGCAGCACTTAGACTTATATACCACTTCATAGTGATTTTATAGCTCTCTCTAAACAGTTTACAGTGTCAACATATTGCCCCCAACAATCTGGGTCCTCATTTTACCCACCTCAGAAGGATGGAAGGCTGAGTCAACCTTGAGCCGATAAGATTTGAACTGTTGAATTGCAGCTAACAGTCAGCTGTAGCATGCAGTACTGCACTCTAACCACTGTGCTACCACGGCTCATACAAAAAATTGTGAACTTCTATTAACTTTCATGAGTTTTTATGTTATGCTATTTTTACACACACATGCACATTTACAAACATAATGCCAATAAATAAATAAATAAATGCAATAAAATAAAATATTTTTGTAGTATAGTCAAAATAGCACAGCTAGTTTCTTCAGGAAATAGCTCTTTTTGTAAGAAATCTTAAAATGCCAGGTGAATAATTGCTAATTTTTACAAGTAGATTTAGTTCAATTGCACCTGCAGGAGGCCATTCTAATGGACTTAAAAGCATTTTATTCCTCCTAATTAAGAGTTTCATAATCTTGCTCTTTTTTATGTTAGCACAATGACTAATACGCTAACAAGATGCAAAACTTAATTTTTTTTATTTGTAAATTCAATAGAAATCAGTGCTTCAAAAATCAGAAAGCTTTCTATTTTAAGCACATTCTAGCTCAGTGGTCAGCAACCCTCGGCTCTGGAGCCGCATCTGACTCTTTCATCCCTCTGCTGTCACCAGTCGGAGCCACAATTGATTGGTATTTCAGTTAGAACAGATAAAGGAAAAAGGATGTCACGCTAGGAGGAAACTCTATGGTGGAGGAAGTGGACTTCTGGTCAGCTCCACAATTGAAATGGGGAGCTTATGGGTAGGACCTTTGTGGCTCTTTGAGTGTTTAAGGTTGCTGACCCCTGGTGTAGCTTCATAATGGCTCCAAGGGTAACAAGCAGGGCAAAAAAGGAAGTGATACAAGCCAAAAGTAGGAGTTCATCCAGGATAGGTTAACTGGTGTAGTTCCATCAGCTGCAAATATAATATAATGCAGGGAAAAAAGATGATTAGACAACAACTAGAAGGTCACAGCAGTGCATGAGAATGTAAGGTATCTAAACAAAGTGTAAGGTTTAAGTGTATTTTAAATCACATATCATATCAAAGAGATAATAGTAAGGGGAAAAATGGGAAATACAAGTTTCCAATAGTTACACATAACTGAGGATTTCCCTACTTTTATTATTTTCATTATTTTTAGGAAAAGTAATCACAAGTCAAGCTACAAACTAAAATGCTGAATAACTGCTCTGTTCATGCTGCCATTATAGATAATCAGCATTTCATCTTATTTTCTTATTTTGAAAATTAAATGATACTGAAAATGCAAAATTAAGAATCCATTCTAGAATTGCTGAATATGTTTAATTTTGGCAAGCAATTACATTAAAAAGCACACTAACGTTAAAATAATTCTCAAGCAAAAACTTGCATTTCTATACTTCGTACTGAAAATCTCTAGGGATGAATTAGTATGATCACATTTTCAGCACAGAGATAAAATATAGAAACATGAAAGAGGTAAAATAGTTATATAAACATAGAATATGAAAACAAAGGCTCACATAACAAATCTTTGCTATACTTTTGGTACTAGTTAATTGTCCAGTCTCTAGTTTTATTGAGAGAAAAAAGAAACATAAACATCAGAATTCTTTCGTGAACAAGACATAGTTGAGAATGAACTAAAAAGTAAAAAATATTCAAAGGGCATAGAGATAGTCTTCAATTTACATTTGTTTAATAACTGTTTGAAGTTACAATAGCCCTGAAAAAGTGACATGACTGATTTTCACACGTATAACCACTGCAGTATACCTATGATTAATATTTGGGCACTTGGCAACTGACATATTTATTATTACAGATCACATGATCCCAGGGTCATATGATCACTATTTGTAACTTTCCCAGCCAGCTTCTGACAAGCAAAGTCAATGATGGAAGCCAGATTAATGACAGCATGATTCATTTAACAACTGTGGAGGAAAAGTTTGAAAAATGAAGCACAACTCACTGAACAACTACCTTGCTTGGGGATGGAAATTTTGGGCTAAATTGTGGTTGTAAGTCAAGGACTGCTTGTACACAACCTAGTGCAGAAGTCTTTGAACTATTTCCTCAACTTTATTTTCTTTCAGACACATCAAATTAGAGTTCCCATAATTCCAAGACAAACAGGTTTGGGATATGATGGCCAAAATTTGCAGATTTATGTCTAATTAGTCATGTTGAAAATTGAAAGAAAAGTTAAATCTCATAAATATATGCGTAATATTCTGTCAAATAATGTGTTATTTGACTTATAAGAAGCGTGCACTTATTAAGAGAAGATTAGTCCTGTCAAAAATATTTCTGTATAAGAAATATATATAAATATATCTGCATATTGTGGTTCATTCACCCACATTTCTTCCCCAATGAGTCAACATTATCTGTATAATTCCTAAAGTTAAAAAAAAATGGGTGGATGACTCAGAGCATATGCGTGTATTTCTGGATATAAGACAGCAAATACATATACAGAGCTCGTTAGACTAAGGTAATTAAGAAAACACCTTCTTAGAAAGTGTGATTCATTAAAGGCTAAATGTAAAACTACTGAACAAAAAAAGAAGGTCGACACTTATAATTCTGGATGACCTACAGAAATAATCATTACGTTGGCTATGATTTCATGCCCCTAATTTATGAAAACAATGTTTTATTCAAACATAACAAGGGATTCCTTCCACAACGATATTTTCAAAAGATTTGCAAAACAAGCATAAAAAACAAAAGGAAAAAACGTGAAACATCACCTAGAAGAGCACATTAAGAATGTTTGATGTTTCATCAATTATAAACCAGATTTACTCTTTATAAGCCATAGCAATTAACTAATTGTAAATCATAATTATTGTTTGAAATGTCAACTAAATCAAACATTTTATTTTATTGCTTTTCTCACACAAAAAGAGCAAAGGCTTCTTGAGCTAGAAGTAGTCTTCTACCATATTAGACTTTAAAAGAGTTAATAAACCCTACAGTTTATGCATTGCAGTAAAATATCTTAATTCTTAGTTTGCATGCTTGATTATTTCTTTAAAAGCATAGACTTTAAAAGCATAGCCAGGGTCTTGAGGCTGTTAGAGACTGGATGGGGGTTAACAAGCTTGTGCTCAATCCAGAAAAGACCGAGTGGCTGTTGTGCTTCCCTCCCATGAATTGGCCAAGTGCTCCATCTCTCAGGCTGGGGGGTCAAATTGTACGCCCCTCAGATAGGGTTCGCAACTTGGGAGTGCTCCTGGACCCTCAGCTGACTTTTGAACACCATTTGTCAGCTGTAACCAGGGGGGCATTTGCCCAGGTTCGCCTGGTGCACCAGTTGCGTCCCTACCTGAACCGGGAGGCCCTCACAACAGTCACTCGTGCCCTTGTGACCTCTAGGCTGGAGTACTGCAATGTGCTCTACATGGGGCTGCCCTTGAAGAGTATTCGGTGACTTCAGCTGGTCCAGAATGCGGCTGCACTTCGATCCACCCACGTAACACCTATCCTCCGCGAGCTGCACTGGCTGCCTGTTGATCTCTGGGTGCGCTTCAAGGTGCTACTTGTCACCTACAAAGCCCTCCATGGTATTGGATCTGGGTACTTGAGAGACCGCCTACTGCCAATTACCTCCACTAGACCGATAAGATCGCATAGATTAAGCCTCCTCCGAATTCCATCAGCCAGCCAGTGTAGACTGGCAACTACCAGGAGGAGAGCCTTCTCGGTGGCCGCTCCGACCCTCTGGAACGAACTCCCCATGGAGATCCGGACCCTCACCACCCTCCAGACCTTCCGCGCCCCCTTAAAATCTGGCTGTCCCAGCTGGCCTGGGGTTAAAGACTCTAACCCCCACTCGAATTATGTGACTGTTGAGTTCTTAAATGATGTAGTGCCTTTATGTTGTAAATTGTTTGTCCTTCCCCCCCCTTTGAACTTTGAGCCGCCCTGAGTCCCCCCAGAGAAAAGGGCAGCATACAAATAAAGTGAAACTAAACTAAACTAAACTAAACTTCAATTAAAAGTAAAATAAATTTCCTTTAAAAATGTGATACAAGTTGATAGATATTAGGACGGGAATAAGAAAATTATATATGTAACATAAACAATAACCTTTTTATACTATTCAGGTTTGTTTTAGGACCAAAGAAAAAAACTTTTTAAAAAAAAATCCCATTTAAAATTACCATCATCTCAGCTAGAAAAGAACTCCAATGTAGAGCTGGAAATGTAGTAGCAGAGGATGGGTGTATATATATATATATTTGTGGCAGGATAAAAGAAAGAAGATATATATATATCTTCTTTCTTTTATCCTGCCACAAAATTTCCCAGGCAACATAACTACTGGTAGGTTTCTGCTCCCAAAACTGGCCTAGATTCTGAAGGAAATACCTGCCAGTAGGATTAAACGCATTTCTATATTTCACCGCAAATCTGATCAGTGATCTAATCTAATCTACTAATATAATTCCAACAAAGTGGAAATTTAATAGTGTTTGATAAAATCTGTTTATATTTTTTTGCAGTATTATTGTAGCATGGTTAAGAAATGAGGATATTTTATTTATTTTCATTTATTTATATTTCACATTTCTGAACCAATTATTTCCCTCAAAGAGAGATTCTTTGTAATTCTTAGTTATAAACAACTATGTCTTCAGAAGCATCAAATCCAATAACAACTGGATTAACCTGATTTGTAAAAGTGTCTTTGTTACAACATTACAATATTGCTAAGCAAACTTTCTCATAAATTTCTTCAGAAAGAAAAGCATTTCTTCAGAAAAAGGAATCCGGAGTAGAAAGGAAGGTAGAAAGAGTGGTGAAAAAAACTGAAAAACAGTTCTAAGGAAACCATGAATAAAATAGATATGGTACACAGATAATTTTCCTAATGGTTGGAGAGGGAGAGGGAGAGGGAGAGGGAGAGGGAGAGGGAGAGAGAGAGAGAGAGAGAGAGAGAGAGAGAGAGAGTTTGTGTGTGTATTTTAAGACAAATATTTAAGACTATTATTTAACAAAATATTTAAATACAAATATTTAACAGTGTGTAGGTCAACTGTATCACAGTATAAAAAGCTACACTTCATCAGTATGGATTATTCTAAAGCAGGGATGTCAAAACTCATGGCCTGTGGGCTGGATGTGTCATGCGCTGGCCACCTCACCCCCATTTTAGCGAAGGGGGAAAAAGTCACAATATGTTACATGATAATAATGTGATACTGCGAGTTTGACTGTTTTAAAGCCAACCTAAAACACATTTATAAAACTGCTGATAGGGATCTTTTAGTGAAAAGTTAACAATTGAAACTTTTTAAAAGTAAATCAAATGGTTCCGTTAATGATTTTGGAACTGAAACTTCTTAAAACAGCAGTCTCCTACTCAGCATTACTCGTCCATTCACTATAGGAACAGTAAGAACGTATATTTCCTACTTACTACCTTACTCAGAGATTGGTTCAACTCCCATAATGTCTAGCTAGCAGGACTCAAGTGCCTTTAACTGGTTGAGCACATTTTCATTGAGGGTCATTAAGAATTAATTATTTCTCCCAAATCCATTTCAAAAGAAACCATAAAAAAAGGAAAAGAAACATAGATGCCCATGAAAGAAACAAATACTACACATAAAATAGTCCAGTGACAGTGAACCTTTTTGGCACCGAGAGCCTAAAAGGTCACACAGAAACGATGGGTGTGTCTGTGCTAGTTGATGCCGCACTCCAGAAAAGACAAAATTCTGGGTTCTGGTGCACATGTGCACCTGACAATCAGCTGGCCAGTGTGCATGCGCACACTGGTTTTCAGAACTTCCATGCACAAAAAGGACAGCTGATCGTTGTCTGTGTATGTGCACCAGAAACCCAGAAGACAAACAGGCAAGGCCGCATGTGTCGGGTGACATGGCTTCATGTGCTACTTTGGGCACACATGCCATAGGTTCGTCATCATGGGAACAGCCCAAGCACACGGTCAGTTGCCTCTTGAAAAAGCATCTTTGGGACATTTTGGTGAGAGAGAGAAGTGCCATGAGGACTGGCTCCAGCATGAGACCAAAAGCTTGGAAGTCTAAACCTTTGCTCCTGGTGACTGACTCATATTGGATTGCTCAACATTAACCTGGGACAAATAATGAAATATGTGTGGGTTCATTATACAAATACTATAACTTGTGTACCCAGGGAAGAGATTGGGATGCAAGTAGGTAAACATGATACTTGTGTAATGATGACACAACTCATCAGTTTTACATCACTGTGGTTTACTGCATAATCCACTGAAGTGAAAAATGGAAAAAGAGTGAAGGTAACATCGAGCAATTAATCCCTGAACACTTGGAAAACAAAATGCAACAATTTGGGCAGAGAGAAGTTTTGCATACTTTAATCTTTCAGATGTTAGTTGAACAGTCCCTAGGTGACTATGTGCCAAATATGTTCCAGTGCGATTTTTTTCAAACTTGGCAATTTTTAAAGGGTGTGGATTTCAATTTCCAAAATTCTAGAAGTCCACAACTCCCAGAAGTCCTCACATCTTAAGCTTGGCAAGTTTGAAAAACGTTATTCTAGTGGATCCTGTATTGAGCAAAGGATTTAACTAGATGATCTCTAATAGATCTTACCACTATACTATATTTATGGGAAAATAATGCTTTGCTTTTCTGTGTTAAAGACATAAATTTCTAAACTCTGTTAAAAGAACAGTATCTTCCTTTTGATAATCTTACAGAGTTAAGTGAAACAAATGCTTACCAGATTAAAAGAAAGGTTAACAATGGAACAAAATGTGTGGCATCTATATTGGCTACTCTTAGAATTCCTTAATATCCACTTGATATGTTTAAAATGCCACTAGGTGTCTCTAAGCCATAGAATAACACTTCTAGTCTCAAGGAGAGGACGGCGAATGCTGGCTGGGGAATTCTGGGAGTTGAAGTCCGGACATCTTCAAGTTGCCAAGGTTGAGAAACACTGGTCTAGACTAACAATTATTTTAAAAAGTAATTCTGATACCAGTTTGACTTGGGGGGCTCAACATGACCAGGAGATATAAATGAAGTAAAAGTGAAGTAAAAATTGAAATAATCCATAAACAAATTGTTTTATTGCAGGCGTTTCCCAATTATGGTATAGTTATCTGTACAAAATAAAAATAATACAAAATTGCAGAAAGGGTTTTGATCTATTTATTGACGCAGCTACCTCCTAGTTCCACAAAGTCTCAGCCTGAAGAAGCAGACTTTATCATCTTTCTGATCTAGGATTTAAGACAGGGGTGAAATGCTACCAGTTTGGGCCAGTTCACCTGAAACAATTGTAAAAAATCCTACTGGTTCGCAGTTATTTAAAAAAAAAAAGTTCCTATGATCACTGGTGGCACAGCCAAAAACAAGGGGTAGGGGTTCCATTTTTTGCTCCCAACAGGCTCCCCTTAAGCCTGCTAGGCCAAAACTGGGGGGAAGTAAAAAAACAACAACAGGGGGGGTCTGTTTTTGCTCCCAGCAGGCTTCCCTGAGGCCTGCTAGGCCAAAAATGGGTGGTGAGGGTGCTGACAAAGAAAGAAGGAAAGAGAAAAAGAGAGAAATAGAGAAATAAATAAATAAAGAGAGAGAGAGAGAGAGAGGGAGAGAGAGAGAGAGAAATAAAAAAAGAAAGGGAGGGAGGGAAAAAGGAGAAGGAAGGAAGGACTACAAACTTGGCACTAGACGCAGCTTCAGACGATAATCGAGGGCTGGAAGGGACATGGCGATCATCTAGTCCAACCCTGTTCCAGCAGGACATTGTTAAAGTGAGTTTCTGTCTTTTGATTCTCCAGTTATATGACTACATAGTCACAAGACCCCACCAAGCCACGCCCTACCAAGCCACGCCCACAATACTGGTAATTAAAAAAAATAGATTTTACCACTGATTTAAGAGTCTCCACCTTTAAAGGTTAAATGTTTTCCCTTCTAAATCTGAATTAGCCCACAGCTAATTCACAGAGTCCTTATTTAACTCTACCTGCCTCAGTAACCATTTTAACTTACTATATTTTTTGGAGTATAAGACACACCTTTTCCCCCCCTAAAAGAGGGTGAAAATTTGGGTGCATCTTATACACTGAGTGTAGCCCCGCCCACTCACCAGCCCCAACCTTTCGCCTCTGCCTCCCAGCAATTTACCTCCTTGCAGCAAATGGCTTGTGGAGGGTATGGCAATTCCTGCAGCCTGAAACAGCTGATCATCCAAAAGGCCATGGTGAAATTGAAAGTGAAATGGGCTGTTTGCTGTAAGGAGGTAAGTCATTAACTATAAATGCTTATAGAAGGTTCAAATTATTAAATTTATTTTTTAAAGACTGCTTTATTATTGTTCTAGACAACCTAGCCAAATGAAGAAGCTTTTTAAGAGCTTTAAGAGCCAAGGTGGCGCAGTGGTTAAATGCAGCACTGCAGGCTACTGCTAGATCAGCAGGTCAGCAGTTCAAATCTCACCGGCTCAGGGTTGACTCAGCCTTCGATCCTTCCGAGGTGGGTAAAATGAGGACCCAGATTGTTGGGGGCAATATGCTGACTCTCTGTAAACCGCTTAGAGAGGCCTGAAAGGCCTATGAAGCGGTATATAAGTCTACTGCTATTGCTATTGCTATTTTAAAATAAATGCTTGATCTGAAGAGGCCCAGTGCTATTGTACCTTCTTTTAAAGAGCAGAGAATAATGTATACTTCCAGAAAGCCACATCAATTTTAACAGCATCTGTATAAGTATAGTCTGAAATGTAACGTCACAAATATTGTATGTCATATTTGCTGTTTGCTGCAAGGAGTCAAATTTCTGGGAGGCAGCTTTCATCCCAAAAAGCTAAGTGTGTCTTATACTTTAGAGTGTCTTATACTCCTAAAAATAAGGTAGAATGGTACTGAAGGAGGACTTGCCGTGACTGCAGTATTTCTGTTGACAGACGATTGCAATCCACGTAACTGACCTGCAATTATGATGCTTCTGGTGTCCTAAGGTCACGTGGTTGCCATTTGCAATTTCACTGCCAACTTCTAACACGCAAAATCAATGGAAAAGCCAGCAGGAGGTTGCAAAAGGTGAACACCTAACATCACCCCTAACGAATGTGCAGGATTAACTTAATGACAGCAACCTAGGAAGTCAGCAATCTGTGACATTATGCTTTACTATATTGCTAAGCGACGGGCTTGCCCATTCCAATTATTATCATTAAGCAAAGGCAACCTGTAAAAAGACAGTAGTAATATATGAACAACAATTTCAGTTCAGTCCTACATAGGACTAAACAAAAGATTCACTGAACATCATAATTTGTTTATAAGACATAGATTAAAAATAAATAGCATACTAGCCTTTGCTGTTATATACCAAGTACTGAAAAACTCAGAAATCAGAAAACTGACAATTATATTTCCTTAGTGATTAGTGCAGCATTTATATTTAGCATACACTAATAAAACTTATAAAAAAAATAAAATATTAAATACCCTGCATGACAGCAACACAACTGAGGTTAAACAAAGAGACTCATTTAATACAACTGAAAAACGGAGGAATAAATGTGTGAAGACTTCAAACCCCCCCTTCCCTCTGCACATGCCGTTTGTCCTAGAAAGCCTGATAAATCCGAAGACATGATGCCGTCTCCAACAATCTGACATTTTAAACAACCGCTGACTTGCAGAGAATGTTTTTCTTTCATGAAATAAACTATTTCCTTTCGTTCACAGCTGGTTATCAGGGTTGAGGTCAGGTGTTGATTGAAAGAATAAAAGACCAGACTTCATAGGATGATATATTCCGTAGTTCCGCTGTCGGTGTCCTTACAACTGCATTAGAACTTTTATCTTTTTTGGATTTGGGCAATTAGTTTTGCTATACTGGGAGTTAAATTGCCCAGATGCTTAAGTTATTGAACTTGGATACAGGGCTGTAGGGCTATGTAGGAGATAGCAAATAATGAAACTGTATTGGAACAGTGTCAAAAATCCAGATTTGCCATTACTTCAAACACTTTATTAACATCCACAATCTTGATATAATTTTAATTTTACTATATTTAACAATTTGTTCTATGTTCCATTAAGCTTACTGCTTAATGACTAATATATTCAAAGGTTTATATTCTACATAGCAAATATTTTAAACACTACTGCTTCTAATTCAGAGTATCTATTCTTTAATGCAATCTAACTATTTGGATTGGCCAAAATGATATTCTTCCTAATATAAATCAGTGTTCATTATCCAATTAATTTTGGACACCGTTTTCCTAGTTCACTTCCATTTTTCCCCCAGAAAAATGGGTATTATTTGGAAAAGTTCTATTGCTTATAGCCACAATAATTTTCAACAATAGAAAAAAAAGGAACTGGTGTATTGTAGTATGTTTATCAGTAGAATTATAAAATACTATAAGAACAAAGGGATTAATTTTTGTTCATAAAAGAAGAGCATTCATTTTTTAGAAATGTTATCATTTTATTGAAGGCAGACTGTCAGATTTGCCAACTATTAGTAACACGGTAAGAAGGTAAGTTTTGGAGCATATGTTTCAATAGTTAAATGTTTAAAAAGAATAGTTAAATTTTATTCTTCTTTATTTTTCTGCTATTTGTCAAACTGCACACTCACTTTATTTTTCCAAAAAGTCAGATAAAGGTAAAGGATCCCGTCGCACATATGTGCTAGTTATTCCCTACTCTAGGTCTAGGGGGTGGGTGCTTATTTCTGTTTCAAAGCCGAAGAGCCAGCACTGTCTAAAGACATCACCGTGGTCTTGTGACCAGAATGACTAAACGCCAAAGGCACACGGAACACTGTTACCTTCCCACCCAAGGTGGTCCCTATTTTTGTACTTGCACTTTTACATGCTTTTGAATTGCTAGGTTGGCAGAAGCTGGGGCAAGTAACAGGACCTCACTACATTACACGGCGCTAGGAATTCGAACCACTGAACTGCTTACCTTTCTGATCAACAAGCTCAGCGTCTTAGTCACTGAGCCATTGTGTCCCTATCTTTTGCTAGTACATAGGCTTTTATTCCTAGAAAATAATTTTAAAGTTTATTTTGATCATTTAGGTATAGATATAAAAATGAAAAAATAATATTCCGAGCACCTAAACAATGAAAAGTTACTGTTTATTTAACAAGATTATTAAGAACAGATCCCAATACCCATTATTTCCAACCACTGTCAATGCAGATTGAGAAAGTTTATTCATAGTTTGGAAAAGAAGCCTTTTTCTCATTTGTATTTCTTAATGCATTGCTTTGAAGTTGTGACTGCCATACATAATATTTTTTTTCCCTTCTATTTCCATTACCTGGGAGGCTGGCCCTAAGCTTTACCAACACTAATGGCCTAAATTCATTCACCTAGCTTACCATGCAACAAACAAACACAACAACAAAATTCAGATTCAGTTTATTTAAAATGCAATCTTAATTATGAGGGCTCTGCACACTTTTGGAAATGAAAAGGAAGACATGCTTTGGTCCACATATGAACACAACACTTTCCTGCGGTTCACTTAAGCAGTCCAATTTCTTAAAGACTCATAAATCTGGAAAAAAAGTGCCCCTACTTTAGATGTCATCTTAATGTGTAGCTTCTTTAAAACAACCATTTATTTTTTTCTAGAATCAGAAGCCTCAAAATGGCAGCCTGCTTTCACAAATAGTAGGATGAGTGGTTCTGTCTACATGTGATCCAAACCATATCTTATTAAACATTTTTGAGGTAGTCCTCAATGTACAACCACAATTGAGCCGAAAATTTCTGTTGCTAAGTGAACTATTTTTATGAGTTGTGCCACATTTTATGACATTTTTGGCTATTTTTAAGTTAATCACTACAGTTGTTAAGTGAATCATTGATCATTACGTTAATCTGCCTTGCCTCATTGACTTTTCTTTCGTTTGGGAAGGTTGCAAGAGATGATCACATGACACCAGGAGAGTGCAACTGTCATAAATACATGCCAGTTGCCAAGTGTCACTGTTTTTAGTGCTGATGTACCTTTGAGATGTTCATAAATGAACGGTTGTAAGTTGAGGACTGTTTGTATAGTGTGCACAGCTCTAATAATAATAATAATAATAATAATAATAATAATAATAATAATAATAATAATAATAATAATGTATGTATCTGTACTTGCCTAAGGAATGTTAAAAACCTATCAATTTCAATTCAATATCCCCAATAAAGAAAAACGATACTTTCTGGATGCTTATTAAAATATTTGCAAGCTTCTAAACAAGTGTTTCCTTTCTACAAAAGCCTAATGTAATTGTCACATGGTAATCTGATTTGTTGGGAAACAAGCTTCTTTTCAAAATACTGGCTGTTACAAAGCTTCTTATTTTCTGGACAAATTAGTTACTGTTCTTCAAACTTTCTTGCCTCAAAACTATACATATTTATTTTATTTCAATACTTCTGCAAAATAAATAAAGTGGAATGTTTCATCCTGATGCTATTTACACATGAAGAAATGAAATTTAAAACAAGTTATTTTTACAGCCTTAAAAGGAAAAGGGTCTATAAAACACTTCAACAAGTGAATGCTGTTTATATAACACTGAAATACAATGAAGATTGGCTTCCCTATATATTAAATATCACATAATAAGGCCAACTTAGAGAATGGTTGTAAGGGAAAATATATGGTGTTAAGATAGAAATCACATGTGTGTGCGTATATGTGAGGATGTATCAGTAATGGTTTTCTCTTACCTTTGCTACCAGTTAGAAACTGGGAGCGTGTGTGCTCGCTTTACTCACGTACGGCATTTTTGCACATATACAGAGCGTCCATGATGACATATGGGTGGGTGGGCAGAGCCTCCCGCCGCTACAGATTCACCCGAACTGGGGCGAACAGGCAGAATACCATCTCTAGGGAGTGTGTGTGTGTGTGTGTGTGTGTGTGTGTGTGTGTGTATGTATGTATGTATGTATGTATGTATGTTGGCAGATGAGATATAAGAAGAGGTGGTTCCTCACATAACCAGATCCAGAGCCCTGTAGGATCTACATCTATGTTGCTTTCCATATTAAAAACAACAACCAGCCCTTCGAATTACATCTAGAAGCCAACCAGTAATCAATGCAGCTCTGAAGCAGCAGGGCCAGCTGAATATATTGGATTACAGCAGGGGTGAAATTCAGCAGGTTCTGCTGAAATTTTGAGTAGTTCAAAGAACTGGCAAATACCATCTCTGGCTGGCCCCCAGAGTGGGGTGGGAGTGGAGATTTTGCAGTATTCTTCCCCTGCTACGCCCACAGAACCGGTAGTAAAAAAAAATGAATTTCACCACTGGATTATAGCAACCTATAATTGCACAGGCTTCTGCATTCTGCATCAATGTAGTTTATGGATGCTCTTCAGGACAGTCTTACATATAGCATATTACAGTAATTCAAGTGGTAAGTGTCTAGAAGCCTGTGAGCAGGGTTTTGTAGTTCACAAAATGTTAGAACTGCCTGCAGTGGAAATATGGAAAACTATTGGTTTTTCGAAGAGTTAATCATACAATCTTGATTTCCCCCCCCCCTTTATATTAAGAACAGTCTAGAAGTTTAGAGCTCATTCTGACCTAACTTGCTTGTGTTTTTCTCTTAATTACTGAACAAAATAAAAATAAAATCTTAATGTAGTTTCAAAGCTTTTCCTGCTCAGAATGTCTCACATTAGGTTCCCATTGCAGAGTCATAGTCAAAGTTGGGTCTTGCATTGACCATAGCAGGGTCATAAAGTCATGGTGCCAGACTTAAAAGAAAACACTTAGGAATTATTGTTTAGTGGGAGCTTCTGCACAGAACTTAACACTGGGTACTATGGAAACTGGACTATACTTTTGGGGTATTAAGGAGTTTTTAGCAGCTTCTAGAAGCCGCTTCTAGACTTAAATCTTAACTTAAGATTTAAGTATCATCTTGCTTGATATGTTTATGTTTTGCTTTTAAATCTTTGTTTGGGTAATAATAAAATTTAAATGTCCCTTGATTTACTGTGTTTATTGGGGTTCCAAAATTGCCTGGCCAATTGATCACTTCCCTGACACTTGTGCAAAACAAAGTTAAATATACAAAACCTCTTCTAAATTACAATTGATCCCTGTCTTCAAACATAAGCTATAAATCTCTTCCAGAGAAACAGAAATGCCTCTATTACAGATCCGCCCCATTTGCTTTTCAAAGGGGATGGAAAAGTGGATGGTTTCAGCTGAAATAATGATGAAAAGAAAGGATGATTTCTGGGACTTTCTCATCCTTCACGGGAGATGGTGAAGGACAGAATGTCCTATCATGTCCCTGAGATGGGTGGAAAGAAGAGGGTGGGAGAGTAAAGTGGAAGCAGCTGGAAAGCTAGAAGAGGAAGATAAGAAATATTTAGGCATGTCCATTGCAATGAATACTCCTCTTACTAAGGCATGGCTGTCTCTTAGCCTAATAGGACAAAGAAGTAGTAAAAGGGAAACAAGCTGGACCTTGAGACAGTTTTATCAATATAAATTGAGGCCCTTAATTGGCAGGTGCTGGTTTTCTACTCTAATTACAACTTTCCCCCCAGCCATAATCTCTGTTTACTTTCTTTTTCTTTATTCCTGTGAGAAGCACCTATAATTAATAGGCACATAACCTTGAGCAAATAAAATATATATTAAAAGGACATAGAAATATAGTAGGTCTAAACAGGACCACTTTTTATCAGCCTTCCAGCACTGGTGGGGAAGAAACAGACAACATATATTTTACAATAAAAACAATTCATTTCTCTCTAGTGTAACTAAGTGATAGCATCTTGCGCATCTGCCCACTTCACAAATTCCCTTCTTGCCTGTCCTTGGAACCAATTACCAAATTCTGTGGCTTCAGGAACAAGCCAATTAGCCAGAGAAATGCATATGGTTACAGTTTGAGATTAGAATTACAAACTGTAAATTAGATTTTTCTTTTCTTTCTATGACTAACCTCAGGAACAAAATTTTCAGTGCTTTGTTCTTTATTGGTCAATGACCCTAATAGAGTTATGCCAATTAATTTAGTTAATTTAGTCAAATAAAAGAAGAATCAATAAGTACATGCAGGATAAGTTACTTCAATTCTAAGGAATTTTTCTTTGTTTATCTGCATATAGTCCTTAGCAAACTTGCACATGATAACTAAAAACCTGTGTTGAATTGACTTAAGAACCTATTAACACCAAAGTTAATGGTGTTACATTAATGACTCTACATTAACTAAACAGTCAAGAGGCAAGCTGTTCTACAAGAGACAAGTTCCTACAAAGAAAACCTACTTTGGACCCTTTCCTGTTATACTTCGAAATAGCAATAACACTTAGACTTATATATTGCTTCACAGCCTCTTTAAGTGGTTTACAGAGTCAGCATAGTGCCCCTAACAATCTGGGTTTTAATTTTACTGATCTTGTAAGGATAGAAGGCTTCAGCCTATGAGAATAGAGCAGCTGGCAGTCAGCAGAATTAGAATGCAACTGTGCAGTCTAACCACTGCACCACCACAGCTCTCAATATGTGCAGACATCTATCAGGCATTCTCTGTACCCTTAGATTGGGCAGGCAGACTCTAGATGGGATAGGTAGTCTTACACAGATTTGCAAGTGATAACCAGTGCTCTGAATTGTAATAGGAAATATATCAACAACCTAGTGCTGCTTCCAGAGCAATTATGTTATATAGTAATAATGAGATTATCTAATAGACCTTTGCTCTTTGCATCAGTTTAACTTTTCTGGGTGATTTTTAAGGGCAGCATCCTGAAAAACGAATTATAGTATTCCATAAAGCACATGACCTAGACCAGTGATGGAGAATCTTTTTTGGCTCGCATGCCAAAAGTGGGGGAGAGCACAGGAGGGGTCATGCACGGGGGTGCCACACCCATAATGCAATGTGCAAACCCCAGCATGCATGCATGCATGAGTGGCACTCCCCCAATTTTTGCATGCTTTTTTCACGCTCTCCAGGCTCCAGAGGCTTTTTAGGAACCTGGGGAGGAGGAGAAAGCCTCCCCTATCCCCCCAGAGGCCGTCCGGAAGTTTTAGGAGCTTGCCCGAAACCAGAGGAGTGCAAAAAAACCCGCCCCTATGGGAAAACCAGAAGTTCAGGAACGGACTTCCAGATTGCTCGTAGGGACAGTTTTAGTCCTCCAGAGCTTTCAGGGACCTTCTGGAGGCTTCCCTGAAGGCTCTGAAAGACAAAAAAATGACGGTTTTGAACAAAGGTTCAGAGATTCGTGGAAGCAACATCTAGGATATCTAATGATTTTTTAAAAATCAATTTTTGGTTTATTTCTAATTTATAAATTGCATCTAATTTGTTTTTCCAATACATACTGTTATATATTGGAGCTGAGTATTTCTACTCAGTTGCATTAATGTAGAGAAGTGATGGCTCATGTTTCTATATATAGATTTACATACTGTATGATTGATGACTAATGTTCTGAGTCAGTATGTTTGGGGTTTCTCATCTGATGTCTAAATCAAAGAATCTAGGAAGAGAAAGTTAAAAGTTCGCAGCTAGGTTGTTGGTCTCATTTAGCAAGAACCCACTTTCATTTGTGGCTTCCATTCGTGAGCTTCTTTTTCAAAACAAAACCTCCCAAATAGACCTTCGATTTTCTAATTATATATTATAGAATCGCTTAGAACAGCAATAGAAAGTTGGTCAGTCTCCCAAGATCCTTCCATGTTAACTTCACTAGCTACAATTGTTTTGGGTTGTATTTCAACAATATTTGGAAGAAGGTAAGTTGCCAATCCTCGTTTTATATGTACTAAGAAGAATAACTAATAATGAAAGCACTGCAGAAGTACCAGAAAAGCAGGAAAGAGTGGAAAATAAATAATAGGCCAAGACTTAAGAATTAGGCACAATTCCCTAATAAAATTGTTGCATTAGCTGCTTAAAATATTCTTGGAAGTGAATAATAGTTTGACTGGAATAGATATTTTCAATTTGGGATGAAGGCAGATATGAAGCCCTTTAGATGCTGTTTCACACCAGGCCCTTTTAAAATCCAGTCACTGTAATTGGTAATCTGATCTTCCAATGTAAAACCTCTTACTTAATACCTATTGCTTGGCAATAATAGAGAATATTTGTAGCACCGGGTTGTAGCACCGGTGCTCTTTGAAGTTGGCAGTTTCCTTGCAGGTGTTTCATTACCCAAGTAGGTATCAGCATGTTGATGTTACCTAGTTTGGGTAATGAAATGTCTGCAAGAAAGCAGCCAAGCTCAGAGAGCACAAGGACACCTCACCTATTTCTTCTATTTTAAGATGAAAGGTGCAAAGCAGATGCACAATTCCTTAATAAATTGTATTAGCTGTTTAAAATATTCTTGGAAGTGAATAATTGTTTGACTGAAATAGATATTTTGGTACAAAGGCAGGAAGAAGTGAAAATATATGGGGGGAAATGGGAAAAGTGTAACAGCAGAAGTCCAATGTAGGGAGTAACAGATGTGACTTTAAGGGGAAAAAAGGATTATTAGCCAGAGATGTGGGAAATAATTTGCCCTGACTGACCAATTTAGAGAAGAATTTGCTAACAGCCTGTGAACTACATTGGTGAGTCAAGGCACTTCAGAAAATTTAGAAAAATGTTTTAATATTGTGTTATAACTGGACAGATGATGAACAAGATGAGATAGGAAAAATAAAAGGGAAACCTTTTACAGCCTGTGTTCACTTTGTGAACCGAGCTTTTTTTCCCTCCAGTCCACCACCAGAATTTCTCTTTCCATGTATTTTTCAAACTCCAGCACTGGAGAAAACAAGCTCAGATTTTTGTGATCTAAGGTTTTTTTCCCTCCACCCCAATGACAGAGTTCACTCACACCTACCACCATTGCCGTGGTGCTCTACAAAGCCCAGTAGAGCAGGGGTCACCAATCCTTTGGACTTCAGGACCACACCAAATTCATAATTTAAAACCTACAAAACACTGGGGGGGGAGGATCAGCCACCTATCTGTCTGCTTCTGTGAGGCCCGAGAGAAAGCGCCTTGAAATCTCCTTTCTGTTCCTTCTCTCAAGAAGTTTGGTCAATCTGAATGAAGAAAATGAGGACGGACAGACTGACAATGGTTTGCTGATGTTGGTGGAAAAGTCGGTCCTGTATTAGTAGTAGTCACAGGACTGGTCCTTTGGTCATCCTGGAGCAGCTCCTCCACCCGGTTCCACCGGCCTGCAGGGGAGCTGCCTGCTCTCTGGCAGACAAGTGCACCTGGGTGGAGGAGCTGGTCCAGGATGACCAAAGGACCAGTCCTATGACTATTACAGTTCTGGAAAATGGGACCAGCCCATGATGAGGCTAGAAATTTCTGCCATGTGCAGTGTGCAACTTTGCAGGTGGTGCAATGTGCAAAAAGAAGTGCAGCCCTTACTGGCCAGAACAAGGTAATGGTGCTGTTCCAGGGGTGTGTGGGCTAAGTGGGCCAAAGCGCTGATGGTGATGGCTGGAAGGCGTGGGAGCGAACCGCTGCCTGTAAATGCACAGCATCAGCATTCCGCCTTCACTGCACTATGTTTGCACCAGCTGGTGATGCCAAGGCAGCTCTAATCTCCTGCCTCGGACCGGAAAACTGCATCCGGAAAGCACTACAGCAGAGAGAAGCAGCCGGAGTCAACCCTAACTTTGCTCCTCTTGTCTCTCGAGGAGCCTGGCTGAAGTTTCCTGTGCTGTTTCAGTGAGCGCTCAAGACCTCAAACCTCACTCTTGAGCGCTCAAATTTGCAGTGGGCCATCTATAATCCACAATGGACAGCAAAGATAGGTTGACCCTTTCCACTAACAGGCCAAGATAACTGCCTGATTGACCCCAGCCTGTGTCTGGGATTCAAAGCGCTGAAGTGTGATTGGCGCAGGAAACTTCAGCTGGGCTTCTCGAGATAAATGCAAAGATTTCTCTACGGACCACAAAATTTTCTCAGGGGGCATCGATTGGTGACAATTGCAGTAGAGGGCTTGAAAAAAGAAACTAAGATCATGAAGATCTAAAGCTTTTCTTTTTCTTCAGCCCCAACACTGGAGTTTCCTTCTGTGCATGGATATGGCGGAAATTCCTCATTAGTATGAATAGGTTGCCAAATTCTCAGCACACATTTGCAGGGATGCTGCAATAGCCATGACTTGAGACATACATCATAAGTCCCTTTGCTCAGGATAGTTGTAATTTCGAACAGTCTCTGAATGAATAGTTACATAAGGATTACCTGCAACCAACAGTAGGCCGGCACCCATTATTGTTCCTGTTACTCTTTTACTCAAGTAGGAAAGCTGCTGTAAACTCAGGATCTACTAATTTCATAGATGAGAAGTCAATGATAAAGATTGACAGGCTAAAAGTTGGGTTATTGTTGCAATGCATCTGACTGGAACTCACACATTAACACAGCTCTATCTTCCTTTTACGCTGATGGATGAGAAAGAAGAGTATGAAGTGGAGGCTATTCTGGACTTCACACATAAGGGAAATATTTGGAGTATCTGATATATTGGAAGGCTACCTAAAGTCAGAGCAATGATGAAAAAATGCAAAAGGCGGAACCCTGCAACTTGCTTAAAAGTTTTGTCTGCTACTCCCAGGGAAACCCAACTATATAATCTGCCACCTCTATGTTTGTACAGGATGAAGATGCATTTCCCAGCATAGGACATTTCACAGACCAGATTGGGCACAACCTGGAGAAGAATAAGATTTTCTGATTCTATCAGTTACTTGGCTACAAGACTGGCAGAACAGGCTACACAGAGCAGCAGAAAGGGGGAGGGGAGAAATGTATAGCTGTGTTATAGGACTTGCTTAGGGAGAGGAACAAAGCCATGAATTAGCAGTTTGTTCCTATGGCTTCTACCTGAGGTTTTCTGTGCAAATGGGAGGAAAAACTGAAAGTAACAGGAAATACTATAGACTATGAGAGAGATGACTAAGAAAAATCTATGATAAGTACTAATTAGGCAAAGAGAGCTGAAGTCAGGAGTGGTATTCGGGCCACATCACCCAAACAGGTAGCAGAAATCGCAGATTGATCCACCCACCCACGCCTGCCTCTATGGCATTCCATTTAGGCCGTTTGTTCACCAAAAGCACATTTTTAAATAGAACAGTGCATGTTAGTTTAATGCCTTATTATTTGAAATTTATTGCAGTACTTTTTAAAGTAATTTTAAAGCAATTTGTAACATTTATGGCATCATCCTTAAAATAATGTAATTTATGTCATGTCAGTTTTAGTGAGATAGAGAATAAATAAGGCAATCACATTAGGAAGAATATAACTATTTAAAAGAATGCAGCGATCATGTATTTCCGAATATGATTTTTTTGCAAAATGTGAAAGTGGGGAGCTTTTAAGTATTAATAAATTGATTAATCAAATTATTCAACCTCCCCTCCCCCCCCAGTTGTTAAACTGAATTGCTTTAATAACATTTCCATTGGCATAAGGTGAAGTTAAGGTTACACTTGTATTGGCAGAAAGGTAAAATTAGGTTACCTAATGAGCTTTTATGATTAGTAGTAGTCTTGCATTCATGTTACAGTACAGGTTATTTGCTATGGAAACTCTTAGAGTAAAAAATTCATTTTGCAATACCGCAGAGGGATTTGGCTGCAGAGGATTTAGTATTTAATGGTTTTCTTATGCACAGTTAAAAGAAATATTTAAAGTAAATAATATGACATTTGTTTGCTGACATTTGAAACTGAGCAGCAAAAGGCAGAATTTGAAGTTGAATTATGTACAGGTAGTCCTCGACTTACAACAACAACTAAACCCAACATTTCTGGTGCTAAGCAGGGCAATTAAATGATTTTTTTTCCATTTTATGACTTTTCTTGCCACAGTTGCTAAGTGAATCACTGCAGTTGTTAAGTTAATAACACAGTTGTTAAGTGAATCAGGTTTCTCCATGGACTTTGCTTGTCAGGAGATCACAAAAGGAGATCACATGAGTCACGGCCACTGCAACCACCATCAAATACGAGTCAGTTGCCAACCGTCTAAATTTTTATCAGGTGACTATGGGGAAGCTGCAATGGTCCTAAGTATGAAGAACGGTTCTCATTTTTTTCAGTGCCACTGTAACTTTGAATGGTCACTAAAGGAATTGTTGCAAATCAAGTATCTGTACAAATGATGAACATGTAATTTCTAAAAGATATAGAGCATATTAAAATTTGAAATTGGACAAGTAAAGAACTGTATGATAAAATGAGTTAAGAACTTTGGACATATTAATGGAACAGTAGGAAATTTACATGCTACAAATTAAAATTATTAAATGATGTATTTGCTGATACATGGTTCCAGAAAATGTATCTAAAATGTATAAAAGATATTCAGATTTATGTTAGAAATATGGACATTATGAAGAGTTATTTTATTATGCCTGGTGGATATGCAGAAAAGCTAGGAGATTTGGGGTTCAAATGCCCTAATTCAAAGAATTTTAAAGATCACACATAACCAAAATCAGAAATTTTCATCTTAGACTGATGGATAAATAAATAGTTGTAAAAAAGTCATAGAACTCAGTTTCTATATATGACTAGATATCCTGTGCAATCCCTGGGTCATCATTTCAGAGATACATCAAAGTTATAGTTGTTAATCAAGGTCTATCTATATTACTTTGCTGGTATAATTGAAATCAGTCATTAATCAGTCATTTGTTTGACTGATTAATGATTAGAAACAATCATTGGAAACAGAATGTTTAATGCACTTAAATATTTTAACAATTAAAGTACTGTATATCTAGTAATTTGAAGGTATTTTAGAAATAAATAATTCTTTTAAGTATCCACCAAAAAGAATGTGAGAAAAACTTTCAACATTTAAAATTTAAATATCTCCAATGATGCATCACTGTAATTCATGCATTCTTGAGCTCATGCATATTTATGCAGATCGTGTCTCCAATAATAAACAGTATTTTCAAGTAGGTCTTAGCCTTCTGTCTCACAAATCAGCAGAAGTGCTGAATATTTCAGAAGCTGGTATAACCCACTCAAAACCAGAGCACAATGTACACTGAAAGTTAAATCTAACAAAAGGTACCTCAGACGAAATCTCTACACTGAATTACAGGAGAGGTGCCAGTCACTCAATTTCTGATGAAAATGTGAATTCAATCAGAATAATGGGATAATGGGAATAAGATTAAATAGGTTGTAGCTACACACATGTAGCTACATACTCATTAAGAGGCACCCAAATCAATTTGAAGCATTGGCTCAATTAGATTTGTTTTCAGGATTTAAATCAAAAGAGTGTTTCAACTAAAACAAATTGAATTTTCATAGAGCCATACTGTTTAATTAGGACAGAACCTCACATTGGAACTTCATGTTGGAAACATATAGAGGTATATGCCCATTCACTCAGAAGAAAGTCCCACTGTTTTCAACAAGATTTGTTAGTATGGATATACAGAATTGCTATTTTAATTATATTGCAATGGAGATTGTCTCCACATGAAGGTAAGTTTAACTCCCAACAACTGCTGGCCAGGACAATCTATGGAAGGAGATTTTGAATTTGTTGCTCAGCAGGATTTGGAAGATCCCTCTCCCTAAGAGAGCATTTTGCCACTTCTCAGTTCATAGCAAAAAAGTGGAAAATAACTGACTTTTTTGTATTTCAAAACAATGCTGTGAATATTTTTAATAACATCTTTTATAAGGGGCTATTACTATTCAAAGTTTAGCATGACTACAACTAGTTACAGATGGATTACTAGAAACAGCCAGCTTTTTCCTTTATGGGTTCTCTTGATGGGATGAGAAAAGAGAAAGATAATGGAAGTTAAAAGGTATCTGAAATTGAAAGTAATTATAAATATACAGGATGTCTGTCTATGGTTGATAGTAAACTAAGCTATTTGCTTAACTATATTCATTGAATAAACCATAATTAACTGGAATAAGCATGCTAAGCCAGAATCTCATTAATAACTTACACTAATCACTTTAAGGCTTAGCACAACGGAATACAGGGTGTCTAATTCTAGGGTAACAAATGGAAACTGGAGAGAATAATTTGATGAGCATACGTTTTCTTCAATGAAGTGAGAGCTTAGTTGGAAGCGAAACCTGGATTCTTAAACCATGTTAGTTTATTAATTTTTTCCCTAGCCTCTTTATATTCATTCTAATTGGCATGGGGTGGGGATGGGGGGCAACAACCAGAAGGCTCCTCTCACCAAATGTGCAAATATACCAGCTGTATAATCTGATTTTTAAGTGTGTGACTAATTAAAAAAAAAACTTAATCTGATCATAGTGTTAAGCTTTTTGCTCTTGGTAAATTCCTAATTAATGCATCTGCTCACAGAGAAAACTAAGTGTAAGGAATTGGACACCATGCACTAAGGGAATATACTCTTGAACAATATACTAGTATTGTTCTTGAACAATATGCTAGTATTCTCTGGGATACTGGCTTATTGTTTTATGTTATATACATGGACAAGAATTGAAATCCAACTAAGTAACTGGCATTTTTGCTACTGCATGTACACAATGTTGTTGGTGGAGGGTAAAAACATGAATCTGTATGTATTGAATGCAGTAATTAAGTGGGATGAAGAACCCTGCAGCTAAGTATATTTAGAGAATTCATACAGTAAAGTCAGCTCTCAAGTGAAGTTCTTAATAACAGGGAATTGAATAGGAAATGATTTAGTTGGATTACAAGCACAATCACAACAGAGCTATTTTTACCACTTTGAACTGTAAAATGTCCAATTGCCAAATAACATCTTTTTTCATCTATTATATTCCTTGTCTATCTTAATCCTTTTAACTGAGTGCAAGTCAAATACCTGTAACCTATTAATAATTTCAAGTAAATATTAAATGCCATTAAATGCTTTAAGATAATTATATTGTCTCTTCTTCTTGATATAATAAAAAAACATTTTTGTTTCCTAATATTTAAGAAGTTACCATAATACATACTTTTTAAAAAATGATATTAATGCAGGGGAGTGAGTCAAACTAATGCATTAGACTTTTTAAAAATAGAACAAACGACATGGGGAAATATATATACAGGTGAAATTCGAAAAATTAGAATATCATACAAAAGTTCATTTATTTCAGTAATGCAACTTAAAAGGTGAAACTAATATGTGAGATAAGACTCATTATATGCAAAGCAAGGTAGTTCAAGTAATGATTTGTCATAATTGTTATGATTATGGCATACAGCTCATGAAAACCCCAAATCCACCATCTCATATTATATGCAATCAATAAAATAAGGATTGTACATAGAACAATATCAGAAAGCATGCATATGTACTCAGTACTTGGTTTGGGCCCCTTTTTCAGCAATTACTGCCTCAATGCGGCTTGGCATGGAAATTATCAGCCTATGGCACTGCTGAGGTGTTATGGAAACCAGGATGCTTCAATAGCGGCCTTCAGCTCTTCTGCATTGTTCGGTCTCATGTCTCTCATCTTTCCCTTGGCAATGCCCCATAGATTCTCTATGGGGTCAGGTCAGGCAAGTTTGCTGGCCAATCAATCACAGTAATCCCACAGTCATTGAACCTCCTGCTAGACGGCTTTGTTGACCCCAGTCTTAATGAAGCACAGTGGTCCAAAGTCCTGTTGCTCATTGGTCCAAAGTCCTCTTTTCTGATGAGAGCAACTTTTGCCAAAAGCACCAAAACCTGGTTCAATGACTGTGGGATTACTGTGCTTGATTGGCCTCTCCATTCTTCCTCCATACTCTGGGTCCTTAGTTTCCAAATGAGATGCAAAAGTTGCTCTCATCAGAAAAGAGGACTTTGGACCACTGAGCAACAGGACTTTGGACCACTGTGCTTCATTAAGACCAGGTCAACGCAGCTGTCTACCAGGAGATTTTGGAACACTTCATGCTTCCTTCCGCAGACAAGCTTTATGGGGATGTTGACTTCATTTTCCAGCTGCCCACACTGCCAAAAGCACCAAAACTTGGTTCAATGACTGTGGGATTACTGTGCTTGATTGACCAGCAAACTCGCCTGACCTGAGCCCCATAGAGAATCTATGAGGCATTGCCAAGAGAAAGATGAGAGACATGAGACCGAACACTGCAGAAGAGCTGAAGGCCGCTATTGAAGCATCCTGGTCTTCCATAACACCTCAGCAGTGCCACAGGCTGATAGCTTCCATGCCACGCCGCATTGAGGCAGTAATTGCTGAAAAAGAGGCCCAAACCAAGTACTGAGTACATATGCATGCTTATACTTTTCAGAGGTCCAATATTGTTCTATGTACAATCCTTGTTTTATTGATTGCATATAATATTCTACTTTTCTGAGATGTGGATTTGGGGTTTTCATGAGCTGTACACCATAATCATCACAATTATGACAAATCACGGCTTGAACTATCTTGCTTTGCATGTAGTGAGTCTTATATATTAGTTTCACCTTTTAAGTTGCATTACTGAAATAAATGAACTTTTGCACGATATTCTAATTTTTTGAGTTTCACCTGCATTTTTTCACATCATTAAATCATTTTTTTAGTATTAACGAACAAAGTTGATGAGAAACAATCTAATCACTTTCTCAAATATTTTCAGCTTTTTCTCATTCATTTATTTACAGTGCATTGTTGAACAGGGAAAGAATGACTTATCTTCCTTCATGGCATGAAGTTGCACTGAACGATTTATTTTTGTTCTTATCCCCTTTGATCAGAATTCTGCAAAGATATTCTCAGGCATACTTAAACTAATTGCCCTGTAGATTTTGCAGGTTGTTGTTTTTTTTTTGCGCTATTTTTCCTTTATATGTGGGGAAATAACAGCATGATACCAATTGTTGGGCACAGATATAGCCTTTGAACACACATTAAAAACAAATCCTAAAACCCCTCTAAACCATATTTAGCTTTGCTCCACTTACATTTGCAGCCTTTTTTTTGCTTTTTCAGCATTCTCATACCATTTATAATTTCCTTTTTATTATTTTAATTGAACACTAACATTTATAGCATTCAATTCCACTATGACATATTATTGTCCCCACACAAACCCTTAAACTTTTTCTCAGCATTCTCTTCTTTCATTTTTAATCCAAATCATTTCACTATTTTTAAGGACATTCAGTCTCTGGAGGCTGTTTAGCTGTCTTCACTCATATGCTAACTAACTTATTATTTCCATCAAATATTTTTTCTTTGTCTATTAATGTAGTGATGGACTTTCTCTTGGTTAATGCATCTATCCCTCCTCACAACTGAATGTCCCAGAGTTAAGGTTCTTGGAAAATACAAGATGATTTTCTTAAAAAAAAAAAAAAAACACAACAGACTGGTTTTACATTTCCTACACTAGTTCCTAATTTTTGCTGGGGATTTCAATGCCAGATATCATCTGACAACAAAGTTCTCTTTTCATATTTTAAACCTCCTCTGTATTATTTACACAAGCTGCTTCAGCTCAGTCTTTGCCAGTCTATGGATAACCATATAACTCCTGCAGATAAACTATAGCATCCTACTTCAAAGCAAACTCACTTAGAACATACAAATATATAATCCTTCAACTAAAAGATACTGCAAATGCTGTATTGGTTACCCAGTTTTTAATCTTTCCCTGAACTTTTAATAACTAAACAGTTCATAAATACTCAACATCCTTGAAGCATTAGATGTTTATTACTTACTCACAAAGCTTTTTTAAACTTTAGAGATGATGCTTGCTTAGTGACTGTAATTGGGATTGGAATTTCCATCACTAAGTGATATGGTTGTAACCATGCTGCTTAGCAATAGCACTTTTGCCAGCCCCCAGTTACTATCACTAAGCGAATAACTGTGTGTCATTAACCGAGAACTACAGGACTACAACTTTCTGTTGACTTCTCCACTGACTTTGGAATGACTCTGGCTTGTGGAAAGCCAGCAGAAGTCGCAAATAAAATGACCAAGTGACCACAGGGTGCTGCAATTTGTCATAAACCAAGGCCAGTTGCTAAGTGTCAGGATTGCAAGTATGTCTGTGGAGGCTGCAACAGCCAGAACATTGAAGACCTGTCATAACTCATTTATCTCCATTGTAAATTGGAATGGTAAATGAACAAGTGATTGTGAATGAGGATCACCTGTACTTAAATCTAGTTCTAGTCTCACAATAGCAATCCAAGCAACATATTTTTCAAAACTTCATTCAATAAGGAATGTCTCTTAAGGATTATTTGTCTCCAGCTAAACAATCCCAAAAATAAAGGGCATTTGCACATGCAAATTTTTTTGTACAGTGGGTAGACTGACTGACAGTTTTATATAGGTGGTTCCTGAGAAAAATTGCAAATGATTTATTATACATTTATGGAGAAGTGTTATAAGCATAATAAATTCTGATGTCAACATTTCAGCCATCTTAAAATCAGTTTGCATCCAGATACCTAATCAATGGTTCTAAAGATTTCTAAACACACTAAAAAAACAAACATTCTGGTAGTATAGCAAGCTGGCTAAGCAGATATATGGAGTTGACATCCATATATATCTTAAAATTGACAAATTTGAAAACTCTTGCTCTAAATAGTAAGATATACCTTACTAGATAAGGTATAACAACATATCTAGCATATAATAAATGGCTATTTTTTTTAATAAGCCAGAATTTTAAAATTAACATATAGTAGTCATCCTGGTAATTACAGAAGTAATTGGCAAAGCTGAATCTAAGCTATAAAGGGAAATAACAAAATATGCTCTAAGTAACAATTCTAACCCAAAAAAAGAAATATTGTTTTCTTCAGTATTTTCCTCCACATACAACCTTTTCCCCCCTTGTATATTTATCTTTTTAAACATTATAATTATTAGGCTGTATTGCAAGCTATTTTTACACTATAAAAATACAGTTGTTAAATATAGGGAATTAAGACTCTAAAAATATTTAACATCAATTTTCTTTTAAATGAAAGTAGTTTAGCATCACAGAATTTTCCAGCAGTGACTGCATGCCTCTTTATAGTCTAGAATAAAATTTTTAAAGTTTGATGAACCATCTCACTTCAATCTTCACTAAAAATAACAAGAAAGGTCAAAGAGAATGGAATCCCAAATTCAAATTCTTTCAGCAATAAGATCAATGAGCCGAGCCTCATAGGGTTATTGTTATATTAATAAGAAAGTAGCGGGGAATGCTATATACTCCATTTTGAGCATGAGGTTAAGAGAGGTTAAAAATAAACATTAGAAACAACTTTTTAAAATAAAGAATTTGTAGAACCAGCACATAGCATACCATTTCACAGATGAAATACTTAGTATTAAACTTATAATTTTAATTAAGATAATTATAATTTGTTGAATGAAACTTTTTTTTTCATCTCTGGATATTCTGGCTGCTCCCTAAATGGTTTTGGTGGCATTAAAAAAAAAGTTACAGGTAGTTCGGCAAAACTAAACTTAACTTGAGTGCAAAATTTATGTTGCTAAATAGAATTCTGCCCCATTTTATAATCTTTTGCCACAAATAAGTAAATCACTGTAGTTATTACGTGAATCATGCAAGTTAATGCAGCTTCTTCCATTGAGTTTGTTTGTTGGAAGCCACCTGGGAAAGTTATAAAGGGTAATCACATGACACCAGGACAATCCAAATATCATAAGTACATGCCAATTGTCAAGCACTCGAATTTTGATCATGTGACCATGGAGATCCTGTGACGGTTCTTAATGTGCAGACTGGTCACAAGTCACTTCTTTTTAGTACTATTGTAACTGAACAGTCACTAAACAAACCTTTGTAAGTCAAGGACCACCTTTACTGAATTTTCCAATAGTGCTGGATACAAACAATTTAAAAACCAACTTCCATAATACACAAATTTGCACTACTGAATAAAGCCCCAATTGTTTGAGAGCATTTGTTTTGATTATATCTGCTTATCTTTTCCATCAGCCCCAGTTTAACCTTTTTACCATGTTGTCAAATGTGTTTCAGTTATTTCTTAATAGATAAAGTGATTACTACACCTTCAATAGATTAACAATTTTTGAAAAGTTCCCTACACTTTTGAATGTTGGTTCTCCTTATACATATTTATATTTTATCTAGCAATTCTGCCTCCTCATTCCCCACTAGAAGGCTAATAACAAAAATTGCATAGACAAATTGGCTTAACAGACATAAACGTAACCTGAGTAAATTTCAGAATAGGTAAACATTTTGTAACATTGGCTTAAATGTTCCCTAAAGTAACATTTAACAAAGGGAATCAAAGCACGGGACTTGTTTAATTTAAATTATAACTTTTTTGTCAAAATATCCAGTACTCAATGGAAATGGGCAAAATCTCCATTATCAACATTCATTAGCAAAACCACCACCATGAAAAAAAAAAAAAACCAACTTGGAATAAAAAATGTGCATGCATATAAAAGAGTGAAACTTACCTTAATTGGAGCTGTACTAAACATAATTTTTCTGGCTGGTGGGATTTCCTCTTCTTCTGATAATCCTCTAACTTCAAAACTTTTGTCATGATCAGAACCGCTGTTATCATCACTATCTTCTTGGTCATCCTCTTCAGTTTCATCCTTCCCCCAATCAAAACTATATATTGATTCTATCTTATGGACTTTATAATTGCCCTGAGAGCTCTGGAAATCAGCTTGTTCTTTCTGAACTTCCCTTTCACTTCTATCTTCAACTGAAAATGAAGCTACGTGGAAAGTGCTGTCATCAATAATGACAGGGCTCACTGGCATTTCTATCTTTTCAGCTCCATCCACTATCTCTTTTTGCAGAGAAGATGCTTTAGAATCTGTTTCTGCCTCATTCTTAGTCTCACCCAAATCCTGTTTGTCACATCTATCTACTACCATCTCTTGTTTAAGTGATTCAGATGGGCCAGAAGTGGAGAAGCAGGCACTTTTAATTTGTGTTTCACTTGTTTTTAAATCAGGAAAAGTGCTTTTTGATTTTTCATTAACTAAAATAAGGGTATGTGGAGAATTCTCAAGAGATACTGAACAAGTATTTTGTTTTGATAAGGGCCAAGCACTGGTATCTTTTAATGGACTAAAACTATCAAGATTTCCAACTGTGGGAGACAAATCATTGTTGACAGCAGACAGGTTTAGAGGGTAATGGCCAGTTACAGTGAACTCTTCACTGCTTTCTTTTTCTGAAACAACTACATCTTTTTGTGAATCATTTTTTTCCAACACTGCCAGTTGAGACACAGTTGGTGGAACAATCTCTGCTTTTGAACTAGAACTGTCCATTGAATCTTCTAGGGAACTTCCTTTGCTGGACTTAAAGGAATACAAATCATCTTCATCAGCAGAGGCTGTTTTCTCTTTCTTTGGGGAGCAGTGTTTGGAGGGCTGTGTTTTGTTTCTTTTAATGCCCTTCCTGGTTTCAGTAAATTTGGAAGATTCATCATACAAAGTATCAAATATACTAATCCTTTCTGAGATGGAAGCTTCTAACTGTATTACTGTTCCATCAGCTTTCTCCACAAACTCTATAGGTTTGTTTCGTCCTTCAGATAATACTAGACTATTACTTCTTCTGACCTTAGACCTTTCCTCAGCATTCTCACTAGGCTCTGCACCCATTTGCATGAATATCTTTTTAATCCTGCTAACATTAGAGCCATAATTCCTTCCCCTGGTTTGCTGAGAAGCAGCTTCTACTGTTTCTTGTTCTTCATCAAAATTCTTTCTTAGGGCTTGGAACTGAGCTCTATAAGAATTCCTGTGAGGAGAGGCACTTCGGATGGTTGGTTTTTCCCCTGAACACTCTGACTTCATGTTTACAAATTTCAGAAAGTTACACTAACATATATAAAAGATATCTAACTTCAGAAGGTTACACCAGCATATATAACAGCTACCTAACTAAGTTTGGTTAGAATTGAGGAGGGACTTAAAATAAGAGAGATTCTATCCAAGTAATACTCATAGGCAGCAGATAATCTTCCAGAAATGGATTGTAGTAACGGGAAATCAGATGCAAAATCAGATGATGTTTCAAAGAAACAGTTGGTGTAATCTGCAATACAAAAATAGGATTCTAATTTATACTTGGGTTCACACCTTTCATTTATGATTTATACATTTGTTTTGGCAAATCTTGGTAATACAGTGGAATCCCCAGTCATGACCATAATTCGTTTCAGGATTTTGGTCGCAATCCGATTTGGTCGTGGCTGGAAGTAAGACTGATTGCAGATGCGCGTACAAAAAAAATGGTGTAGCAGGGGAAATTGCCACGGCTGTGTTTGATTGCCACCTGAGGATGTGTTTGTCTGAGTGAAACATTTAGTGAATGTTTTGGCTGGCACCAGATTTGGTCATGGTCAGAAGCATTTGTGACCCCAAGTTCTAATGTAAAGTGAAACAGTTATATCTATAATGTACCCAATTGTAATTCCACCTTATGAACTAAGCTCACTTCAGCTTGGCAGATATTCATAATGAATATCCCACTGATATTTAGGTTCTTGGAGGAAAGGTAAAATTCAAAGAAAATGCAGAGACTTTTAAAGTTTTAATGACAGTGATAATCTTGTTGTAAAATAAACCCTGAATCTATAATATTTAAGTCTTTTGAACTCCATTGAACACTCAAATTAAGACAAAACAATTTAGCTGTATTTCTCTCACGAATGAATAATTACTATGTCCCATACTTGAGATTAAGGAACAGAGATTCTATGGAAGATTAAGTTTGAACGCTCTTTTTTCCCTGTTAGTCATTTTATAGCCTGTAAATAGGCCCATTACTATATCATATAACACCATGGAATAACTCTCTGAGGAAAATTCCAACATTTACAAGTTCACATATGTTGGTGTTACAAGTCCATTTGCATTGGTGTCACATATCTATCACAGATATTGTTTCCCTATTTATTTTATACCACCTCTTGTTATTTTGTATTGTGTGCGTGTGTGTGTGTGTGTGTGTGTTTATAGATTTTCTTATATATATATAAATATTTTATATTTGTTTTTGTAAATTTTCTTATATTTTCTTCATATATTTTCTTATATCGCCACTACATATGGGCATAAGACACTTCAGGCAGCACGCAAATGGGATAAATTTGCAAGTAGGCACATTTCCACTAAGGAACAACTATTTTTTTCTGTGTGAATGCCTACAATAGCATGCCCTACCCACCAGTTTCAGATATAAACTTCCAATAAAATGCACAGAATGATGGAAAATAGCCCCAGAAACTGTCTGAAAAATGATACAGAATCACAGATGTGCACTTCAGATTGAATAAATATCAGCATACCATGGAAAATCTCAGGGAACAATTACAACATACCATCATACCCAGAGCACATTGAAAGACTGACAATGACCATTCAGAAAACTTCCCAGAGACATGTCAGAAAAAGGAAAACTAAGTTACAAAGCAAACTACTGAAACTAAATCCCAGAACCAAAGAGGCATTGGAACCTGAATGGGTGGTCAACATGTCCAGCTGCATACTATCTGGGTATAGTCTAGTCCAGTGGTGGGTTTCAATTTTTTTTAGAACCTCTTCTATAGGTGTAGCCTGCTTTGTGGGAATGGGTTGCCAGCCATGTCATTGAATAGGAGTGGCTTGGAAGTCATGTGACTGGGTGGGCATGGCCAACTTGTAAAATGTGGTAAAACTAACTTAACAACACTCTTGCTTAGCAACCAAAATGTTGGCTCAGAAACTCTGGCATTTGAAGCACGCAAGTCTTAAAGCTGTCAAGTCACAAGACCCTTACTCCCCTAACCCTTTAGAAACCCCTTCCCCCAGGGGTGTTCAAACTTGACAGCTTTAAGACTTGTGGACTTCAATTCCCAGAATTCCTCCTCCAGTCATGTTGGCTCAGAAACTCTGGCATTTGAAGCACGCAAGTCTTAAAGCTGTCAAGTCACAAGACCCTTGCTCCCCTAACCCTTTAGAAACCCCTCCCCCCAGGGGTGTTCAAACTTGACAGCTTTAAGACTTGTGGACTTCAACTCCCAGAATTCCTCCTCCAGTCATGTTGGCTCAGGAACTCTGGCATTTGAAGCACACAAGTCTTAAAGCTGTCAAGTTACAATACCCTTACACCCCTAACCCTTTAGGAAAAAACCTCCAGGGGTGTTCAAACTTGACAGCTTTAAGACTTTAAGGTTTAGATAGACTCTTAGAGGCGGGTGGGACAATTGGTGAGCCAATCAGTGAGCGGCAGGCAGGGCAAGCGTGGTATGGACGGGTGGGGAGAGGGAGCTGGAACCGGTTCTAAAAGACACGGTAGATTTGTGGAACCTCTTCTATAGAAGAGGTTAGAACTGGGCAAGAACCCACCCCTGGTCTAGTTTGATGAAAAGAAGGACTGGGGGTGACATGATATCAGTGTTCTGATATCTCAGGGGCTGCCACAAAGAAGAGAGAATCAAGCTACCATATTTTTCAGAGTATAAGACACACCTTTTTTCCTCAAAAAAAGAGGCTGAAAATCTGGGTGTGTCTTATACTGCAAATACATCATTTTTTGCCTCCTGAAACCCTGCCCCTTCACCAAAATGGCCATGCATACCTTTATGGAACCTTTCAGAGAGCTCCTGGGGGCTGGTAAGGGCAGAAATGAGCAAAAAACAGCCCTTTTTTGCCCCTCCAGCCCCAGCAGCACTCTATAAGCCCCCATAAGGCTATGCATGCATTTTTTTAAAACAAAAAACAGTTTTTGCAAAAAATGGGCCATTTTTTGCTTGGTTTGCTCACGTCCCAGGAACACTCTGCAAGCCCTCCCCCCTCCCCAAGGCTATTCATGCCTTTTGGGGGGGGAACCAGGCCTGTTTTTGTAAAAAATGGGCTTTGGGGGGAGGTTTGCAGAGTGCAAAAACTTTTCCCCCCTTTTTGGAAAGCTCTTTAACTGATTGATGAGAATTACATTGATCAAGTGCTATGTCAGAAGAAACACCTACCTATCTACTGTATTTCTCTCTCCATTTCTCTCTCTCTCTCCCTTTATGTACCTACCTACCTACTCTCTCTCTCTCTTTCTCTCCCTCTCTATCCATCTATCTACTTACTTTTTTAAAAAATTGCCTCTTCAAAACCTTGGTGCGTCTTATAATCCAGTGCATCTTATACTCAAAAAAAATATGATACTCTCCAAAGCACTTGAGGGTAGGACAAGAAGCAATGGGTGGAAACTAATCAAGGAAAGAAGCAACTTTAGAACAACTCACATAATTGGCCAAAGCACATATTCCAATAGAGAAGAGGGGCTCCAGCATGAGTCCAAACACTCAGAACAGTACATTTCTGGTCCCAGTGACTGACCAGATTCAATCTTGCAAAGTGAGTTATGACTGTTTATATGTATGAATTGCTGTGACCCAAGGTCATGTGATCCCCTTTTGCAATCTTCTGACAAAGTTAATGGCGAAGCCAGATTCATTTAACTTAGTAACTTGGCTGCAGGGATTAATTTAACAATTGTGACAATGGGGCAAAACTCACTTAACAACCATCTCACATATAAGTAATCTAGGACAATTGAGCCAAAAATTTATGTTGCTAAGTGAGACAGGTGTTAAATGAATTTTGATCCATTTTACAATTGCTCTTGGCAGGCGTTGCTAAGTGAATCACTGCAGAATGAATCTAGCTCCATTGATTTTGCTTGTCAGAAATCGCAAAAAATAATCCCATGACTGTCTCCAGACACTGCAACTGTCACAAATCTGAGTCAGCTGCCAAGCATTTGTCTTTTTATCACATGACCATTGGGATGCTGCAACAGCTGTTGTGTGAAAAACAGTCAAAAATCACTTTTTCCAGTCCCTTTGTAACTTTAGACAGTCATTAAATGAACTGTTGTAAGTCAAGAAAACATCTTAAAAACAGACCAGCTAGAGAAAACACACAAGACTATCAACATCTTCCAAAGAAAATTCACGGGGGAAGAAAATTATAAATAAATAAACACACACACATACACACATAGACACACACCCAAACTAAATGCGCCATTACCAAAATAACAATCCAACCTTCTACAAGATAAGCTGTGTAAAAACACTTGGACAAGACAAACCTACTGAACATCGTGTGTTTGTGTGTGTGTGTGTGTGTGTGTGTGTGTGTTTCGTCCAACAAAATGGATAGCCATACAATTTTATCAAAAAGTGCCTTTCTGCTTAACCTACCATGGCTCAACCAACAGAAGCTGTTAAAAGGATAACATTTTGCCATCCATCAAAAATATTTCAGAAACCATCAACAGACTATTACAACCACATGGCATCAACATAGCACACAAACCAACTAAAGTCCTCCAAAACATCTTAAGTAAACCAAAAGACTCAGGAGGCCCAGAAAAAAAATCATACAACGTACAAAGTAAGGATTATTAACAGCCATTATTAAAGACAAACAAGCAGAAGATTAGCAGAGCACATCCATAAAGACAAAATAGCAGTCAGAAGAAATTATAAAAGCTCCTTAATTTCAAAACACATGGCCAGACTCAACCATAGTTTCAAATAGGAAATTGTGGGAACTCCAGTTCAAGCCAGGTCCAAAAAAATCAGAGAATTCCTGGAGGCCCAAACTCAGATCTGACCATTAAGAGGGCACATGGATATAAACATCTGCACACCATTCAAAAGAGGCCAAATAGAATAAAAGGCCAAAAGCAAGCAAAGAGACCAAAATGCCTGCTCAGTAGCAATCAACACCCATACCAGGAAAGATTAACACCAAAATTAACATTAGACCAACAATCAACACTAGACATCAATGAACAATACTTGTTTATTTACTTATTTTAATACTTATTTTACTTATTGATCCTAAATAAGTAAATTTTGTCTTAAAAATCTCCAGTGATGACTGGCTTCAGAAATTGTGAGTGCTTCATTGCTGGAGGTTTTTAAGAAAAGATTAGACAGCTACTTGTCTGAAATAGTATAGCTTGGGTAGGGGGTTGGACTAGAAGACCTCCGAGGTTCCTTCCAGCTCTATTCTGATTAAATCAAGAAACCAATTCCGACAAACAAGCTACTAATAAACAACATCTAAATAATAAACCAACATCTCTCCCACCTACATTGACATGGCAATCCACTATTATACAAAAATAAGAGCAAGCCCCACACTCTCCTAGCACTGTTACCTAGTTTAATAATGATATGTCTGCAAAATAATAATAATAATAAAGCTCAAAGAATACCATATACAATGTATTTTGCTGCAATATTCCTGTACTAGAGTTTCACCACATGGTGACACATAATCAGATATCTTCATTTTTCTCTTACAGAAATGATGAAATGTACCAATCAGTGACAGGATCCTTTGAAATACCAACACTAAGGCAGTAATACCAGTTTTTAGAATGCCAATCAATGCACCAGCAAATGTACAAATTAAACACTGGCTTCAATAAATCTGGGGGTGAGAGTGAGAATCAAATACAATGAAACTCAGAATCAGCAAAGAAAAATAATTTGGTATGAAACGACTTGCCTGTCTCCTTGGTAGTCTTGTCAGCCTGACAAAGAACCCTTAAAGGTTCACAGAAATGCATGAAGAATTTTAAGAATGAGAAGCAGGCCATCTCACAAAAAACTTGGGTCTCAATATTATTAGGTGGTCAAACTGCCTTTCACAAACATTGACAATTATCCCTGGTAACAGAGAGGCAGTTGGCAGCCTTTGCCATGGTGGATGGGCAAAAGGAGGAAATGGTTGTTTGCTTCCAGCTTTAGTGAACAGCAGCAGCACATGACCAATAATAAAGAGAGCAAAATCTCTCATTAGTGCAGTTTCCGCCTTCTCCGCGGTTACAACTTCGTCAACACTGCAATTCCCCCCTTAGAGAAGGTGCACATGTACACTTGCTTGGCGCTCCCTCAGAAGCAGGGAAGCCTTTCAGAGCTGCCGGAGCTGAGAAAGAACATATTGCATCCAGATCTGGCGATTCGGTCTTTTGCTCCACCGGCAAGGTTTGGATGTGGCTGCTCCTTCTGTCCCTAAACCCCCTTCTGGGAACGCGGCATCTTCCCTGCTCCCCGCACGGCCTTTTTCCATTCCCGTCCGTGAAGGGTCGTTACTAAAAGGAGGGGCGGCAGGTACAGGGAAGGAAGGAGCGAGAAGCCCACAGGATTGAAGGGCTCCCTACAAAATAACGAGAGGAGGCGGAGAGAACCGCTCTGAATCTCAAGGCAGCGGAAAAATCACCGTGCCGTTTCGCCGCCGCTTGCGCAAGGAACGCGCTAAGGAGGAAGTCTTGCGGAGGGGTGGGGGGGAGGAATTCGGAGCTCGCTGGAAACCACCATGTGGCAATGAAAAAAAATATGCACGTTTTCTCTTCTTTGCTTCTCGCGCTCTGCCCACCCCTTCCGCGTGATGAAAGTGAGATAGAAGACTGAACTCCCGTGGCGGAAAACGCCGAACGGAGAAGCACCTTGCAACAGGAGATGGAGCAGCACCGCCTCTGGATAAGCAATGCAGGGAACCGCGCAAGGGGGAAAAAATCTGGCGTGACAGTAGAGCCGCCGCGCAACCCGTCTGCTTTTTTGGGGGGGGGGGAAGGGGGGGCGGAGTGCCGAAACAAAAGCGTTGCGAGCAGCAGGGACCTCTACCCACTACGCTCACTTTGGCCCTAAAAAAATTACCATAGCGTGGCTTGCACGTCGCCCTACCCGGAGTGTGGGCGTTGCAAATCAACCGCTTTTGCCTTCATATTCTATACTAGGGGTGTTGCCGCGGCTCAAGCCGCCGTCCCGTTTCATTACCATCGCCAACACCGCCCGCCGACCCCCTCCTCCCGCGCCCAGCACCACAGTTACACCTACCCGGTTGCTACACCGGCTCGGCTCCGCAACACCAGAAGAGGCACACAGCTGATAGTTCCCGCACTAGACTGTAACCCTGGTTCCCGCCGCCCGGTCGGTCGAGAGAGATGGGCCGGCAGGCGGAGGCTCCGAGAAGGCGCCCTGACAAACCTCCGGGGAGTCCCGGCTTCTCTCCTCCACTTGAGCCAAGAACGCCTGACAGGTGTTTAACTTTCTAACGCGTTGCAATGGTTTGCTTCGCGCGAGAGAAGGGAAGGCACAGAAAGCACGAACCTGCTGCTGCTGCTGCTGCTACCTCTGCAAGAATCCAGCGATATCGATGGGCCTTTGTCGAAACGAGCGGGAGCGAACGGCTACTGCTGAATAACTCGGACACTACAAGCGTGGCCTCTTAGTAGCTTCTGGCTACGAATCACCCCGCCCCCTCAATCAGTCCCACGCACGTGCACTCATTCTGAAGGCTGATGCGGAGGTCTGCGCGCTCTTGCAATCAAGGCTAACTGCAAAGCGGTTGCCTTGACCGGAGGTGCTGAAAAATAAATTGAAAACAGCAAGAGACTGTGGGAGGGCTCCTGTCCTGGAAGTGCCCCTCTGCTGGACTTATCCAGTTTCTCGCCGTCTATCTCGCAGCGGCTTGTCACCCGCCACCTAAGGAAAACCCATCTGCAAACGTAAGATGGAGGCTCCCTCTGGTTGCAATCCCGAGCTATTGAGACGTATTTCCATCGCTATGGGCACGTACTATTTTTGAACGCTAATGTTGCATATAATACATCCAATATACATTCGCTGTACAGTAGGTACATATAAGCCCTGGCTATTGGCATGTAGTGTTTCTGAATGTGCATACTGTATACAATATTTCGAATATATTACAT